>NW_017728917.1:1692007-1706928 GCF_001723895.1 Crocodylus porosus
AGGGGCCACATCTTACCCCAACAGGGGCCACAGCTCCCTGTACAGGGTCACAGCCCGCTCCCCGCTCCCCAGCAGCAGCAGCGGCCATCAGGCACCCCCCCTGCAGGGGCATGTGGGGGAGGCTGCTCTGGAGGGATGGGTCCCTTGCCCCAGCAGGGCACAGCCCCCCCCCTTGCAGCTCATGGACTGCCCCCCTCACAGGGGCCACATCTTACCCCCACAGGGGCCACAGCTCCCTGTACAGGGTCACAGCCCGCTCCCCGCTCCCCAGCAGCAGCAGCGGCCATCAGGCACTCAGGGCCTGCTGTTGTCAGAGCCCCTCCATAGCACAGCATGGCCCTGGCTGTCTCAGACCCAGTGCTGCCTGTGTAGTTTGTGGTGGGCCCAGCCTGGCTCAGCTCAGGGCCATGCACCTTCAGCCAGCACAGGGCCACTCGGGCTGTCACCTGGGGCCCAGCAGTGCTTGTAGGGACTGTGTGTTGCACCGGGCCAGGTCTTGCCTCCACAGAACTGGCTCAGTCCAATGGCATGCGGGGCCCATGCGCACAGGGCCTGGCCCAGGGTGACATGCAGTCCCTGCGAGAGGTGCCAGGCCCCAGGCGACAGCCTGAGTGGCCCAGTCCTGCCTGAAGGTGCACAACCTTGTACTGGGCTGGGTTGGGCCCACGCAATGTAGCATGGGGAGTCCCAGATGCTGGGTGGCCAGGGTCATGCTGTGCTGCCCAAGCACCCCGATGATGGCTACTGCTTCAGAGGGGGCTGTGGGCCATGCGGGGGGCAGATAGGGGACCCACCCCTCGTGAGTAGCCCCCTCCCCACCCCACAGTTCCCCAGTCCCTACTTACCTGGGATGGAGCCTGGGTCATGCCACAGCTTTGCTCCACTCCTGCTTGCCCCCAGCAGAGTGCTAGGGCAGCAGGGGCACCATAGAGATGCTCTGGCTGGATGCCAGAGCATCTACGGAGGTCCAAGCCCTGGCTTGCCTCAGGGCATGCTGGGGAATTATGCCCTGCCCCGCTTTTTTCTGGGTTTTTTTGTTTTTGTTTTGATACTTGGAAATCTGTGTATTGAATTCAGAGCCTGCTCTGCAAATATGCAGCATGGGCAACATTTTTTCGTTCTCAGCATGCCTCTTGCGGCATCTCAGACTGGTTTGAGGTGCTGCAAGAGGCATGTGTGCATTGTCTGGATGCGCCCCTGGCGTTTTCTTTTGCAGCTGACTATTCCGACATTCCAGCTGAATGTAGTTTTCCATATGATGCTTGATGCCTTCATTGGAGAGTGATGCTATGGAGGAAGTTTCTCTGCGCTTCCCTCTTATCATTATCACCTTAGCCTTTCCTTGTTTCAGGCTCATTCAACTGTTCTTCTTCCAGACACTAACCACAGCCAGAGACTCAGAAATGAGATGATAATGAAATATGAAATAGGTGTGAGCACTGACTCCTTCTGTTCTCTTGTATTTCAAGCATTGACCATGAAAACAGACTTAGTTCAGTTGTGTAAAAGTATTATTTGGCCCCTGCTTTTGCAGAAACATTCCAGTTTGGTTTTATGTTTTTGATCTTGCAGAAATCTTTAAACTGAACTTTCAGATACTGAGAATCTTTTTGGCCATTGCTTTATGTATGAAAGCTAGTATTCTGTGCCACAACAATTACTGAGAAATACAAAATGTCAAGGGCATTGCGTAGGCTAATAAGAGACAGATTTATTACACAATTTCATTTTAGATCAAATTTTTTAGGGTAATTTTACATACCTGAAGACAGGGTTCAGAATGAAAATGCCAATTACCTTTGTGTGTGACATCTTCAATGACGTTACTATATTTGATGTCAATTATGTTCAATTTTTTTCCCCTCAAGAAATGGACATTTAATTGCATCAGAAGTCTTCTTTCAGAATCTGCATAGAAATATCCATCAGTTTACAGGTGTCATATTTCCTGAGTGGCCCTGGCTGTCTGTAAAGCAGTCTGTAAATTGGAGTTATATCTTACTTGACTTGTGAAATACAAAGCTACCACACTTTATATCTTTCAAATTAATGGTTGTGCAACAGAAGCTAGTTACCTAATTCCTGATTTAGCAGCCTGATTTTTTTTTCTAGCATTTCCATAGAGGTAAGCATTTTTCTTAGGATCTTTCTTTTTATGTCCTTCAGCATTGCTCCACTTTTCTTGTTTCTCCATGTCCGTAGCTGCATTGCCATCTTTCTATGCATTTATTCCTACACCTGTTTTCCTGTCTGTTTTTTATTTTGACCAGAGGTGTCGATCATCGGAGTTATGGAGCTATTCATCAGAGCCATGAAGTAACCAATCAAGAACACTTCGGTAAGGAAAGTTAGCAATCCATGACTATCATGATGATTGTGCAAAAACAGCTGTCCAGAATGTATTGTAAATTGTATTGCTACCATATCCTCAGTTGTTGCTAATCAGCAAAACTCCATTTATAAAGTAAGGCTACACCAATTTACTTCAACTAAAAATCTGTCCATATCATTTAAATACCCTCTGAAGTTATCTGAAATCAATCTGGTTACAATCTGGTCCTAGCATTTCTGCTAATGTACCTTAGAATTACAACACACTTAAAGTAATTCAGAGTCTGTTGAAGGAACTGTTGCATACTTGCACTACTAAGTGTTACCATTTAAAGATGACTCTTTAATTAGACCTAACTCTTCAGGGTTACTGACACATCAGGTTTTATGAGAGAGAGCTCTTTCTCCAAGCAGGGCAAAAAGAAACTCAATTTTTAGTACTGCATGTAAAAGATCGGTGTTAGGGTACATGGATTTTTGGGGAGCATTGGCTCTGCAGCTGGAACAAGGCTTTAATCTATGTCTCAGCAAAGTTGCTGACCACAAGGCTGAATGATATATTAAAAGTAACTTTGTGAATGCTTAGGCAAGTAGGTTTTAACCATATAATAGTATTTTTGTGAGATATGTAGCTTTTATATATAAGAGTTTGTTTATGAGTGTTGATGTTATGTAACCATTTTAATTATGTTAACCATTTTAAGGGAAAAAGCAGCAATTAAGTCTGTGTGCTGTGAACCAGCCACAGGAAAGAACAAAATAAGATACAGGGGTCCAAAAAAGGGTGGGGATAGCACAATCTGGGACAAAAAAACAGATTGGAACGTGGAAGATGACACGTAACCAGAATAAACATATGCAAAACGGGTGAATGGTGATTGGTAAAGAAACCTCCAAAGTCTGCCCGTTGACCGAAAGAAGGGAGTTCATGGCCTTAGACATGCGCTCATAGCAAAAAGCCATGTAAATGAGTAAAATGTATAGGCAATTCCATGCTAATGAAGCAAACAGTAAACAGAGGTGGAGCTCAAGATGGGAGGAGAAATGGGTGGAACATAGGAGGGGCGAGGGTAGAGTGACTGTTAATGAGTATAAACCAAAGTGTATAAATATGGGAAAAAACTATTGTTCGTGGCTGCTCCCCGTGCCTGTGAGGGAGCTCGTCCGAAGCTGTCTCTATATTGAATTAAGCTGTTGCGAGCAATGTGTGCAAGTAGCGTTTGCTCCCTGTCTGCTCTGGCTAATAAGTAGCAGGACGCATGAGTGATTGGATTGTCATCTCCGTAGTTGTTGGGCACCGCATGGAGTTGGGGTCTAACAGTCGGGGTTTTTTGATCATCCGTGGATTTCCTGAGGAACTCAAACCCCAAGGAAGCACAACTTACTGTTTGCTGAGTTAGTATTCGCTGAGGAGCTGAAAATGGATTTTCGTATAAAGTTCTTATTTTTATTAGAAACTCCAAAATCATCTTAGTCGATGGGAAACAGTGCCCAGTCAGTGCAGAGTCATTTATAGTTTGCTTTCAAGGTTGGTGCTTGTAAAATTGTTTTAAATAAAACTTCCACCTTGGCCCAATACATTGGAGCTAAACCCAGCAAGAGACTTTTTTTCTTTTGAAGAGCTCAATTTATCTGAACCTGAGAATATATTTACCACCTGATTCTCCCCCCATCTTTGATTCCTCATATTACCTGTACTGTGTTAGATAAAAAGATTTGACACAGCACCTTCTGAAATCTCATGGTATCTCTCTGGAAGCACGTAGAGATATTGCTACTGAGTTGCATGAGTCATGGTTGGCTACAGGCAGATTAAAAACAACCCCTGAGTTTCCCTTGCATATCTATTTCAGCTACCCAAATCTGGACTTTATTGAAGAGCGGTGACTTGGGTGTTTGCCCCCAGTTTATCTGTACAGAAAGAAAAAAGAATAATATATTTCCCCAGGGTATGCTTCATTTTGTGTGTGTGTATGCTGCCTTGTTCTGGCCAGAACCAAAAGAAGAAAGAGTGACAGTATGCAAGAGAAGTCTTAGTGTTATTTCCAATGCAGCAAGAATCAAAGTGCCAGAGCTTCCACAAAAACAGAATTTCAGTACAAGATTTCAGGCCTATTTTGCATACACAGAGAAGTGTGATACAACTGGGTAGAGACCTGAGCCCAAAAGGCAGTACTCCCTGTATCCATTAGGTTCCTCATTGAGTTGTTGCATGGTTGAATAAGAACATTATGATAATTTTCTACTGCTAAATTGTGTATCCACTAGATGCCATTGCTCCTTATCACATTACTCAAGCAGAAGGACCTTCTGCTCCCCACCCTCATCTGATAGACTATAAGTCTGAATATGAAGGCACATTCCCGAGAAATAGTGGTAAGTACACATCTATTCCCTTTCCTCCCCTTCGCCTCCACTACACTATGACTTTTTTTTTCTGTGGCTGTGTCTATTCCTCTAAAACAATTCTGAGAGTTTTGCAACAACTGCTTGTCACTGCAGGTATTTTTTATATTCCCAAATGTGTTCTTTTATTCCTGACATTTTGAAGGCTTAGCATTTGGATGACTAGAACGTATTTGGGAAAGTGACTTGTTTCACCTGACCTTCTACTATAACTTTTTTTTTTCAATGTAAAGCATTAAAGATGAAGATGCAGTTAGGTGCGCAGGTTGTAGTGTTCTTCATTCAATTAATCCCCAAATCAGCACTGTTTTAATACTAAAAATAAGAGAACTCCTGGAAGAATCATGCAGCATTTCTCTCCCACATCAATTTCTATCAAGTGGTGGGTGGAATGGGAAAGGTAGTCCAGCTGTCAAGGTTTTTAAGGTTTCCCATTGATTGGAATAGGAGCTGATTCAGCACCTTGACAGATCTTGGCATGCTTTACATTTGAGGGGAAATAGAAGGGAAAGCCATGTTGAAGCTGTAATTTCAAGCAATTGCCACTTTTTTCTCTACTGAAATACTTCTCACTGTCTTCTACGGGTGTATGAAATCCCTATTCGATTCGGATTCAGATTCGGCCCAAATCAGGGACAGTGATTTGATTCATTGATTCGGATCACTGTCCCTGATTCAATTTGGATTTATCCAAATCTGAAGATTCAATGCTGTTTCAGAGAATCGGTGATTCGGACGCAGGCACAACCTTTAAATGTTTTTTCTACATACCTCAAGGTACCAGCGTGGCTTGTGAACGTTGCAATGCTGGGGCAGATGGAGCATCCCACAGGAGCGCAAGGGGGGCCCTCCACATGCTTGATGGTGAACCTGGAAGTTGACTGGAAGTTCTCCCACTGGGGAGTGTGCTGGAGCCTGCTCCCTGTGCCTCCCTGGCTCGGTGATTGGCTGTGGGGGGACCCCAGGTGCCCCTCCAGACGCAGGAGGCATCAGTTGCTGAGCTGGAGGGGTGCTGGGGGTGGGGGCAGTGCTTCTGGTCCACCTCTGGGTCTGCTGCTGCACGTGCTGGGGAGCCTCCTGAACATCTGTGGGACACTCCATGCGCCCCAGCACCACAGCATTCACTAGCTGCCTGGTACCTTGAAGTATGTAGAAAAAACGTATAAAGCTGTGTCTGTGTCCAGATCTCTGACTATTTCTGAACCTCTCTGAATTGATTTGGAGAAATTAAAGGGTCCTTTGATTTGATTTGGATTCGGAGATTTGGCCACTGGATAGGGCTGAATCTCTGCCGAATTGAATTGGGGACCGAAGCTTTGCACAGCCCTACTGTCTTCCCCCCATTGAATCACTTTTCCTCTGACATGTCATTGGTCTCCTGTGCTGGCTGGAAAAAAATCTCATGGGCTAGGAAAGGAATCAGTGTAACTTATCCTTCTGTCAGAAGCAGACAGGGTCTGAGGGAGAAAGAGCACCAACTTCTTTTTCATTTTCTCACTACAGGAAGCAATGTACCACCCCCACCAGAGTTGCTTAACAAGCGTGAGGATGGGCCCCTTCCATCACAAACAAACTGGAAGTAAGTTGCACACCTTCCTTTAGTGTACTGGCAATGGATAATGTTGACCTTACATCCTTTACAAAATAAGGGGATTGATACTAGTGAGGAACAACTGGTGTATGTGTATATTGAAGCCAACATGGATAGGGATTATCCTACTTCTGGTGGTGTGGTTAGACTAGGTAACTTCTGAAGAGCCCTTCCAGCCTACTTTTCTAGGATTCTATGACCATGGCAGACAGTTGGCTTGCTTCTCAAAAGAAGAATGAAAGCTTTTTGGCCAAAAACCAGTCAAGAAACGTCAAGGGTCAAGAACCAGTTAAGCTTTGGTCTTCTGTGTTCTGGAGGGCTCTTCTCCATTTACACTCTTCTCAGATAGTAAGTGAGTCCCTGTAATACAAGGGTACATCAAGACATATTTGCATAACCATAATCAGCATGAGCACCTCTGTGTGTACTTAGACCTATGTCAGCCAACCCAGGGATTTTGTATAAGTGTGTCTAACATTTGCATATGGTCCCATGTACCTTTATAACTGATCCTTAGGACAAACACTTCCAGAGTCTCTTACCCCTGTTGTCTTTTATTTGCTTATTTTTTAGCATTCCTGCTGTCTCAGAAGATATAGCCAGAGACGCTTTCATAAAGTATGCAGACAGTAAATTGTGCTATAGCAGAGCCCCAGCCATAGAAATGGTATTTCGGGATCTAAAGCCATTTAACACCTACAGAGTAAGTTCATCTTTTACAATTTGGTCGGCAGTGGAATTTTTCCCACTGATTGCAATAGCAACTTGACTAAGGCCTTCTTTGACAGATCTTGGCATGCTTTACATTGTAGGGGAAACAGAAAGGAAAGGCAATAAGAGAAATAAATAACAAGGAATACAAACCTGTCCTAATTACTTTATAAATCTTCAGCGATGGCTTGGTTTAGAACCTGCTATTGTAGGTTAATTATTTGATTGCATTGCGATGGCCTTTTGGTCAGTGGAAAAGCTTGTTTCTTAGACTACACAGCTATAGTCTTAACTAGATTTTTTTATGGACTGTATGAATAACCTCTTAACGCCTACACTGGAATTGTTACTTTTGTTTTGTTTATAGCTTGTAATTAATTTTTTTTTCTTTTTTAGTATTTTCTGGAGACTTTCACTGAAACAAGGTGCACGGATGTGAAGATAGTGCCTTACAATGGTAAGTACGCTCCTGGTATAAATCTTATTTGATTTTTCTCTTCTAATGAAAATGTTTTCATGGTTGTGACACACATTTTTATGAGAAGCCAATGAATAATGTGCTGAGGAAATGTGGCCTCTTAATCAGCTACCTAACTGCAGTTTTTAACAATACAATAGACCCTTATAGAAATATTATGACCCTTCATTATACATACTAAACATGATAGAAAATTCATGAATCAAAAACGATCTTGGATATGGAGATAAATTAAATACTTGAAGAAAACCAATGAACGTTCTGAGCTGTACTGAAGCTTTTCCACTTAATTATGCTGTATTTCACATTCATTTACAACAAAAGAGGTGAAACATTGACTAGGAGATGGCAAAGTGGAAGACATTTGGGTTCTGCATTTATGTTATGTCTCGAGTAGGTCACAGTTTTTCACCTGGAAGGGTTCTTTTTTTAAATTGTTTTAAAAATGAAATATTTACAAGGAAATTTCAGTTTTTAAACATTTTGTTTTAATTAGGTTTTTTGTTACATCTTAGAATGAAACATTTTTAGTAGTCTTTTTTCAGGTCTTCCCCCCCACCCCTTTTTTCAGGAAAAAAACAGGAAAAATTAAAAAATAAGAAGATAAGCCTGTGGTCTCTCATTTTACCATGGATTGTAAGCTATCTGGAGTAGGGATTGCCTTTTCTCCCCCTGTTTTTGTACAGCACAGGTCTTGGCTTCACAGCTTTATTGCAAAATGAAAAAATAGTATGACAGAGGAAGGAGGAACCAAAGACAAACTCTGCAAAAATGATACCAAAACCTGGTCTAAGTCTATCCCAGCTGTGCAGTTGGCCCAATAGAAGAGGTCACCTACAGAAATTCTTGCCTCTAATTTTTTTTTTCAGTTTAATAAAGCATTTGAATAAGAAAAGTCATTCCTTTTTTGAAATCTGTAGGTTAAAAATTACTTGACCTTTAAGGGTGTTTTGTGGGGTTTTTGGCTGTCTCTAGACGCACTATGTCTTTACTGGTGGATTTTATTTGGGGGCCTTATTAAATCTGGGTTTGGAAAAGCACTGTTCCACAGGAAGAAAGTAGAAACAAATGCACTGCATTTGGTTTTCACACAGTGTATAACTGTTCTTTTCACGATCTGTGCCCATCCTGTATGTCAGAGACACTTTTACAGGCAAACTGGACATGGAGCCAGTTCTATATGGCCTAGAAACTGAAAGAACTGGACTGTAACCCAGAAGACATACACCTAACTCCTCCAGTTCTTGCTCTATGCCTCAGTTTCCCTACCTATAAAATGGGGGTAATGGCAGTAGCTTCCTTCACAAAGCACCTCAAGATCTACTGATATAAAGTACTATTGAGAGCTAAGTAGACTTATTGTTAAGATCCAAATTTAAGACATTTGTGATTAATAATAATCTATAAACAGTTATGAATGAACTTTAGTACCAACGATTTCAACCGGGTCTGCTCATGAGAGTGGATATGAGTGTCTCTAAAATTGGGGAGGATTAATTCTAAACAGTTAGATAAACATAAATTAGCAGCTAATATCTTAGTAGGATTTATTATGAGTGTAATCACATTGTTTTATATAATTCTACTTAATGGGATAGAGCAGAAAATTAGTATAGATTAACAGAGGGATCTCTTGATATCTGACTTAATCATCTTAACAGGAAATCAACAGACTAGGCACAGATATGGCATGACTTAAACGCAGGTCTCAGAAGATATCTAGTGTTTTGTACTCACTGCAAATTTTGTCTGCCTCAGGTGAATTTGTTGACTCCTATATGCTTGGCGCTCCCCCCCTACTATGGAATATACAGGTGGAAGTTCCTCCTATGTTCACAGATCACATACAGAAAGTCAAAGTACCTCACACATCATTAGTAAAGGTATAATAATAAATAACCTAATCCTGTGTTTTGGCAAGATTGCCAGCTGATACGCTTAAAAAATAAAACGGTGGGTATTTTTCTATCTTCATTGCTACGCTGTCACTGTTTCGACAGATAGAAATACACAGTGGCTAGTTAACAGGCATGGTGGAAGCCTTGGATTAAACAGGAAATTGAAGTCTTCTGAGCCTATGACCTTATCTTACTCCAAGTTGGTTTAATTGTTCTTCCATTGAATACAGTGGTGGCACTTATCATGGCGCTCACTGGGAACAGAGGTAGGGCAGTGCTGAATATATTTGAAAATCTCATCCATAGAAAAAGAAGGGAGGGCAGCTGTCCTGAAGCCTGTATACTGGTCCTCAGGTTCTGGCTTCAGACCTTGCAATCCTTCCATGATGAGATGCCGTGCCAGCTTCCAGGATAGGTGAAGTAGGCAAAGTTAGGGATACACATGTAAAACATTTAGTATTTGCTGGCAATAATTCTCTTAAAAAAGGGCAAAGTGACAACATTTCAGAGTTTGCTGTTGAACAACCAGAGACACCAAGTGCTTTCTATAACAGGCCACAGGCAAATGGTACATTTGTTGCGGGTTATATGAGTTTCACGCAACAAATTCTCATGTGCTTAACTGGTCACACATTAAAATTATCACAGGATACTTCCATGCCACAAAGTTGCTGTTTTCGTTGTGTCTGGTCTGCCATTTTATCCAGGGATAAAATAGTCTAACATCTAGCACGTTGCAGTTCGTTGCATGATACTCATATATAATGCGTGATTGTGGCCAGAGGCAGTTTGGTTAAGTCAGTACATAGTTGTTTAGGAGCTCCTGGACTCGTCCGTGTTTGTTCACAGATGCAACTGAGTCGTGGTTTTCAGTGATAACGTCTGCACTAAAACTTAAAATGATAGTGACAATATTCTGTGAAAAAAGACACGTCTTTCTAGAGCTAAATATCACAAAAGAAGAGTCAAAGAAGCCAACAACATGACAAAGGCAGTTGGGTCTAAGATCTCTGAAATTAATTGTTTTGCTTCCGAGTGATGTATCAAAATCTGGTTGTGAATGCTCTTCCAGTTTGCTTCTGGAAATAACCTACGTAACAAAGCAAGTTTTGTTTCTTCTGATAGCTTTGAGAGGAAGAAGAGAACCAGAATAAACTTGTCACCAGGGAGGTTGCTTCACTTATTTATGTGGATATGCCTCTGAGCAACAGCAGCTTGATGCAACTGCAGTTATTTGAAGAATGTGGAAAAATCTACAGAGGAGGAAATGCTGAACATTGTACTGACAGATCCTGCTAAACCACTAGTGACAGTTTTTGTCTTGTTTTGAATGCTGGTCAGTGCCATCAAATAGGAAATATTTTCTTTTTGATTCCTTCTTTCAATAAGGGAAGAAAACTTTCAGGTTTTCCTTTTTGATGCCAGCTTCGAAATTGAAAAGGCAGAAATTGAGATTGGCTTCCATATCACACTTCAGCTGATAGCGTTATTGCTTCTGCCGAGTGTTATTTTACTCCTAGATATTTTATTTTAGCCCACAGTGGTGTTCAGGACTGGAGAACAGAGAGGATCTTCTTGCTAGCGATTTGCTATCGTATGGGGGAGAAACTTAGAGATTAATCTGAAGTGAGATGGTGTGGCTGATAAAGAAAAGCAGTGCCAAATCAACCACACCATCTCGCTTCAGATTAATCAGCAGTGCCAAATCAATTCTGTGACTGGAAACTGGCAGTCTGTTTTGGAAGGGCCTTTTGGTTTCATCAGGCTACATGGAATTGAAAATAGCCACAGACAAGATCCAGTGGACAAGCTCTGTTCACTTCTCTATAGGAAAAAAAGGACTTTAAAAAGGTGTGGAGTTTTTAGATCAAGTTTATGTTGTAAAGAAAAAGAGTCAGGGAAGTGGGAGCATAAGGAGAAGAGTAACAAAGGCTGTGGGGAACATCAGAAGATAAGGGAGAAGTGATGCCCACACCCGTCTTGCTCATGTGACGGGACGTTGGCCTATTTGTGTTGTGGCATATTGCAGGGGCTGAAGCCGATGTTCTTGTGGACCCTCTCACAAAAGTCAAGTCTGCAGAACAGAAAAGTGGTACTTTGCAGTGTAATGTAGGATCTGCGGTAGGATGGCTGCAACGTAGCTGTACAGCTCTTCAAGAACCTTGAATGAGCGACCCTAGATAAGTGCAAAGAATAAGCGCCTATGATGATACCCTAGTGAAACCCTTTGATCACTGATTGTCCATGTTTTACAGGGTGAGGAGGGGGAATGTTTCATATTACTTTGCTTGAGAATGGTTAGGCAGCCAGACTGAATATTGTATGCACCAGATAAAAGAAATGTAAAGCATGGGCTTCCCTTTAAAGTGTCTTCCTTTTTTACTTTAAGGGCTGTTCTGACTGTGCAGGGTCGGGGAGGGCTCGCTGCTGGAAATGCCAGGGGCGAGGTCAGGTAAGTAGTCACATCCAAAGGAATCCTTTCCTAGTGCTGAATGCATCTTGGGGAGGGGTGCTAAAAGGTGACTCAGGCAAGTACCTGGGATCAAATAGTGTTGAGGTGAAAGGAAGGAGAATCATCTTGGTTGCGAGGTGTTCACTCAGGGAATTTTCCAAGTGGTTACAGTGACCTCAATTAATGGGCCTACCTGCCTAGTGAGGTGCTAAGGCCACGGATAGATGTTACATTTGGAGTGCCAAATACATCCTTGTAGTGATTAAAGGGAGCATACAGCCATTCAGGCTGTTTGTAGCACTGCAGAGATGCCAAAAGCGCTACAGAATAGTTGTACTTTCAAAGAGGAGCATCTGTATTTCATAGCTCTAGGTGTGATGCCCAGGCTGTCCTGGGGTGGGGGGGCTGCTATGGGGGGCCCTGGTGGAGCTGGGCTGGCTTCACATCCAGCCACTTGCCACCCCCGCCACCGCCGCATCCGGGCCCTGCACCCCGCCACAGTTGTCTCTGGTAATGCCTGTACAGTTACACATAGTGCTATAGGAGTATCTAGGACCCCCGGCATCCCAGAGTCCTCTGCTCTTCCTCCCACCCAAGGGAAGCAGAGGCAGAGTGGCTGGGTCCCTGATAGCCCACTCGGTGGTGAGCTGTCAGGCAGCCTGCTGTGCCATGGCCAACAAAGTTACAGCTCTGCTGGCCGTGTGGCTGCAGGCTTGCCTGGGCTGTGCTGATCAGCAGCTTGGTGGACCCCGGGCAGGGGAGGTTCTGCACAGCCCCCATATACGTCCAGCCACAGAGCTGGGCAGCTGGGGACTCTGCCATCCAAACACTGACGCCTGCCTCCTTCCCCTCCAGGGGTGAGGACAGGCTATCTGTGACCAGGTTCCCCATTGACCAGGGTCCTTAGACTTCCCATAGAAGGAAACAGTAGCTGTAACATCATAGATTGCCCAGGTCAGATTGTATTTATTTGACATTTCCATGTAATCAATTTAGATCGAGTGCTGGGTGTGTCATGGTAAACGGACACAGGACCATGATAACAGGTGTTCACACTGCTCAGGATGTGGCTACAAAAGGTGAGTGCATGCTTAAGGAGAAGCCAGTTGAGCGATTCTTTAGGTGAATTAGCATCAGGGTCTAATTCCTGCGTGTTAGCAGCAGAAGTGGAATATCTCTGTGTTCAGGGGCAGCTCTGAGTTGGGCCCTCAGGTGAGGCTGAGTGACCTAACCTAGCCGTGTAAGTACTTATTAGTCCTCTGTTAGACTAAAGCAACATGAGATATTCTTAGGAGGGGGTTGGTGCTAAATTGAGCTGGACAAAGCTTTTTGCCAGCAACATTTTTGGGGTGGAAAAATGCTGATTGGATGACCTCAAAATCTTTTGGACTTGACATCATTTAGTCTTTCAACCCCTCCCCCCAAATGCTGGAAATCAAAGCATTTCTGCATTTTGTGTACAAAATGTTTAAATGTTTTGATTCATTGTGGTATTTGTTTAGCTATTTCTTTAAATTATAACCTTCAATTTTTTGATTGTTTAGCTATTTCTTTAAATTATAACCTTTCAATTATCTCCTTCAATTTTTTGGCATCGCTGCTATGCAACTATGGTTCTTTTCTGTAGGTCTCTTCCTAAGGCTTGCATGAGTTCCCAGCAGAGTCCAGTACTCACCAGGCCACAGGTTAGGCATTATCTAGTCCCCTCTGCAGTTCTCCTTTTGAAAGTGACTCTCGGACTGCCAGGAGAGGGCCAGGAGGCAGACAGCAGTTTGGAGAGTGTGTGGCTCATGAGCTAGATGCTGCCTTGAAAGCGGGGAGCCTGGGTTCCAGGCTGGACCCTTGCAACCAATGGGGCAGAAATGTCCTCCCTGCTCTGTACCCATTTTAGACGATGGATATTAGATGTAATGTGAACGTGGCTCAGCTTCAAGAAGAGGGCTGGAAAGGGAACTAGCTAATCTGAAGCTTGGTGGTTAGCGTGCTATGCTGGCAGTTCAGGTTCAATTCCCCAGGGGGACCTAGAACCTGGCACTTCATTTCTTTGTGACTTCCCTATCCATTAGCTTAGTGAGCTAAAATAGTGTGCGTTGTTGTGACCTGTCTGACTTTTGGGACTTGTGCTCACTCAGGTACAGGTATACAGAGCCGCAGGCTGATTAGCCATGTGGTGGATGTTTGCCCTGTGACTGA
This sequence comes from Crocodylus porosus, assembly GCF_001723895.1. NCBI lineage: Eukaryota > Metazoa > Chordata > Crocodylia > Crocodylidae > Crocodylus > Crocodylus porosus. Next base: position 1,706,068 of record NW_017728917.1, read on the forward strand.
TCTTTCTTTCCACTTGTATATCATGGTGTTTTCCTTTGGTTAATTGTCTCTGTTTTTTTAGATAGCGCTTCAGTGGCAAAAGCATCATCCATACCGGAAGGGTAGCACTGAATCTCTGCGCTAGGAGAACAGTTTTTTTAGTGTTTTGGTAGCATCAGCTGTCCAATACATTGCTGTGAAATTGTACTGTTGCTGTGAGAATCAGAAGGTGAATGTGAAGTTAAAGAGAAGAGACTGATTACGTCACATAGAGCTTTATTTTTTTTTCAATATTTATTTAGAACATGACCCTAAAAATACTTAATTGTGTGTTACCCGTCAGTAGGGTGACAACTTCAGTGAATTCAGTTCCTTCACTGGGGATTCATCCTGGCAGTAAACCAGATTCCAAATTATCCATGTGATCTGGATTGGACTCCTAAATTCATGTCAGTGTGCACATACACATACCAGATCAAATCCATATGAAATGACTGTTGTGATAATGAAACAGATGGTGAGACTCTTTTTCTTTGCCTGCAGATGCATCACTTGCTCTGGTGAGGGGCTCAAGAAATGTGACACCTGTCAAGGAAGAGGACAAATGCTGTCTTACACTGAGCTGCAAGTCAAATGGCAAGTCTAATATAAATGAGAAAGTCTTAGTTCCCACTCTGTTTTTCCTGTCCATGACACAATCAGTATTTAACAGATATTCTGAGAGGTGGGGGCAAGATTGGGGGTGTTGATGTCCTGTAGGAAGGGAAACATTGGGTCTTTAAGAACATAGTGAGTTTTGAGCATCTAACTGTTCATACACACACAACGGCAAACTCCATTTGAGATATATATATCTCATTTATATATATATATATATATATA
>NW_017728917.1:1707028-1729043 GCF_001723895.1 Crocodylus porosus
TATATATATATATATATGTATATAGGAAGGCTTATTTGAAGAAAGCTGTGTAGTGTAGGTGTGTGATCACATTTGCATGTGCTTGTGGCAAGCCAGGATAGATCTTGTGAAAACTTACAGAAGGCAGAATGGAAACTTAATAATAATCCTTCTCCAAATATAGTATCACAGTTATATACTTAAACAGATCCCATGTAAGCAGCTCAGCTCCTGGTGTTCTGCCAACAGCGAATAAAGATAGGTGAGGAATGGGCTCCATGTCATATTACTGAATGCCTAATCATTGATAGTCATTCAGGGAGGACCCCCCCTACAGAATTGGAGGGTAATTCTAAGCTAGTGCTGTATCTTGTTTGAATCTCTTGGTCTGTACATTGAATTATAATTCCCAGACTATTTAATGCTGGTTTGACTTTAAAACTTATTTGTTATTCATGTGCTGGCCCTGATGTCTGCTTACAAAATTTTGCTATGTTTATTGTTTTATTAATCCCTTTTTCAAAGCGGAAAGCAAAGTGCAAAGTTGATTCACTTTACTACAAAGAACATAGACAAATAAGCCACCTTGATGTTGGTAACAGAAGTGAGGACTCACTGCCACTATAATCTGTAAATCTCAAAGCCCAACACAGCATGCCTCCGAGTTATTAGAAAAATAAAAATAAAACCTTTTGTTTATTCTGAAACTTCTACTACTGAGGACTTACAAACTGATGGACAAAGTCCTCTAACAACTCAGCTTTGTGGAGTATTGTGATCTTTTAATACAGGAACAAGTTAGGAAGCGGGCCTCCAATCCATTTTCAGTCACTAATAGAAATATTTGTGTCCTTGTCCTTATAGGAAAAATAACATTTTTGAATATGTGGTGGACCAGAAATGTGGGTTTCCTGCCAAACGCTTCAAAGCTGTCGGGGGAGAGAAGATATTTGTTGATGAACAAGCCATGGTAGTGAAACTCTACACTCCGATACCTATTAAAATGACACACTGACAGAACAACCTGTGCTACTTGTGTTGGAGTTTCAAAGAATTCACACTTGAAAAATCAAAAAAGGAATCTGAAAACCAAAACCAAGTGTTTTGTTTTCCTCTTTACTAATATAACAACACTACTTACTTTTTTCAGTACAGTTTTTTTTGTTTTCTTTTGATTTTTGTTTTACTCAGAAAGGAAAATTGTGTGTATAAAAGGACTTGGTGCCAAATACTTTTTAGTTAATCCACAGTGCTGGCATAATTTTTCAGAGCCACTGAGCAATTACAAATACCAAATGAAATCAAGGCAACTGAGAAGTGTTTAGCACTTTTCAGAAATCGGGCCACTGCTCATGGTAGAGGACAATCCTATGGTTTTAGAAATCAGATCAAATTTTGCAGCTTGTAGGTTGTAGGTTTTTTCCCACCAGTTTACATGTTGTCAGGAGCTTTCAAGAAGAAAATGTAGAAATGTAAATACAGTTTCATCTTATCCTACTGGCTGCTCATGTAGAAGCAAGGCACCTCTTTCAGACTAGTTCTGTGTTCAGACAATGCCTTGCAAAATAGTACCCCATATGTTACTGAAGTACAAATAGCAATAACAAGAGACCACCTTTAGAGAGAGCCTGGTAAATAAATTGTTTCTGGAGCACGCTTCATCTTACACAAACCGACCTTTGTAGCAGCTACAAAAGAGGTGACAAACACTGATTTCCTTCAGGATAGATAATGACTACATTGCAATTTTGGTACAAGCTGCAAACAAAGCTATAGTCAAGTGTGAACACATTACTGGGAATCCTATTCAGTGGAGTCAGAGAATACTTTCTGTACCCATGTACACGGGCTGTATAGGATATAAAACAGCACTTCCCCCTGTCTGACTTAACCTTAAAACAAATTCTTTAGTTTTTAAAAAGTGCAATTACATACTTACAAATGCTGGGGAAAGATACCAGGAAAGAATGCTATCATTTTCTTTACAACTACTTTGAGGTACGTGAGATGAATCCTACAGAACTGTATTCAAGCGGGTTGCTTTCCTTCATGCAAGCGGGCCCACTGAAGTGACTGGGAAAGATACCCGGATGGTGTCATCTGTTGTGGTTCTATTGGTGTAGCTTGCTGATGTGCCCTAAAACCCAGGACTGGGACGGGACCAAAATTTGGAAACAACTGTGCTCCCTCTTCTGTATTTGTGTTAAATGTTCTCTTTTCCCCAGGTTTATCCTGTGGTGAATTTTCCCGATCCTTCCATAAATCAAGTTTCCCAAAATGCTGTTCAGCAACACCATGCTCAGTTTGCATCTGCAGCTCGCGTGCTGCGTCAGGTGAGTTAGCCCGAGTCTAACAACAAGGCAAGTAATTTGTGGAAAACAGACTGTATCAACTTTCAGGTAGTCTTAGTGATACTGTTGCCAAGATAGTCTAGGAAATGTGTGAGAGGCAAGGGTTTTTGTGGGCAATATCTTTTATTGGACCAACTGCCTGGTTGGGATAGACATGCCGAGCTTTCAAAAACAATACATTCTTTGGGTGGGTCCAGTTCTTTGGGCATGTGGTTTGCGAAAATTTGACATCCCAGTGTCAAAAACACTGCCGCTAAAAAAAAAAAGTGCTGTGATGCATGTGGCAGCAGCGTGCACCACCAGAAATGGGGCCTGGCCAACCAGAGCTACGTTCTGGCTGCTAGCCAGGCTCTGAGCGGCCAGATTTGTGCCACTGATGCCCAGGGAGGCCCCCAGGACCCCAGATAAGGCTGCTGAGGCTAGTACAGGTGCTGGCCCCAGTCTTTCCTACTCCACCTCCCTTATCCCACTGGGGTCAATTTGCCGCATGCTGGAATGCACATGCAGGTGCATTCCCTGGGACAAAAAGCAGCGGCACAAACTATTTGCTTTGTGGGAAATGCATGCTCCTGCGCGTGTATGCTCATTTGGATGCGCCCTTTGAGTCTATCCTAACCATGCAGTTTGTCCAATAAAGATATCACCTACAACAGTCTTGCCTCTCTGGGGTGCACAGTGAGCAGTTTGTGCTGGAGTTTATTGCTCCTGAACGCAGCACTTGCACGTGCACCCGGGACCTCAGCACGTTGAGCTAGGGTGGAGCAGGCCTGCACATGTATTTTGCTGCACGTTAACTACTCCATTGTAGGATAGTACTTGTGCCAAGCGGTACTATCCTACAGTGGACTTAATTAGTTTTCTGCAACCTAAAAGCCCTGGATATGTAGACAATGATGCTTAACTGCCGAGCTAATTCGTTGGTTCTGCAGTGAAGCATCTTGTGTAGATGCACCCTGTATCAGCTTATCAAGTCTAAGTGCTGCCATTTAGATATTTAAAAAAATTCTTCACGCATCAGAGAAAAAGCTCTGCATTTAGCTGGACAATGCTATATATTAAAAGGATTTTCTTAGCCACCTGAATATCAAGAAAAAATCAACCCTTGATGGGAAAGAATTCAGTAACTAAATGAAATTCAGTAAAATGAGGCATGTATATAAGAGAATTGATGTCGAGTTAGAGGATGGGAGTGGAAGACACATGCTCCTGAGTTGAAATATTAGTTTTGCACCTGAATTGTTGTGTGTTGCTTTGGCAAGTCTTCACACCTCAAATTCCCCACCTGTGTACAGGGACTTAACATTCACACTTCCACCAGGGTAGTATACTAAATAGTAATTCTCTAGGGTTTAAAAGATGTTAAATGCTATATAAAGCACTTGTGAGAATCTAATTCTGAGAGGCTATACATCCTCCTATACTATAAAGACATAGATTCATGATCTTTGTACTCTTTCTCTTTCAGAGGCAAACCATTGAGTTGATTTTTCTCACGCAAGTGGAGTATGAGTGGAAGGGGACGCAGTATTCCTACTATGTCTACGGAAATGAAAATGAGGTGTATGCAGAACATTACCCCCAAAAATGTTGCTGCTCCGTCATGTAACTGACACATCAGTCCTCAGGACTCCAAGGTGGATGGCTTGCTTTCCAGAACCGAACAAGCAAAGACATCACCTAACAATGTGCTCAGTTGTTTTCAGTTTGCAGTTGAAGACCACAATGAGGTTGAGGTGCAATGGGAAAGGAAGGGGAGAATGAGAAGGCCTAGCAAGCAGATTCCCAGATTGGAATCTAGACTGCATGCATGTTGCAGTCTTTCTGGAAGTTTTGCTATGGATGTTGCTGCTTCTACCCTGTCAGTGGTAAAAAATTCAGCTATGAGTACAATAGTGTTTAATTATGGTCGGAAGGCTGTGTAGGCATGTACAGGCATACCTTGTTTTATTGCATTTCGCTCTATTGCGCTTCGCAGGTATTGCGTTTTTTACAAATTGAAGGTTTGTGGCAACCCTGCGTCGAGCAAGTCTCTTGGTGCCATTTTTCCATCAGTTAGCATTTTTTAGCAATAAAGTATTTTTTAATTAAGGTCTGTACATTTTTTTTTAGACATGATGCTATTGCACACTTAATAGACTATAGTATAGTGTAAACATAACTTTTATATGCACTGGGAAACCAAAAAATTTGTGTGACTCGCTTTATTGCGATATTCGCTTTATTGCGGTCTGGAACCAAATCCGCAATATCTCCGAGGTATGCCTGTACCTATTGACCAACTAAAGAAGATATATCTACATAGAGCACAAGCTTTCGTGTACCAAGTTCACTTCATCAGATGCATAGCATACGTATCCTGTTCATTTACTTAATAAAGGTGCATATCTACCCCATCTTCTGACTGACTCAGACTAACATGACTAACTATCTCTCTTCATTTAATTACGTTACCTTGTATGGCACTTCTCCAGCATATATGGCACTACTCCTGGGTGAGGGAGATTCCTTACCCTCCATTGAAGCTGATCTTGTGAAGAAACACCTTGCCAGGCTGGATACCTTCAAGTCAGCTGGCCCTGATGGTTTACACCCAAGGGTACTCAAAAAGCTGGCAGACATCATAGTCCAGCCCCTGGCACAGATCTTTGAGAACTCCTGGTGCTCTGGTGAAGTGCCCGAGGATTGGAAGAAGGCCAATGTGGTGCCTATCTTCAAAAAAGGGAGAAAAGTGGATCTGGCACTACAGGGCCATCAGCCTGACCTCTATCCTGGGGAAGGTCTTAGAAAAGATTAGCAAACGCCATCCTATACAGGCTAGCTGACAGCAATTTCCTGAGGGATACCCAGCATGGGTTTGTTGTGGGTAGGTCTTGCTTGACCAATCTCATTTCCTTTTACAACCAAGTGACCTATCAACTGGACAAGGGGGAAGAGATTGATGTCATATATCTTGACTTTAAAAAAGCCTTGGATCTGGTATCCCATGATCACCTCTTGGCAAAACTGGCTAACTGCAGCCTTGACTTCACCATGATCCAATGGCTAGGGAATTGGCCCCACAGCAGGACCCAGAGGAAGTCAATCATTGTGGTGCACTGTGACCAGTGGGGTTCCTCAGGGCACTGTCCTAGGGCCTTTACTTTTTAACTTCTTCATCAATGATGTAGACATTGGTGTCAGGAGCGGACTGGACACATTCGCTGATGACACCAAACTCTGGGGTAAAGCATCCACACCTGAGCACAGGAGGGTGATCCAGGCAGATCTTGACAGGCTCACGAAATGGGTGGATGAGAACCTGATACTGTTTAACACCAAAAAATGCAAGGTTCTCCACCTTGGGCAGAAAAACCTGCAGCCTGCTTATAGGCTCAGCAGTGCTACGCTGGTTAGCACTACAGGTGAAAGGGACTTGGGGTTCATGATTGACCACAAGATGAACATAAGCCTGCAATGTGATGCTGCGGCTAGTAAAGTGAGCAAAACGCTGGCTTGCATCCATAGATGCTTCTCAAGCAAATCCCGGACATCATTCTCCCATTGTACTTGGCCTTGGTGAGGCCGCAGCTGGAGTACTGCATCCAGTTTTGGGCTCCACAATTCAAAAAGGATGTGAAGAAGCTTGCGTGAGTGCAGAGGACAGCTACATGCATGATCAGAGGTCAGGATAACAGACCTTATGATGAGAGGCTGAGCCATGGGACTCTTCAGCCTGGAAAAGCTCAGGCTTAGGGGTGATCTGGTGGCCATCTATATGTTTATTAGGGGTGTTCACCAGGATCTGGGGGAAAATCTGTTCACCAGAGCGCCCCAAGGGCTGACAAGATCAAATGGTAATAAACTCCACTGCAACTGTTTCAGGCTGGACATAAGGAAGAACTTCTTTACTGTCTGAGCCCCCAAGGTTTGGAATAGACTGCCGCCGGAGGTGGTACAAGTGCCCACTTTGAATGCCGTCAAGACACTTTTGGATGTTTATCTTGCTGGGATCCTATGATCCCTGTTGACTTCCTGCCCATGGGGCACGGGGCTGGACTCGATGATCCTCCAGGGTCCCTTCCAGCCTAAATGTCTATGAAATCTATGAAATATTCTTGCTCTTCATTTGACTTTCCTTGTTTCAAGGACTATATTTGAGTTGGGGAACATAGGGAAACTAGTCCTGAAACTTTATCTTTCATTATTAATAGTAGTACAAATAATGTAATCCTGTGGGCCACAACCTGCTCTGCTTCCTAGCAGGATAATGCAACTGGCTTTAATAATCCTAAATCATTGCATATTAACCTGATATTAATCCAGATATACAAGATACTAATAGGGTGTGTCTACACATAGCCTTATGGTGACATAGCGGCACACTGCGGTGATGTAATGATCACATGGGTCTACACGTGATCACCAGATACATTGCTATAGTGGTGTGCTCCCTCCCCTGGTGTAGTGTGCTGGTATGCTGACATAGCGGTGAAATCGAACCATGTGCCATGCGCACAGCACAGTAACCATCCATACTGCACCATGCTTTCATACTTCCAAAAGGAAGTAGCAATATCACCATACAGTGACATGTAGACTTGCACATAGTGGATCAAAAGCAGTTGCATCCCTGCACTTCAATAAAGCTGATACCAAATTCCCCTTTGGCTATGGATTCATGTACTGACAAAATGTTGAAATGTTCACATAAACCCCCAGAATTTGCTAATAGCAAGGTTTTATTAGTAACTTGCCAGCAAATGGCATGTGATTAGAAACAGTAGATATGATATAGGATACTTATCCACAGCAGAGCTAGTCTTCAATAACATCAGTCAGTCATCAATAGTAGAGTCTGTGCCTAATATTCAAGCTGGACTTAAATTATTCTGAAATAATCTTAAAATGAAGATTATTCAGCATGGATTCACTAAGGGCAAGTCATGCCTGACCAACTAGATTGCCTTCAATGGTGAGATGACTAGCTCTGTGGATGTGGGAGGGCAGAGGACATGATATACCTTGATTCTAGCAAGGCTTTTGATATGGTCTCCCACAGTATTCTTGCGAGCAAGCTAAGGAAGTCTGGGTTGGACGAATGGATGATAAAGTAGATAGAAAAATGTTGGTCTTAAAGGGCAGTAATCAATAACTCAATATCTAGTTGGCAGCCGGTATCAAGTGGAGTGTTCTAGAAGTTGGTTCTAGGGCTGGTTTTGTTTGATATCTTCATCAATGACCTGGAAGATAGCATGGAGTGTGCACCCTCAGTAAGTATGCAGATGACACTAAGCTGGGGGGAGTAGTAGATTCGCTGGAGGGTAGGGCTAAAATTCAGAGCGACCTAGACAAATTACAGGATTGGACCAAATGAAATCTCATGAATTTCAACAAAGATAAGTGCAAAGTCCTGCACTTGGGACAGAGCAATCCCATGCACCGGTACAAGTTGCGGGCTGACTCACTGGGCAGCAGCTCTGTAGAAAAGGACCTCAGGCGGGGCTGTTTCCATGGAGGCAGGACCTGGCCTGGCACAAAATGCGGTCCCTGTGGGAGGTGCTGGGCCCTAGGTGACGGCCCAAGTGGCCCCGCCGCTGCCTGAAAGTGTATGGTCCTGCACCATGCTGCGCAGGGCCGGACCCACAACATGCAGCACAGGTCGTGCCACGTCTGTGGCAGCCGGGGCTCCGCTGTGCCACTGGGGGCTCTGGCTGCAGTGGGCCCTGAGAGCCCAACAGCCCCTGCTGCTAGGGGGGGAAGAGAGGGCCCTGTGGAGGACACGTGTCTCCCTGACCAGCCCCCCACAGCCCCACCCCCAGTCCCTCGTTACCGGGGACGGTGCCCAGGTCATGTGGCCTTGCCCTGCTCCTGCTCGCCCCTCCTGTGAATGCAGTGTGCTAGGGCAGCAGGGGTACCATAGAGACACTCTGGCCAGATGCCAGAGCGTCTCTGGAGGTCCGAGCTCCGGCTTACCTCAGGGCATGCTGGGGAACCGTGGCCCGCTCCGCTTTTTTCTGGGGTGGTTTTTTATTGTTGTTGAGATGTGGAAATCCGGGTACAGGCAACCCTCGCTTAATGCTATTTCACTTGGAGCTATTTCGCTATAACGCTCTTTTGAAATTGATACCCGATTTCACTTGGCGCTCAGCGAGTTTTGCTGTGACACACACGGTCACCATTTTGGATCATTAAAAACAATTGCGGTCGCCAGCTAGGTAGTCAAATACTTTCGGTTTCACTTAGCGTTCATTTTTTCGGGAACCAATTAAGAGCACTAAGTGGGGGCTGCCTGTATCAAATTTGGAGCCCCCACTGGAAATATGTAGTGCAGGGAACATTTGTTTGTTCTCAGTGTGCCTCTTGCGGCATCTCAAACTGGTTTGAGATGCCATAAGAGGCGCAGACGCACTCGTCCGGACATGCCCTAAGAGTCTTTCTTTTGACTTCCATGGTCTTTGGATAAGATCCACGTTGCCTGTTTTTCCCCATTCACAATCACATTTTATCATACTGAACATGCTTGACTTGGATTTTTCTGGGTGCTTGTATCCTACCTCATCTTGCCATGTGATTGCTGAGCACACATATGGATATGTTTTTGTAATATGTAAATGTAGCATTAGAACAATATGTGTAAGTAATAGTCCTGTCAGAAACAAACTGATAGGGGCAGATGCTATGTGATTCTTAGACACGCATATGCATCGATTTTAATATGCAAATGACATATTAATACATTATGCATAAGTAACTTTTCTGTCAGGAACAAACCGATGAGGACAGCTGTATAACAGAAGAGCCACATAATATTAAGAATCCAGTTTTTATTTTCCACATCCTTTTCATGGGATATAACCAGAATGGTCTGCTTATTTAATACTTATTCTGTATTTTAAGTGGCTCCAATAGTTGAAAGAAGAAGTCTGGCAGAGCTATATATACACATACCTACAACATTCAATGGTTTTTAAATTGCCTCCCATACTGCTAACAAGTGTCAGACCTGCGTGGATCAACAACAGCGCTGAAATGTCTGGTAACCAGCTGTACTCAATCTTTGTTTTTAAAGATGGCCAACAACAATTCAAAAAGGTATCAAGTCGTTTTTTCCCTGTTGTCACACCTAATATCTCCAGCTATGGACCAGGGCCCCAGTACTTGGCACTGCAGAAAAACAGAACAAAAAGGAGTCCCTGACTATATAAGCTACAACTTGGTGCTACAATAAGTGCCATAAAGCTAACCAGTGCTAATGACTGCAGGAAACATTTTAAAAAATACAGAAGGGACTTCAAAAACTCAGCCCGACAGAACTAAATTTGCTAAATTATTTAGATATTTCTGAAAAGTTCACTTGGGGGGCAGCTTTTTACTTAATATTGACCCACTTTCAGAGACATTTGCTATTGCAAAATTACTCCCGGAACAAAATTCATTAATTTCTACTATAACAGCGAATGTTAAACACTGTAAAAAACGCACTGTAAAAAACTGTCCAGATGCAGTTCCTTTAGAATCCAGTGATTGAACGCTGCAAGAATCAAGTGATTATTGAAACACCTCACCAACTAGAAATATGCAGCCTTAGTCTGGGGATGTTTAGAAAACATCTCTCTGTTAGCTACCTGCTATACAGGCATACAGGTAGTTGGTATTTCAGTCTGCTGTAGAAGGGGGACGAACGATGGCATGCAGATTCGGATTTGGGTAGAAATCTGAGTTAGTGGGCTGGGCTTCAGAAAAGTGACTTTGAATTTATACCAGTAAACGGAAAGCGTGTTGAGTTTGTTGTAATAATATACTTACTCAAAAAACATATCCTAAAAAATGTTATTTTCACAATAAGCTCTTTTCAGTAGGTTAGTGCCGGTGTTGTATCATTTATAGTTCTGTAGCACCATCTAGCGTGCAGTGATGGCACTGGGAACAGTATATTCCTTTTTCTTTAGCTTCTAAGAATTTCAGTGGGCCATATTCTTGCTCACAGCAGTCTTACACAAGTGCAGCTTGCTGTCACTCAGCAGGAGATGGGGTAACATCCTGGAACACCATTAAAGGTCCTTAGAATTGCACTTCTGTGAGATTGGACCTGTATAAATGAGAATCTGGTAGGCTTCACTTTATTGTTTCTTTTCAGGTAGTACAGGCAAAAGGTTGTTTACTACCAAATAATAATGATATCCCAGAGAGTTTATAGAGTTAGACCTGGAATGGAGGAGCTCTGAAGTCAATGGAAAGATTTCCATTGGATCAGGTCCTAGAGTCAGGATCGAGTCCAGTAGTATTAGGATATTACTGTTAGTGAAACATATTTATATCATGAATGTATAAGAACTCAGAAACACTACTGTAGGGACTGACTGCACACTGAACTTATGTTGTTACAGGTTTAAACCAGTTTCTGACCACTTAAACCAGTTTATGTGTAACTTCCATCCCCAGCCCTATAGAACAGTGATGAAAGGATGCCTCCAAGGATCCCAGGAATTGGTATGCATGACTGAGAGCGGATGGGTGGGGTGTGCCTGGGCTTCTGGGCTACACCAGAGATGTGACATTAGGTAATACCCCACGAAATCAAGGGCTTGATCCTGTTCCATTGAAATCAATGGGAGAATTTACATATCACTGAGCATCTTATTAAGGGCATGGCGAACTGCTGGTTGGTGATAGGGCACACAACATTTTGTGCGTATTATTCTTCACCCTCCCACCCCTGCTGCTCATGGCAAACAGGACCACAGATGATTAATTACAACATAGCATGCTTTGGCTGCTTAGCAACTTTGTCTCTGCAACAGGAAGTGGAACTTCTGCAAAAGTCCCAAATTCATGACTGCTTGCAAAAGTGACACTCAGAGCAGAACAGATACTAAGAGACCTTCAGTAACAGCAATCAAATAGGCTCTGCTGATTTGCTTTAATACAATGAGAAAAGCCATGTGCAAACTGGTTTCCAATATGATTTGTTAAGCAGCTGTTTAATAAAATAACTCAAACTGATCCTAGCAGATTACATACCAGTTGGGTGACATGTTATAAAACCCCAGAGAGAACTGCATAATCCTGTATTTTCCAATTTCACGTAGCCATTGCAACTTCCTCCGACTGCAAGGCCTTTTAAAACTAACAACCAACACAGGATGTGTCATTTGTCAAGCAAGCAGCAGTCTTTCAGCAACAATGGAGCAAGAGCAGCTGACCAGGTGAGCTTAAGAAAAAAGAACTTGCGTTGCTTCTCAAAAATGAATCCTATGCAGTTTGAAGGATCATGGAAGCAATCAGTCACTCTGTGAGATATATTAATATAATAATTACAAGAAGCATGATATTGAGGTTTATTTAAACAAAAGTTAAAAATCGGGGGGGGGGGAGGATTTGTTAATATAACTCAGTTGAACTCTTTTAGGTTTAATGGTATAGTCTATAAAAAGTAAAAGTACTCCACTCAATGTGTGTTGCTATTGGGTCAAAGAAAGTTTTCTATAAAAGTTCTGCTTAATGCCAACTGAGGCTATCAAATAATGTTACTTTCTCTGTGTTGTCTAGCAGGTCTACCAAGGTGCCTGCCTTCTGTGTCATGACTACAAGAGATGTTTTATTTCTTCCTGCAACTCCCATTTTTATGGGTTTGCTGCTCAGGAAAATAAAATCTTTGCTCACTGAAACATGACAGAGATGTTGTCAAGGGGAGAAATGCAGTACACAAAACCATGTTCAATTGTCAATGCAGGAGATATATTTGTAAAAGCCCACACATTTATAAGGATGCACATTTGTCATTAGTTAAAGGTTTGTGCCTAATTTTCTATTGGAAACCTAGCAAAACAATTACATTCTAGGTTAAGGATGAACTGTAATAAATATTTGTCCTTCTCCTCTGAAAAAAACTCTATACATTGGAATACCTAAAGACTGCATTGAACAATAATGTTACTACAGAGTGTAGTGGCTTTATTGTAGATAATGCAGCATTTCCGCCCAAGTGATGCTGAAGTGCAGTATGAACATTCAGTTATTTTGCAGATTGCACCTTGAAACTAGACCCTATTCACTTTTGCCAGAGAAATATTGAAATTCCTGCACTTGGTAGAGTTTGTTCTTGTTGGTCTATTATGATGCTGTTCTTGGGATATTCACTTAGAAGCACACTTTGCTTTACTAGCAGTAGTATGAATTTTTCATTTATCCACGAGACACACCGGGCTAGGAACTTAAGTAGTGTAAATTGTCTCCACCAAAGATTAAGTAGTGGATTTACAGCATAGGATCTGCATTGACACTAGTGGTTCCCCTTTATGTGCAGTTTTCGGGTCGGTTTTCACACTAGGTATATTGTCTCTCCTTCTGCTAACCTCTTTTCTCCATTTTCTTTTGTCTTTGTACCTCTCTTCATTTCCAGTCTATGGCTTGGGATGTGATATGGGGCTACATTTGTGCTATTTCTAGTTCCACTAAAGGCAGGAAGTCTCAGAAATGCCAGGAAACATCTTGCACAACATTTTCAGAAATGTGAATAGCCATTTTAAGATTCACACCCCATTTGGTTTAACAGCATGAGGTTATCCTTTTCCTCAGCTGCCTTTGGACAATAACTTAGAATTGACACTGGTGTAAATGAGATCAAACCCGCGGATGATGTGTGAAAGTGTCAAGAGAGACTATCTCTGAGGCTGAGAAATGATTGTTTATTCCCAGTCAGTCATTGTGACACTGTTGTGTACATTGGTTAAGCAATGTGGACACCTGACCTCTTAGCGGTTGATTGAGGCTTAATTATCCTTTTAGATTTCTCATCAGTAGCAATTGAAAAGTAAAGCTGCTGTCACTATTGGCTTCAATAGTGTTTGAATTAACAATGGAAGGCCCCCTCTTGTATTACAAACATCTGCAGCTATGCATTCCCCCTTATTTTAATGGAGCTATTACTATGGCGTTGGAGGGTATAAGAGTTTCAGAGACTTTATGTGACAATGGAAAAAGGAGAATCAGAGAGCAGAAAGATGGAAAGCAAGCAGAAAAAATGTTTCCAACTACCTGAAGGGGGTTCAAAAGAGGATGGAGCTGGACTGTTCCCAGTGGTGGCAGATGACAGAACAAGGAGCAATGGGCTCAAGTTGCAGCAAGAGAAGTTCTGGTTAGCTATTAGGACAAACTTGCTTACTAGGAGGGGAGTAAAACACTGGAGCAGGTTACCCAGGGAAGTGGTGGAAGCTCCATCCTTGAAGGTTTTTAAGATCTGGCTAGACAAAGGGATGATCTAATTGGGGATGGTCCTGCTTTAAGACTAAATGTGACCTCCTGAAGTCCCTTCTAACTCTAATTGTCTATGATTCTATGATACTACAGCAGTCAGTAGTAGTCAGGTCGGTGATCCAGTCAGTGATATGATTGGATGTGATTACTATCTGTATACACTTCAGGGATATAAACACCAGGGAGGAAAAGAGCTATAAATTTAGTGTTGGCATATGGGTATAAAACACCCATGCATAAATTTGGGCTCGAAATTAGAAGCTTTCTACCCATTACAACAGTAAGTTCTGGAATGGGCTTCAGTAACGAGGTGGGAAACATCTAACTCTGTTCCAGATGATCACTTTATGAAGGGGCTGCCTATGATAGCAGGATAAATTAAAATTAAGTCCCAATAAATCAGAAAAGCAGGCTATAGTGGCATGAACTGGAATTTTCAGAATAATTGGTGCCCTGCCTTATACAGATGCAAAACCTTCTGATTTTACTATCCTTTGTAAAGTCTAAGCCAGCTTGGTTTTTTTTTAGTAATTCTTGCTTTAGCCATATACTTCTTTATCTCTGAGACATAGGCTGCTCCCAGGGAATTTTGTTGGTGTTGCATTCTCAGAGGTCAAAGTCACACTTCAAGCTAACACCATACAACACGGGCAGTGGCAAAATGAAATTTTCCTAAATTTCCCTGCTGCCATGCCTTCAACACTCCTTCTGGGGAAGGCCCCTGTAGTGATTGGGGCCATAAACACTAAATAGCTTTGATGCTACATCATAATGAGTCATAACTTGAGATGCATCCCTACCTTCTCCCGGAAGGCATTCTCCCATGATCTTCTCTGTTTGCATTCTTTCAACAGCAATAAAAGCCACGTGAACTATGGAAGCCAATATCTCCTTTCTTCCACTATTGCACAAGGTATGGACAAAGATGCTTGTACATCAGCAGTGAATTAACCAAGATAATATCTAAACCACAAAAACGCTTGTTTTCAAGCAAAATAGGCTAACTTATTGTCTTTGGGCTTGTCTGTTCTGTCTGAGGTATGACGAAAACTAAAGGAAAAAACAGATACCGTTTTCCCGAGAAAGACTGGTTTTCAAATGACTTATGCAACAATGGTAATGTAAAACTGGAGCATAGCTGACATACTGGAAGCATTCAGAATGATGCCATTTTACTTTTTGACCTCACTGGCAGAGCTGGTATGCTAGAAAGACTAACCCTAGGGTAAAACAGGTAATACGACCTAAATGTGAGTCTCTCCTGTATGACAAATATTACAGAAGGGAGGGGTGAAGCTTTCTATTGAGGAGAGCACAAAAGAAGGCTAGCCCCAGTTTCTTTCTTGCTCAGGCATGCTGGCCAGTGCACGTGCACCTTACGTTGTGAAACTCGAGATACTCTGCTTGTTTCTGCCTTGAAAGTCCTGTGCCTTGCAGTTACCCAAGAGATGCAGTTTCAGTGGCTGGTCAGGAAAGGTGGAGTTACTCAAATATTTACTCTTCATACGATGAGACGAAAATCAGCTTTGCAACAGCAACAGGTGTGCTGCCTGTGCTAATATATTTGGCTTGCATGGAGTCGGAGGAGTCTAGGGGGCCTCAGCATACAGCACTGAAGATGCAGGACAAAGATAGTTGTTGCATTTTTAGCATCCCAGGTAGGTGAGAGCAAGCGAATACATTCCCATTTCTTTCTGTTCTTTTAGTTACCTGGGACACAAATGTGTACACGCTGCACAACTCCATTGACTTATAGGAGACTTTATGGTGGTGACATCAATGCAAAAAAAATTGGGAATGAATTTAGTGCTTTTGTAATTCAGTACCTCATAGCATCAAATTAAGTTAAGTTTGTTGTAGGACAGGTGTTGTATGAGTTTTCCCCAGGCAGCTCTGCCAGTTCCACTTTGTTCTTTACCTGGCAGCATGCAGGCAACCCCATGCCCAGGTCAGTCTTGAGCACAGACTGGTCAACTGTGGTAAATGGTGCAATGAATCTCAAATGGATGTAAGGGGAAGTATGTGCAATTATCTCCATTTATAGACATGAAGAGATGGAGGCTGAGAGAAATTTCCCCCCAGGCACACAGTGATAAAAATCTGGCAAGGAAGAAACTCGTAAATGCCGGATTCACAGGCATAGGGGTATATGAATTGTAGCCACGCGAGTAACTGAAAGCTGAGCCATAGTAAAAGGTAACAATCCCAGTAATTTCCCAGGCCTGTGCCGCAGATTACGCAAATGGAAATTTCCAGTGAATGTAGGAGTATTCAATAAATACAGCGCTCTTCCTCTGTACTTAGAGAGCAATATTGCTGCCTCTATGCAAAGGTTATAATTTAAAAAAGAAGCATCCTGTGAGCCTGTAGATTGTACTAGCTAGAAGGCAAAACCTGAATCAGTAGAGTTTTTCCCCCAGCAAATTAGCTGAGGGGGCTTTTATTCTTATTGGACTTTGCTGCTTTTGAGCAACTTCATATTGAATTTAGGGAACAGGTAAGTTTGCTACTGAAATAGGTTTATTTAGGAAACTCTAAGATCTCAGGATTAAATCTTTTTTTCAGGGCTAATTCCTAGACAAGATCATTGTTTTGAATCACTTCCTTTCCTCTTCTGGCTTGATGGATAGACAGATTGCTCCCTATTGTCTTTCTCCTTGTTTCGCTCAGTTCCATGCCCTCTTCTGAAATATTGAAAGCGTCTCTCTCGTCTTACCATACGCTAGCAGAGTATACATTCCTATCTGAGGCTGCCACAGCCTGACCAGAAGGGAATACTGGAAGGACGTATATATTTACGATCCACAAAGGGAATGTACAGCTTAGACTCATCCTGATATTTTTGCAAGACATCTGAGCTCCACTGAGCTAAAGTTTGTGAGTTTAAAGACTGCTTTCTGTTTTTTCACAATATCACTGACACCCTCTCTGGTCATTTCTTAACTGCTTCCCTGAATTCTGTTGTTCAAGTACTACAGCAGGATCCTTCGAGCCAACGACTAAATTCTGCAATGGTAACTAAGTCACGTACGACCCATTTTGCTGACACACCTGGTTCCTGGAGTCACTTCTAGGGGTAGGCCAAATTGATGGGGAATGTGCAGCATGCTGATTGCAGTCAATGCACTCTTGTTAAGACTTCACTCCCCATCCATGCTTACTTGTTAGACCCCCTTCTGATGTGGCTCTGCGATCATTACTTGAGCCAGCCTTCAAAGCTGATTACACGTTTCCTGTTGTTTCTGTTGCATTATTTATTAATGATGGTTTCCCTGCCAATTGCGTGCTAGCAGTACTTTGGGGAATGCTACCAAAATTAATTTCTGTTCAACGCATTTTGTAGAGGTCCCTGGTCCTTACCACTTGCCCAGTACAGAACCATCTGCACCTCCTATGGAATTGGTGGACAATGGCACTGGAGCTGAAAGGGACGGTTCAAGAGGCTGTGGTATGTACTATCTTTTGCATATGCATTCAGCTATTTTTTCCCCTGAGGCAACATCTCTCTCTCTCTCTTTCTCTCTCTCTCTCTCTCTTAAACAATAACCTCTTGTTAGCACTGTAATAGCATTCAGGACTCTAATTTTTTAAGGTGCTGTGTAGACACATAGTAAATTGGCAGTTCCAGCTTCTAATCTAATTTACGGTATAATGCAACAGGTGAATGAGAATAACGAAAAGGTGTAGGATAATGTGGGGAGGATGATGATCAGGATGCAAGCTACCTTATAATAAGCAGAGATGCTAATTCACCATGTGCATCCTTGTAAACCAGCAGCAATGCATGTTACTGGGTATGACCAGCTTGCCTTAATCAATTATTCTTGATGTTGTTTCTTTGCAGAAAAGAATAGTTTGCTTGCCCGGGTTGATCTGCTGTCCCAAGGAGAGCACAATGATTCCACTTCACAGCAGAACGAGTGGAGGTAAGATACCCTTTATACCTCTACTCCAGTCCCAGATTAAGAACTCCTGCTCTAGGATGATTTAGGAATAGTATCCTGCATGTCTGGGGAGGAGCAGGGTGGGGACCAGATTAGATGATCCTTGAAGTCCCTCCTGATCCTATAATGCCAGGAAGGTTAGGGACAGACATTAAAAAAGCCTTGAGCCTGAATTGATTCAATCTTTTCAGGTTAGTCTAACCTGGCTAGGCTGAACCAGTTTGTAACTGCACAAAAGTGGTCAAATTAGCTAGGGATGGACATTACACATAAAACGGTTTAAGTAATCAGAAACTGGTTTAAACCTGTAACAGAACAGATGTGCACATAAATCAGTTTGCACATGGCTGAAACTGGTTTGAGATAAAACTGGTTGAATGTAGTATCAGACTTAACTGATTTGTCTCAAACCAGTTTATGCAATGTCTGTCCTAGCCCCCTTGCTGGTTTAAATTAAATCAGACTCCCCCAGCATCCCAGTATGCTCTCTGGGCTGGGCAGGGCTCTCTGTTCCACAGCAGGGCTGGCCCCTCCTCTCTGCTCCCTGGCTGCAGCTTTGGTAGGGACTTGTAGGCACAGCAGTGTCTGCCTGCTCCCCCCATCCCCTCCCCACTCTCTGCTCAGCAGGCATTCCCTCACAGATACCTCTCAGTATTTGCTGGAAGACCACATGCTGACTACCTCCAAACCGTGGCACACAAGACAAAGACAGAATCAACAGATAGCTGGTAATGCTCCTCTGTTTTTTTAGTGGGGTGATAAACACTGAGTTAGGGGTGATAAACATTTGGCTGTTCAAGAGGTGGGGAACCCGTCCCTAATCAGAGCATCCTGCCAGGGCCTGGCCATGCACCCCACAGCTGAGCTCTGTGGAAGGAAGGAAGGACTGCTCCTCCCTCAGGTTAGAAGCACCCCCTGGCTTCTAGCCTGAGCCACTGCAGGCATGTGCCTGCATTTCTGGTATGTTTGTCTGGTTAAAAAACTTATTTAGCCCAGCCAGACTAGACTAACCTGTAAAGATTGAATCAATTCAGGCTCAGGCTTTTTGAATGCCAGTCCCTAGCCACAAACATTCCCTCTGGACTTTAAAAAATGCAGGCACATGCCTGCAGTGGTTCAGGCTAGAAGCCAGGGGATGCTAGAGCAGCCCTCCCTTCCCTTTCACAGTGCTGAGCTGAGGGGGGAGGGAGGTATGGTCAGGCCCTGGCAGGATGCTCTTATTAGAAAGGGGTTCCCCACACTGCTCCTATGATGGAGCCAGCAGGGAGTTGCATAGCATTTCACAGCAGGGAGTTGACACATTGCTTATCAGCCCATCAAGAAAACAACAGCCTTTCTTATTAATTCAAGCTTTTCTTTTAAATCCAAAGAGCCCTAATCAGACATTGTCCTGTCTTTCTTTGTCTGGTCTGCCTTACACAGACACCTCTCAGCATTAGCTAGCAGACCACATGCTGGCTACAGTGTGTATGGGAGAGGGGAGGGGGGAATCCCAGTTTGAGCAGGAAGTAGTGGTGGGAGTGTGGAGGGTGCAGGAGGAAGCCAAGCAGATGCTGCTGTGCCTACCGTCTCTGCCAGACCTCCAGCCAGGGAGCAGAAGGGAGGCGCCAGCTCAGCTCTCTGGAGCAGAGAGCCCCACCCAGGGCTGCAAAGCATCTGGGATGATGGGGGACTCTAGTTTAAGTTAAACCAGGAAGTGGTCTGGGAGAGACATTGCATAAACCAGTTTGACCCAAACCAGTTAAGCCTGATACTACATTCAACCAGGTTTATCTTAAACTGGTTTCAGTCATTCAAACTGGTTTATGTGCACTGAACATCTTTTCTGTTACAGGTTTAAATCAGTTTCTGATCTCTTAAATCAGTTTATGTGTAATGTCTGTCCCTAGCTAATTTGACCATTTTTTGATGTTGTTCGGTTTCCCATTGAAAAACTATTGTACAATTCAGTCTGGACTTTTGCAAACAATTGTAGTGTAGGATAATGCCTATGACTTTCAAAATAAATTTGTGAGTCAAAGTGCCCCGACTTTTAGTTGTTCAGTGATAGATCTTAAAGCAGTCATAGGAACCCTCTGAAAATCAGATGGATAGAAAAGGACATTCTATCTGGACACCCAGAAGTGAAGCATCCCTAATTGCAAGTGACTTTTCACAATCTTTACTGAGATTTGACTTTTTCCCCCTTGCTGTTTAAAGAAGCGTCTCCTTGAGAAGCAAATGGAGTGGCCAGTTTCTCACCCTTTTGTTTCCTTTTCTAGCATCCCTCCTATTTCTGAGCATGAAGCCAGAGAAGCTTTCCTAGAGTATGCAGCCAGCAAGTGCTGCTATAGGACTGCCCCTGCAAAACACATGGTGGTCCAGAACCTGACAGCATGCAACGCATACAGAGTGAGTACAGTAGCAGGCAAAACTGCATGGCAGGTTCATTCCTGGTCCTGCTGCATTAGCCTATGGTTTCAGACACACATCACAGATATAAAGTGAAGCTGTGGGAGATATTCACAACAGTATTTCATAGATAGGCCCCACATTGCAATTTTTCCCATTAAAATGGGCCCTTTTCAGCTAAGGTGGGCCCTTTTAAAAATGGTTTGTTCTGATAGAGAGTGATTTTTTCAGAGGAACCGAGGGAAACAAAGCAAAAACTTCTGCAGTGCAGTCCAGAAAAGGATTTTTTCCCCCTTCACTGTAAAGCTGGCCAGAAGAACATTAGAGATTTTTTCAGGGTGGACAGGTGAGGTGAGGGCATTTCGCTAAGTATCGAGGTCAAATATCAGTGATCAAAGTTGTTAGGTGATTTTTCCTTGTGCAAATGAAGCAGTTTCCTGCACAGGTCTTCACCAGGGCTCGAGCCCCGGACTTCCTGCCCTGAAACATGGATGTCTTTCAGTAGTGCTAAACAGCAAGTTTCCATGGAGTGAAGCATTACTGCTAGCTTGAGGAACCCCCAGGGTTTGTCTGTACTGCCCTCCTGCTAGACCCAGAAGCATCACTGTGAAGCACGTCTTTCCCACCCCCTCCCTTTCTGTGTGAGCCAGTCCCTAAAAATCAGTGGAGCCACAGTTCAGTCACCTGTGATTTTCCTTGTTCTACTGTTCTGTCCAATTCATGTCCCTGAAACCAGGACTGTGGTTTTTATGTTTGCTTGGGAGCAAATCCTACTGTCACCAAAGTCAATGGAGGTTGTGGCACTGACTTCAGTGGGACCAGGATTAACCTCACAGTGAATAAAAAGCACTTTTTCATTGAAGTTGATTCTGGTTTGCTTTTATCAGTATCGTCTGAAAACCTTCACTGAAAACAGAGAAACGTATCCAGCCAGCGAACCATATAACGGTAAGCAAATCATAGCTCTTACCTAGCAGAAACCAGATACAACATGATGTAGTGTTTTTGGGAGTTACTGTGTCATTGGACTTACAAGCTTTATGAATGGGCTGGACCCAATGATCTTCTGAGGTCCCTTCGAGCCTTGCAATCTGTGAATCTATGATATGAGGCTGAAAATGTCAAAAGGTGCTACTGGTATCAAGTACCCCAATTTCTGAAATGAAACCTGAGGCCTAATTTCAGAAGTGCAATGGTTATGCTGCTCCTATTGGTTTACACTGAAACATGTCCCTACAGAAAAGGAGACAGGAGTGAGGAAAATGGTACGGGAGGGTGAATGTGTCATGGGTGCTGGCCAACCTCTTTTGCAGTTCACCCTTATTTTCTATTTTTCTGGGCGATCTTGGTCTAGGCTTGGTTCATGGTTGTTGAAGTGGGCTGCCTTTGAATGGGCTGCAGATTAGGCCTTAGAGTTTTTCACAAAGTCATGGGCAATAGCTTGGTTAGGGAACTTTTCCCACCATCTAGTGCAGTTGCCTTTTATAATAAAAGGTAAGAGCATGATGTTTTTTAATTTCAGATGGATGCTCTTTAACACTATAGAAAGCGGCTTGGTAGAGTCATTGTGCCTGATATAGAATTAACTTCCCCATTGGCTCAAGTGGTCTGAAGCTGCTTAAATCTCAGGGGTGTGGATGCAGTGTAAAAAAGGAGACAAAGATTGGATTAGTTAAGTTTATGTAGCCTTATATGGTTATAAACATAGGCTTTACTGGGCAGGCTTTTTGGCCCATGAAGCATAGTGACCTTGGCTGTGAGTTAGCTGAAGGAAAGTGCAAGGAGCTTGCTGCAGGAGGGTGAGTCACAATTCATGAAAATTGTTCAAAATGGGGAGGAGGTGGACCCCACATCAGTCTGAGAGATTGCCATTAGTAAGGCTGGAAGAGACTGCGATATCCTTACGGATGGTGCAGACTCCATAGGCCTCCCTTGCACCAGAGACTGGAGGGAGAGTTTGTCTCCTATGGCTGCCTCTACGGTGCTGTAGTTTTGCCACGTTTGTGCCCAAAGTAGGCTTGAGTCCAGGAGAGATCAGCCATGCTCCATAATCCTTCCCATCTGATCAATGATTAACTGGCTTCCTTGAGGCATTTAGTGAGTCTCAGTACAGAT
>NW_017728917.1:1729478-1747120 GCF_001723895.1 Crocodylus porosus
TTGAACTGGGGATTGAACCTGCAAGCTCGGTGTTATTAGCACTAGGCTATAACCAATAAGATCAAGCTATTAGAATGAACACAGATCCTAGGGAGCATGTGTTGTTATCCCAGAAATCACAGGTCCTAACTAGCACCGCTTACCCCTATGAAGATTTCCTGCAGAACAGGAGCAGGGTGGCGAGGGGGACGGGACATATGGAAGAGATCAAATGTTAGTGACTAAAGTGCATTTATTTTGTGGATAAGCGTATGACAGCCATTGACTGGGCACACTTCCAGTGCATTGATACATGCATTATATTAAAAGGCAGGTCAGGTGGTGATGTTTTTGCCTGTGCCATGCTATCCTGAAGCTTTATGACCTGCTGCACTAACTCCTGACTGCCTTTTCTTTCTTTTGCTTTAGGTGGCTTTGTGGACTCTCCTGAGGTCGCAGAACCCCCCGCCCCTTGGGAAATAGAAGTGGATGCACCTCCCCTGTTTACGGACTGTGAAATGCATTTCCCAGTGCCCCACACCTATTCAGTACAGGTAACCCCAGATTTTCTTGTCCCAGATATGAGAGTCTTTTAAAGGAATATTACTTATTTCACAAAGGCGTCTCGTAGAAGATTCATTTGAAATCAGCTCTGCATTGTGCATGGTACATATTAAGAACCCACCCACATCCTGAAAAACCTTGCAATCAAAATTCAGACAAAGGGTGAGAGAAGTGAGATATTATCCCCATTCTACAGATAGGAAACCAAATGCCACAGAGATAAGCAGTCATCCCAAGGAAGTTCTCTGATGCCAGCCATAGCTACTGTACCTTGTAACCTCCTTTAACAGCAGCATCAGATTCAAGGTTCTGGCTCCTTCTCGCAGCTTGATCTTATTGGTTATAGCCTAGTGCTAATAACACCGAGGTTGCAAGTTCAATCCCCAGTTCAACTAGATGGTCTCTTGAGGTCCCTTCCAGCTGTACTTGTCTATGAACTCTAAGTTAGTGGCAAACCTCCCACTGACTTCAGCTGTGCAGTATCAGAGCCAAACAGCATCATGCTGTCCAAAATGCAGAAGACTGGATTACGTATTAACTTTAAAATCACTTTTCTATAATATTTCTGTAATTTTGTTTGCAATGTCTTTGCAAACGCATATAGTTTGGCACAATTATTTTAACTATTTGAAACAGCCTGGGATATTATATTTATTGCTTCTTCCCATCATGGCTTAGGATAAGAGAAGATAACTCTGGGTTCTGGCAGGGAGCATTGTTTTTGCTGCTCAGAATAATGAGATAGTATTTTAATAGCTTTAGATAAAGGATTAGCACTTGTTTTTGGCACGGAGTTGTTTATGTTGCTTGAAATAGTCTAGAGTATGCATTTCAAATTGGAAGGCTGCCATGTAAAAGGATTTGTATCCACCCAAAAGAACAAAGCACAACTATTTTTACTTCTGAAATAAAACAAACAATCCAGGCTGAACAATCAACCCAACTGTTTCTTATGCACATGCAATAACGTAGTAAAGAAAATATACTTCCAGCTTTTACACATTTATCAACTAGACTCCTGTATGGAAAGGAGCAGAAATTCTTTGGGTGCATATTTCAGTGTGAAGATGACACAATCTTTTTATTCTTTCTGCTTCTGGTGCCATAAGCATTTAATTTCATGACTGAATCTTGGGCCATGCTAGAGATTGTAGCTTTCTTTAACAGTGGTCTGACAGCATAAAGGAAAATTAGACTGAAGTAAGTGTGTTGGCTTGTAGGGTGTAAAACCAATGGGCATGACTGCCAGCAAAAAGAGAAGGGTGCTGCCTTTTTTCTTTTAATGCAGTGTAGCAGTTTGCTAGCAGCCCTGTACTTATACTGTTTGCTTTGATTTCAGGGTTGTCCTAATTGTCTTGGAACTGGTAAAGCCCAGTGCACCCGATGTACTGGATCAGGAAAGGTATGTTATTTTATAAAATTTCTAATGCATATTTTGTGTACAGAATAAAGAAAGCACTTACATTTCTTTAAAACAATGCTTTGAAAAGGGCATGAAAGCCAGTCGGGCCATACTTTCCTACTCCTTTGTTTTTCTGAGTTCTTGATGAGCAAATGTCATCAAGATATCAGAGAGAAACAGGCACAGCTAGGAGCTTGTGTCAGTTATGTGTATATAATACATTCAGTTTGCATTGGTCTTCCTTCCAGATGTATGGAAGAGATAAAGTCAGGTCTGAATGGTTTACTGAGGAAACAGGTGTCTTCTGCTTTCAAAAGAGAGGCAGCTCCTCCAAGTTTTTGACAAATCTCTCAATGAGAAAAGAAAAGGTCAGAAAGGAGTCATAATTTGTTGTATGACAACTAAAGAATAGAAGGTTGTGGGCCCGATCCAGAGTCCATTAATATGAACGCACATCTTTCTTTCAGTGGGAGGTGAATCTGCCCCTGTGTTACAGGAGAAAAAAAAAAGCCTTGTTGCGTATATACTACTAAATTTAAATGCAGACCTTTTTGTTAATAAAGAAGTGATTAAATATAGCCCCTGTGCAACTGGTTTCAAGTCAGTACCTAAGGAAATGATAAGAGCTGGAAGACGCCACAAAAATGGTATTTTAATAAAGTTAGCATAACCCAGAGCATTTGAGGAGGTTTCAGGACAGAAGTTGAATGCTGTACCTGTCACCTTGTGTGTAGCCATGCATATTATCTGAACAGATAAAAAGGGAGGTGGGGGGGGGGAGGAGGAGAAATACCAGCATCAAATTACAGTGGTTGGTGACAAGGATCTAGAAGAAGACGGCAGCTAAAGTGTCCTTAAGCCTGTGCACAGTTGTGGACTTCATAGCAGTTAATAAAGAAAAAAAAATCCCCATTTGGTTGTAAATACTCTTCTGGTATTTCACTGTTTGGTGGCTAGTCTGCCTGTCTACAGCCACTGCAGACTCTAGCGTGTTCTTCCAAGTTTTCCATGTAGATTTAGGGTGTGAAGTCTGTAAAATAATTGGCTAGAACCTCTGTGCTGTGGCATCCTGCTGTTAATGAGAACCAGCAGCGCATCTGTCAGTGGTACAAAGTTGCTCCTCTCTCTGGGTCAGTCAGTGTTAATATAGAACAACACAGGAGTACCTCTTGTGAGTGCAGTTCAAGCTGGCAAAGGACTCGATGCTCCAAAGGATGCAATGAAAGAGATGCAAGGATGCAACTTATGGGAGAAAAAACATGGTCTGTGGGTGATAAGGGCTACTTACGTCAGCCGTGACTCAGAGGCATGGGCCCCCTTGATAATTTCCTAAAAAGGAAGAAAGAATAGATGTGGAAGGAATTCTTGCCTTCTGTTCATAGGCCTAATTCTGGAATTTGTAGCTGTTAGTTTCTCATGTGCACGTGAGCCCTGCAAATATGGATGGATTCTGCTTCCATCTTTAGAGGCAGATACCAAGTTATAAATATGAGCTAAGATACAGAACAGAAAGATGATAGCAGAGCAGTGTGGACCAAAGACATCATAATGCAGCAAAATCATGATTTTTGTGCTGTATGCTTTAAACCGATGGATGCATAAACTTGTTCTACAGTGATGTAACTGGAGTTGTGTCACAGCAAGCTGCAGTATTAAGTCTTCTACAATTAGATAGTGTATATGGGGTCATTACTGTGCATTAGGATAACAGTCGTCTATATATAATGGGCCAACCTGCAGCACTTAATTTCATGTGGGCCCCCAAAAATAAGAGTGATGAGGGACTAAACTGCACGTGGGTTTTCTGCACAGGGATGCGTTCACTGCATTATTGTTGCACAGCTACGTATGCCTAGTATATAAATAGATATAAGCTTAAATAAAAGAGTGCACTGTCCTGCTAGACCATCCCCATTCTGATCCTTCTGCGTACTGTTATTATGGGGAACGTGGACCAAAAGAACAGAAAAGCAAATTGTTAGAAAGCGCCCTTTTCTGATTCCCTCCCTCTCTTGTTTAACTGTAGGTTTTTTGCTCGTCTTGTAATGGGTCAGGCTGGCAATCTGTTACTACTAACTCCGATACTATTTCTGGATTTTGCATGTTCTGTGGAGGGGCGGGACGCACACGGTAAGAAAAAGCTAAATCATGAGGCGGCAACCTGTATTTCTTTGTGCACTCGGTTTACCAGGTGTCTCTTTATTGTTCCTCTTTAACAGTAGGGATAGGCGCCAATTGAAAAAAGAGCCAAACTAAATGGTAGATTCAGATGATGTTCATTGTAGCCTTGTTATTTAGAGAGAGCAAGTGAAAAAATCTGCCTTGTTTGTTGATGCTTTTCAAATATGAATTAGGGCATGGAAAATTCCTGTGAGGTATTGCATGCAAGACCTCCATTTTATGGAGGGTCTTAAATAGAGAAAGGAAAGTAATTAATTAATTGATTGCATCCCATGATGATAATACTGCATCAAATATACTGAAACCTGAGGACTTCATACCGTAGATATGTAATCTAAGAGAAATTCCTAAGCTAAATGTCTCATAATTTCACTAGACTGACAGGTAGAGAAAAGGATATGTCGATATGACATAAGGCAGCATGTTGTGGAGAAGCTTAACATCACGTGGAAACAGAGATCTTGCTTTTTCTTTGGCAGTGAATGTGTGCAGGGCCATCTTGGATGTCTGTAAGCAGTGCTGCTTGCACTGTGTAGATGTACCCAAGTGTGAGGAGGAGATATTTAGGTGACATCGGGAGTGTTTACATGTGCATTTAAGTGTGCCTAAATTTAATGCACATTAGCTTAAAGCACATTAAGCAAGTTTAGGTAGGTGTTTACACATGCAGGCATTTAAGTGCATTAACACTGTATGTGGATTGTCCCAAAGTTAGTCCCAAGTCAATCCACACACAGAGCATTAATGTGCTTTAACATGTCTACATGTGCATTAATGCAATTAACTATTCACACCTAAATTCACCATTGTTAATGTGTGTTAAGGGCACACATGTGTAGATGTGTTCCCTTAACACTCATTAAAGCATCACGTGTAGATGTGCCTACTCCTAAAGCAAGTGCATTGATATTGTGTTTCCTTTATAGTTGCTTATACTGTTATGGTCGTGGTTGGCTGCACTGTGTCCGTTGTAATGGAAGAGGCCTTTTGCTATACCATTCTGAACTTAAAATCATTTGGTGAGTTGAAATCAGTGAGCCTAGGGCTTGACTGTGAGGGTGGTTTGTATTCACGGTGGCTGGCCATTCGCAAACATGCTCATAAGCCAAAACATCAACTACTGCAAACAGACATAACTCCAGTGAGATCACTCCTATTAACTCCTATGCTCCTGGTATAGAAGCTATGCTGATTTTTCCCATCCAGCCATATGGCCCAACACATTAAAGTTTATGGCTAAGATCCTGTGCTTAAAGAGGATATGATCCTCCCTGCCATCTTTCTAAGACCTAAGGACGGGGATACCAGTACAGATGCAGGGGCTAGGTCATGCCGCAAGAGTCTGGTGGTTTGAGTGCCTGCCTGGGATGAGGAATTTTGGGATGGGCACTGGCCAGGGTTAAGGTCTCCTGCCTGATCTGGTATGGAGAGGAGAGCTGCAGAGCTGATGAATGGGGTGCACCTCTTCTTAGAAGATGGGGATGTTGTGGTCTACAGGTTTCTGCTACTGCCCAGACCTGTGCAAAATCTGAGTTCTCATCTCAACTCTTTGGGGTTTATTATGTTCCAAAAGTGGTTCAGTCAGAACCCCTCTGGGTTTTAAAGAGAGCAGGTCTGTATCCTGGTAGGTTAGGTTCGAGTCCAGGATGTGGCAAAGAGAGACCTGGGTGCTGTCAAGACTGTATAGAGGGGGAAAAAACCCAGGCCTTCTCACTTCTGCAAGTGAGTAGGCTAATGACTAGTTTGAGGGAGGTGGAGTGGGTTTTCTGAGGGCAAAATGAGTGTATTTATTTGAAAAAAAAAAAAAAGAGTCAATCTGAAGTGTGACAGCATGGGCAGGGGTGGCGGGGTGGACGTGGGCCTGTGGCTCAACAGCAAACTTGGCAGAGCAGAGTTGTGAATCAACAGCCTTCCTCCTCCCATGTGGGCACTCAAGCACTGCACTGAGACAACCTTCTTTCCCCGGCTCTAAGTTGCTGGGGTTGAACTATGAACTGCTCTTCATGTAAGTTATTCTGCCTAGGGAATGACTACTTTTCCCATGGTGGTGGTGATACTTTAGTAATTATATTTTCCTAGATAACATCAACACAGAGACTAGCTACATAAACTGACTGCAGCTTAGGATGCGTGAATTTGATGAGCTTTCAGGTAAAGAGGAACGAGGCATAGAAGTTCCATGTCTTCTGCATATAACTCCTCTAGCCATGATCCTTTGCACATCTCAAAGCCTGGTCTTGTAAAATACATGTAAAGTACTATAAAACTAATATTAGTTTTTCAAGGGAACTAGACACTCATTTATTTCTCACCCTTTCAATTTTCCAACAGGAAGAACAATTCTGCTGAATATGTGGCTGACAACAACTGCGGGTTTCCTATAGATCGCTTTCATGAAGTCACTGGGAAGGAAATATTTTGTGATGAAAATGTGTTGGTAAATGTACATTTAAACATAATAGTGTGGTTTTTGTCTGGAATCCAGTGCCGAACACACAGTGCTGATATGCTTATGAACTAGCTTGTAGCACAGTCATTTTGAAAGAGACAAAATTAAATAGTCATACCGTGTCTATAGGAGGGCTTCACTATGGTTTTGTAAGAGAGTGACATCACTTTTCCAATGACGGTAGAGCAGAGTTGCTAAGTGTCATGCCTGGTGGCCTTTTACAGTCAAGTTAAACATTGGTAGTAGCTATCAGTGCTTTAGGATGAGCAATAAGAGAGATAAACCAGAACCCTGGAGCTGAATTGCCATGAAGCTGGGGAACATTTGGATCCCAGGGACAATTTCCAGCTTGTGGGTAAGTGAAAAGTAGGAACTTTAAAGAAGGTTTTATGAAATCTTAGAGCCACCAGCGTGGCTTGGTGTCTTCTGATGTAGAATCCTCTCTGATGCAGCCAGCTTTCTGTTCTTGGCTTAGTCACCTCTATGATTGCTGTGTGTTGTTGCAACCCGTAGGCTCCTATAGACATGCGGTGAGGCTGCTTCAATGTGCTGTAAATCTAGTGTGGCGGAGCACGGAAATGAAAACGCTCCAGCAGCTTTCAATATCATGTGTATCAGTGGGCCCGCGTTGAAAAATGATGGCTGGGCACTTTAAACTAAAGCTCCTTTGATGAGCTTTAGTTCAAAGCACGCTGCTGCGATTTTTCAGCATGGGAATGCTGATACACATGATGCTCGGGTGATTTTAATTAGTGTGGCTTGCTAATTAAGGTGCTTCCCGCTCCCCCTCCAGGGAGCACATCTATAAATGCCCCTTCACACCAACATTGGCTTAGATTCTGGGCTACTGTGTTTAGTATGTGAAACAGATTTATCCTTTAGGAAACTAACTTTTTGAAAGTTTCTAGTCAAATGCAGGCTTCCGTAGGCACTTTCAGTGCATAATAGCCCTCTGCAATAGGCTTAATTTAAATTGTGCCGAGGTATTACCCTGTAACATGTTAAACAGCAATTTGAAAGATATATAATTATAACCTTTGTGACTGTCTTTGTTTTCCTAGGTGAACCCTCTAAGGAGCTTCCCTGAACCAGAAATTGTGCGGGGTTCAGAATCATGCATTGCAACACATAAAATGCAGTTTGCATCAAAAATGCGTATATTGAGACAAGTGGGTATCGTGCAAGCAGGTTTTAGCTCATTTCCACATTAAACTGGGGACAAAAGGGAGAGAATATTATCTCCAAAATACGAATCTTCAGTTTATGTCAAATGCACGTGTAAACTGGTTAGAAAACATGGCAGAATAAAGGTCAGCTAGTCTGTTCCTTTCACTCGGGAAGCCTGTTCTATTGTAAACTTGCTACGTACCATAACTTGCTGCATACCATGTAAAACCATCCTCCCGGCTTGGGAAATCTGAACACAATTCCAGCCAGTTTTTCCCATCTTGTTCCCAGAGCAGCTCGTTTAGAGTCCCTCCTTAATGTTCACTTAAATGAGCCTGAACTGTAACTAACTTGCCATCTGTCAGGGACCTCACATCACATATTTAGCAATAAGAGGAGATTCAGCTGGGGTGGCAGTATGCTTGAACAGCTTGTTTCCCTCCCATGTGGGGTTGGGATGATTTAAGTGCTAGAATCCTGCATTTGTGATCATGTTATGGACAAAAACTATTTAATAAAACCACAGCTTAAACCAGGTCCAGAGGACTTTGGAGATGAGTGAAATAAATGTGCAAATGAAGGATAGAGTTTGGTGCTGTTGTTGATCCTCAGTTTATGACTTCCTCACTCCCCCGACAATGAGCTTTGGATCAGGCTACTTAAAACAAAGCAAAGACCCAGCTGTGATCCCTGTTCTTGTGCTGAGAGTAGCACATTCCCCCATAAACAATCCTAGTGTGGCAAAACAGGCCATTTGGGAGTAAGGTGCACCTCCCTATAAATCACCCTCAAATAGTTCCCTTAAGATGATCTTCAGTTTGAGATAAAAACATCATTTGTTCTTCTTTTCCAGAAACAAACTGTTGAGTTGATTCCACTCGCCAGGGTGGAATATGAGTGGAAAGGGAAGTCCAATTCCTTCTACATCTTTGGAAATGAAAAGAAAGTGTATGCAAAGGACTACCCAGCAAAATGCTGCTGCTTGGTCATGTAATTAATTCACTGATAGGTTGGAAGCTGATAACTAAATCTGGGTAAAACTTTTTGCTGAAATAATATCTGTTTGGGGCCAAAAATATTTGCTGAAAAAAGAAGATATTTCAGGAGGACCAAAATTGGGTCACAGCTTGCAAATAATTTAGGCCAAAAAATGGAGGGAAAAATGTTCGAGAAAAATGAAAACACTGGCTTTATCTAAACTCAATTTGTCATTTAAAAATTGATTTAAGTTTCAGAAGGAAAAAAGAAGCCTTTAAAAGAATGAAATAACCTGAGAATAATGCAAACCTATGTTGGGCTGATTTAAAAGTTTTTCCTTTATTTTTAAAAATGCTTTCTCATTTCAGCCACTAAACCCCCAAAATTTACAGTTTAGCTCTGATAAGAGCGAAATCTTGTTCCTTATCAATCAAAACAGCATTCTCCTTCACAAAAACTGATCAACTCTTTCAGCTTTCATGTTATAGTGGACTTCACTCACAGGATTAGCGGAGATGGTTCGCTCTTGATAGTGCAATAACAATTCATGAAGGTCATTTAGTAATTTTAGTGGATCTAGTGTGTCCCTTCCCAAATCTACTGTGAAATGGAAAAAAAAAATCATTTGTCATAATGCAGCTTGGAAGGATGGCTAAAACTTTGTGCAATAGAGGTTTGAATTAAAATCTTTTTTTTATTCTCATGGCTCTGCATTACATTTGTTTTGCAAAATACAGCTTTAGAAGTTTAGCTGCAAAATGTGGCATCTGTATGATGCAAAGGGAAATAAGCTCTAGGGTGTCTGAAGTTAAGAAATATGGATTCTAATTTTCCAAGTACATTACTAATTTGCAACACTAATGCATACAGTCTTCCATGTCCTGAGTCAGATCCCAAGATTGCAGGGGGATATGGGACTTGGAATGATGAAAGAAGGAACACTCCCTCCTTTGCTAAATGGATAGCTGATAGGCATCAAGCCTGCCCATCTCTTACCTTCTATCTTTGAATACAAGATGATGGTGCTTGAGGGCTGCAGGCTATCTTCCGCTGAAGTAAAAGTCAGTTATGCTACACTCTGGTACAGATAGTGTTATCTTTCATGCAAGTGCAGAGAGGAACTCCAGTCAAGTCACTAGAACAAGAAGCAGGATCAGGCTTGAAACCTTCATATATAAATTGCTTAGTATTAGAAGATTAGATGCAAATTTTAAGGTACCAACCGAAACAAATGTGTCCTTACCAACCAGTATCAGGAATTTAAAGGAATGAAATGTGGGGAGTTGCTGAAAGAAGCTCTGTCCTTTCACAGGTGAATTGTTCTCAATCCCTTCTCCATTGCTGCAGTAATCCTCCTAATTCAGAAAAAAATATCATGCAAAACCACAAGACACCTAAGTGAATTACTCTGAGGTTCCATTTATATTTCTTCTAGTTATGATTGTTTTAAGTGATTGGGTCAGTTTTCACATCTTATCAATCAGAAGCCTAAAATTTATTTTTAAGAGGGGGGAAAAAAGTTGGTTATTATCGTTTTACTAGGTAGAGCTTTATATAAAATAATCCCCGAGCCTTGCAATAAAAGCCAAGAATTAGAAATGTTGTCAGAGTGTTGGACTGTTTCATTCGTTCCTGCACCATGTTTCTTATTTGTGAAACTCTAAAGAATAGAAATAGGGCACTAAGGGCGCAGACCAAAGTCGCATGTGATCGGCCCCCTGAAAGCACTCTACAGCCGTGATGTGACTTTTAAAGTGGCAGATTGCGCAAAAAATTAACCCGCCTCAAATTGGGCTATCAGATGCAGGCGCTTTACTTTAGAGCACCTTAGGAAACTTGTGTTCCCTAGGGTTAATTTTTTGTGTGAGTGGGGCTGGGCTGTATCTGGGCTGCTGCAGGGCTAATGCAGCCTAGCGCCTCCTCGAGGGCTGGCAGCAGGAAGGGAAGGGAGAGGAGTTAGCCAGCAGCAGCAAGGTGTGGGCTATGGTTTACCTGGCTTGAGCTGGGGGGGAGGTGAGTGGATTCTAGCCCACCCCCCACACCTCATGGCCCCTCCCTGCCTCCCCTCCCCATCCAGTTCAGGCTGGGCAAATGAGGGAGCTGCTGGCTAATCCCTCCCCCCTCCTTTCCTGCTGTCAGTCCTGGAGGAGTTGGTGTTGCTGGGGACAGGGGCAGCTCCTTGGCTGGCTGCTTGCCTGCAGGCAGGCTCAGTTTCTACCCTCCCCCCCACCCAGCAGTCTGTTGGGTCAGGGGGGTGGGCAATCCAACTCATAGTGCGTTTTATGTAAAGCACTATGAGTTAGAGTGGGGTCCTGCACATCTGGCAACGCCGGAAAACACTCACGTTGCAGAGCAGCTGGCAAACTGAATGGCTCATCGCTTAGCGACTGCATAGTTAAAATATCCTATTTTCTCTTGCTGTGGACAGGAAGGTGAGCAACACTCAGGATCAAGGGGTTAAAGGAAGGCTCCATTTGAGGCCAGTATACAAACTTCAACTGGAAACAATCACAGTACGGCAGACATCCATAGCCTCATACGTTTATTTTTGACTGAAGCAAATAATGTCCTGATTCCCATGGGAATCTGCATGGCATTCTGTCACCATGACCCTGCTTCCTATTTTAGTCAACATCTCCACTGGCAAATAAATGTGTACCTTACTTTATAGAAAAGGAAACTCCCAATATTCATTAACAGTTGAAGATGGATGTTTTTATTGATTTTATTGGCCAAAACCCTACTTAAATACGAGTAAGTGGAAAACCTAAAGCCGGTTCCTAGTTTTCTCATTAACTGTTTAATCTTGGACAAATTGTTTTAACCTTCACGTGTCCTTCTGTAAATAACTGCAATCTTCCAAGGAGATCCGCATGTGAAGACTTATTGATAAAGCATTCAGAAAGATTTTTTTTCATTTCCCAAGTTCAGTGAAAGACACTGACTTGCTCCAATCCAATATACTGCAGCCATATTTCATTATTTATTGTATTATATTTCCAGGAATCCTTGTTGTTCCTGCCCCCTCCATTTTTAACCTCACGATATTATCCTACTGCATGAAATCTGGAGATTTCTTTCATAATATTTATTTGTTTTTCGTCAGAAAGAGTTGATAAGTCAATAACAATGTTATCACAAATTACCAGGCAGTTTTGTTTTGATCAAACTATTCACATACATGGGAGGGTGTGATAGTTTCGAAGTAGTCAGCTTGAATTTGACTGCTGACAAAATTAGGGGAACCAAATCAGAAAGTAATCAACAACGTCTGAAAATACAAGGGCCGTATTCAAGAATGTATCCCTATCCACAACACCAACATAAGACAATCACAGGGCTCACAGGGACTCTCAAACTGTGTGCTCTCTCTCGCCTCTCCCCACCATCCCACAGGCCTCAGGGGCCTATAACCACATTAACTGCAGCCTTCTATCTTCTAACTTCCACCTTGTCACATCTTTGTGCGTGCAATCTCCTTCCACCTTGCCACATCTCTGCCTATCCCTTCCAGGGCAATTTTTACGTTATCTTCCCATTGTTGCCTTTGTCTACCCTGAGGTCTGATACCGTCCGCCTCAGCTTGCAGTGTCTGCCTCACATGCCTTCTTTTGTCAGGTCTTGCAATATAACCGACCCGTTTCCTTCTCCGCACTGTTATCTGGCTCAAGCCATCAGATCTTTTGGAAAGGTCCACAAACTCCTGATTATCTTCTCGTCTAGACTGTTTTTTTGTACTACACCAAATAGTTTCCTTAGCACTTTGTTTTCAAACACTTCTAGCCTTTTTTTGTGGCCCTTGTCAGTGTTCAGGGCTTATCAAAGTCTATTCTCAAGAATTAAGCAGCACAAAATGGATGTCTTTAATGTGGGCTACAGGCAGAGCCGGCTTTAGGTGTGGGCGATGTGGGCAACCGCCCAGGGCGTCATGGTTGGGGGGTGCTGCACGTGCACACAGAGCAGCATCCTAGTGAGTGGCACTGCTGCAGGCAGGCAGGGGAACATGGCACGTTTGGCAGGGAGGCAGAGCTGCCTGCATTGCCCGGTCCCCCCGCCCCCAGCACTGCTCAGAAGGAGCTGGGCCAGGCAGTGAGGGCGGTTCCACCTCCCCGCCAGACTGTGCCCTGCACCTCTGCCCACCTGGTTCTGCAATGTGGCTGACGTGTGGGGGGGATGCTGGGGGGGTTGTTGGGGGGTGCAACAAAATACAAATTCACCCAGGGTGCCATTTTCCCTGAGGCTGACTCTGGTGTAGATATAAATTGGATCTGATGTACATTGGAAAGGAGAAGACATGATATAAATGAAAAATTTCAGCTTGCATTCCTTGGCCTATGTCAAGATCATACCTAAATATCAGTTTAGATATACTCTTAAATGCCTGCTCCCCTAACCTCTCTGTCCCAGCCACTAGACTATTGAGGAAGGCTCCCTTTGGTGCTTTCTCTTTCTAGCCACAGAAATCTTTACGTTTTGGTTGCATCCTGGTTCAGCTTCAGTAGGAAGGATGGAGGGTCCCCCTCAGCCTAGTGGATAGCCTGGTGGTTAGAAGACTCTCTCCTGGGACTCGAGAGAGGTGGATTTGAAGCCTTTGAAGCAGAGGAGGGTCTCAAACCCAAACCTCCTGCTCTTGCTGCCAAAAGTGCTTATCAGCGCTAGGGGCAGGTATCACTACCACACTAAAAGGAGCTAAAATATCAGCCTACGGAGTCCACAGTTGCAGCATGATGTAGCATGTCAGGGAAGACCAAGGTCTAGATCCTTATAAGTATTTAGGTATTTTTTACATTTGAACATCTGTGCCTACGTTCTTTTTCCTCTTCCTTCAGTCCTATTCCTTATATTCAGTCCATTCTTGACACTTGCTAACCTGGCTGGGGTACTGGGGAGATCCAGGCTGGGCACTTGTGGTGGGGGGGCTCTGTTGCACCCCACTCATCCCCCCGCCCCCGACCTCTAGCACAGACCTCTTGAGAGTGGCGGGAGCAGCAGCTGCCAAGCAAGCCTGGCTCGAGCTGGAGGGGGAGGAGGGTGGAATGGAACTCCCTTGTCTGGGGGTCCAGCCTGGCTCCCCTCCAAGACCCCAGTCGGGGTAGCTGGTGCGGGCAATGAGGCAAGGGGGCTCCATTTTACTCTCCCTCCCCCCACTCAGCTGAGGCCAGGCATAGCAGCCCTGCAGCTGCTGCTGCTCCCTTCACTCCCTGTCTGCTGACAGCCCTGGAGCTGGGAGGGGGGACAGGGATGGGGAGGGGCAGTCCTGGCCAGAGCCCCCACTTGCTAGCCAGGAGGGCCAGTGCAGGCAGGCTCGATTTTCCCCCCTCAACTCAATAGGCAAATGTCTGTTGGGTTGTGGGTGGAGGGGGCACTCTAACTCCTGGCGCTTTATGTAACTGTCCATGAGTTAGAGCAGAGCCCTGAATGTCTGTCAGCGCCCCGCATCTCCTTTGACTCCCTGCTGGATGAATTTCAGTGACCTGTCAGCTGCATGCTGGTAATCCAATTACATTCTTCTGCGATAAAGCACAGGCGCCCTGTTGCAGACGATCAGAAAACTTCTGAGAAACAAACGGCTACCAGGGTAAATGCAATTAGAGATTTATTAAGGCAGCTTTGAACTTAGAAGGAAAGGGAACAGATATGCTTAGTAAGTGAAGACAGTCCTCTGGCTTTTCACAGTCTTAGTATAATTTATAAGACGAAAGAGAGTTGTATCGAGATAGTTAGATTATGATCTGCAGGCTGCTTGAGTCTGGTAGGGCCCCACTAACTTCAGTTGGGGTCCACCCAGGCAGATAGCAGGAGGAGGAGTTTTAAAATTTATTTAATATGCTTGAACCCTTCTGTTAAGAGAGAAAATTAATCAGCAACAGTAGGCAGCTTGATCATTAAGAACTATTTGTTTTAATTTAGAAAGCACTTAATGAATTGCAGCTTCTCAAATTGAAATCCTAGTCTTACAACAACTACACCCATCACACTGATGGTACTCAATAAATACAGCTGTTACTGATGGAGATAATGCTTTGCATCACTACTAATGCACGTTATTGAGTTAGCTCTTAAATTTGAGCTCACTTAACATGCCACAGTTCAGCTCAGAGTTCATCTCAATGTCCCCAAATGGTTGTAATTTCAAAAACAACAACCTTGAAGCAATTAGTAAATAGATGCATAGCCCAGATAGTCTAAAGGCTCTATAGCTCTATTCACAGTTACAGCTCAGCAGCATTGGATGACCATTTGAAACAGGAGCTTAAACAGCCAAACACCTGCAGATTCTTTAATCATTACAGGAATGAAGCCCTGAGCCCCCTGCTAAAGGCATGTAACATTTAGAGTATTTCAGACCAAGAAGGGCATTCAATCCTACAGGCTTAAGACCTTCTTATGGAACGTCCTGCCAGTCAGACTTGTTCCTCTCTGATGAGGGATCCAGTTTATGATGCCAGTGAAAGGTAAGCATCCCTCCTTGATGATCTCTGAACAATATCTGCGTATTTGTAAAGTTAGAAGTGCGCCTGGTAATTGCATGTTGGAGCTTTAGGTTGATAGGGTCACATTCCTCCCACTGGACACCATTCTCGTAGTCCCTAACATGCGCAGACCCCAAGAATTTCCCTTAGCTGGGGGTCCTGTGTAGAGACTATACATACGTGATGCTGCAAGGTCCCGGTACAGGGTACAACACCAAGAACAAGGCAGAGGATTTGCCAGAATATATGGTATTACAGCTATTCTCTACTTCTCACAGCATGGAGGGTTCCTGGTTATTCCAAACTATCATGAGGAATCAAGGATCCACTGTGCTAAAGGTGCTAAATAAATATATACGGAGAATAAACAGACTTTCCTGCCCCAAGAAAACCGAAAAGCTGGCTAATAAGAAGATGCCCTCAATCAAGTCTCACACAAGAAGCAAGCTTGCTTCTTATTTTACGATCACTAGATTCCTGGCCAAAGCATCTTGTTAACAAGTTTCCTAGATATAAGTCAACACCTCATTATCCTTAACTATATCAGTCTGTTCCCAAAATTTCTGCTTGTAGGAGTGATGGCTGGCATTTGAGAAAACACATTGCCAAATGCTCTCTGCACAAAGCACAGTACACTTTGTTGTTCTGGATGGAAGCTGAAGAACAAAAGGGTGTTTAGGAAATATATATGTGAGGAAATAGGGGAACAAAAGAAAGGGATGTAAAGCACAGAGGAGGGAGATGAGCAAGTTTAACATAGCTCAGCCACAGAATATGTATCAGGTCACGTGGTACAGCCATAGCACTCACTAGGGACCACACACACACACACACACACACACACACACACACACACACACACACACACACACACACCCTGTCTAAGGGAGGGGCAATTGAGGTTGTGTTCAGTGCTCAAGTTCCCATTCCCCAGTTGGCAGATACTTAACAATCATAAAAGATTGTTTTAAACATTATCAATTAAGCCCTTTTATAGAGGTGAAAGGAGAAAGGCAGATGAAGCCCCAGAACAGGAGAGCATTGGAGTTTTTTTTAGGTACAGAAATGTGTTACTTGATGGGTTTTCAGTGGTAATGAAAAGGAGTGAAGTGGAAAGAGAGACTCTTGGCCCAGGATGAGAAAAATCTTTCTTCTGGTGTGACTGAATGAGGAAATGGACAGACTGAAACTACAGGACAAAGTGGTTTCAATCTCTGCTTTGAAGTTCTTTTACACCACGTAAGCTGCCCTGAAGGTCTTTAGTGAAAATGAATCTTATCTGGCTAGTCTCAAAAAAAGATGTCGCCAAGGCCTTTTTCTTCTCCCAAGGGTTTTTTCCCTGGGAGGATGTATGGGACTCACGATTTGTTTGGCATTTACTCTCATCAAATACTTCTGCGTCATCCAGCTTTGCCTTGGATTCATTTGTCATTGGCGTTTGATTTGTTTGTGAGGTGGGAGTGGCTGGAGGGGTTGTGTACTATGAACACGGCATTCACAGAAAACAATGCACTCCATGTGGACAGAGTTGTGGCTAGAGCACGCTTTTTGCATCCTAACCCTCAAAGATGGATCCAGAACAGAATGAAAAAGATTGTAAGTAAAGCTAAGAACTATACTGCAAGCTCCGCAGAGCTGGTTTCCTTATTTTTTTTAATTTGGCTGTATAATGCATGCTTAAAATAGCTAGCACTTTGCTTCCAGGCTACACAATGTACAGTAGCACATTTCCAGCACTGAAAAAGCAAGTAAATAAACACGTGCTTTCCAATCAGTGCTGGAAAAAAGTTTGACTGATGTCATTACTTGTCTATAGAGCCAGAAGGTGATCAGTACCAGTTTAGGGCCTGATGCAAAGTCCAAAGACATCAAAAGAAAACTCCTATTAACTCAATGGATCAGGACCTTACTCATTAAAACCAGTTGGAATTTTAGATTTGCTTCATGGTTTTGTCTTTAATAAGCAGAAGGTTTTTGGATCCTATCATTAAACTAGATGACAAGAATTGGAGTTTAAAAGGGGGATTTGTATCTTCTCATAAACCCCTGTTTAATTAAGCCATC
The DNA here is from genome assembly GCF_001723895.1 of Crocodylus porosus. NCBI lineage: Eukaryota > Metazoa > Chordata > Crocodylia > Crocodylidae > Crocodylus > Crocodylus porosus. The sequence goes on from NW_017728917.1 coordinate 1,746,736, forward strand.
TGCCATAAAGGATCTTTGATCTTAAGCCTTTGGCTACACCTTTTTCATTATATTTTAATACAATGCTTGTCAAGTCACCCATTATGAAGGGCCCTAGTGAAGTACTGCTGACACCAATATTTCTGAAATATAAATGAGTTTTGAGCTTATTTAATTCATGAATGATAAAAAGCTTTTCATATTGTGGGACGGAATAATGATGCTACAGGAAGTTACTGTTTAATCAAGAGAGAAATGAGATATTCATCTCTGTCCTTAAGGCACTGAGTGAAGTGGTGAGTTCCAGATACACCAACCAAAATGGTTAAGAACGAAGCGGCGTTTAAGTGATGCATTCCTATGTGTTATGAGGAATAAATTGTATTTTAAACGCTATAGCTTAGTT
>NW_017728917.1:1747695-1753159 GCF_001723895.1 Crocodylus porosus
GGTTCACCCAATGTCTGTATAGATCAGGTGCTTCAGTGGGGCTTTTGGGGCTATTACACTGAATCAGCTATTAGATAAAAGCCTCAAAAAGCCCTGCTAAAGCACCTGATCTACACAGATGCTGGGGAGCCAGGTCAAATTAAAACACTTCCCCTTCTAGTAAAGTACTGGGTTTCTTTTTTCATCTCTTAGAAGTCATATTGATGCCATTTATACCATCTCTTCTCCATTGAAAGTAAAAGAAATTTCTAAATAGTTAGAGCCACATTCCCGTAAACACACTTTTGTACATAGAAAGTATGAAAAATATATAGCAACAATAGTATAAGAACCTTCTCAAACCATTTAAGGCTGCCTCCAAATGATTTTCTCCCTCTCCAGTAAAAATACACTTATTTGCTACATCATATCAAAGTGAAATGGTAAAATAAGTGCCAAAATTTTTTGTATTTTATAGAAATAAAATTTCTGTAGGGGAAACACTGTTTTGTGGTTTATTTTGGGACTCATTAATTTTCCATCTGGGCCAAGATCCAAGAGAGACTTAAATGCCACGTGATGAACGCTGCAGTCCGTCACCAGAAGTTGTGATCCACCACAGGGCAGGTCACCAGGTTTCTTATATAATGTCCAGGGAGAGTTAGGTGCCTCACAAGGGAATATACAATACTGAGCAAGCTGAGTGGGACATCTAAAGCAAGCAATATAGAAATGTTGAAAATAAGGGGTATATCTTAAATCTCGGCCCTCCCTGCGTTTATGTGCCCCTTACTCTATGGTACTGAGAGATGACTCCATCAAAGCCAGGTATACCTGCAGAAGGTAGATGTCTAACACCAAACCCTTGTATCTAAAAGAAACAGGAAGCACTTAGCTTCTTTAAAGCTGGAGGGGAAGGCTGATGGGGTTCCCTTTTATACACTGAGCCAAGATGCAGGACACCTGGAGTCAACTCCTGTTTCAGTATACATTTCCTGTGATATTGCACAAACCAGCTGACTTTAAGGTGTGTGGGGAAGCACTTTCAGCCACTCCTAATTAAATTGTTTCATTTTGCATGAGAGAGAAAACTCATCTAGCCAAAGACCTCACTCTTTACCCTACTAGTTAGGGCATTCACCTGGGAACACATATGGGCTACTTCTCCAAAGACTGTTTCAGTACTTTCTGCAATGGCTGTTTATGCTCCTTAAATGAGACGACGTTTGGAGCAGACACTAGATCTGGTACTAGCATCTCTCCAGCAAATTCACTCTGGCTCACTCCCTCTGCCCCAGTTTCTCATGAATTCTCTGGTGCAAAGTGAAGGAGCTTCATCAGGAGAAAAGACTTGCATTGCAGAACAGCAAGTGCCCTTCTAGGTAGGGCAGTCTTCTCTCACGGGAGAGGGGAGGGAAGTGGATCATGGGTCTCCTACTTTCTGAGCAGGTGCTTTAACAAAGGAGCTATTTGTAGGCATTTCACCTACCCTTCCTCCTCTGGCTGCGATTTAATGAAAACTATGGATGCAACTCCATTTCGTGTTGAGGCCAATCAGATGGTGTTCTCAGAGCATGCCTTACTGCCACAGACCTAGGGCAATGCTGACAAAGGGGGTGGTTTCTGGAGTTCGCAATGCAGGTCAGGTGCCGGCTGAGCATAAGGTTTGGAAGACTACAGTTTTGGCCAGAGGGTCTAAATAAAATAAAAATTAGGTTTGCAGTGGCAGGAGGGCTTAATATGCATCCTGGGGATCTGCCTGCTGTATCTCACCCAACGTAGAAACCAAACTGCAGTAACTATAATAATTGTTTCACTCAGGGGCAAGATGTCCCAGTTTAACTTATACTTGGTGTGAGACAGTAGACAGATGAAACAGTTACAGTAGATTAGCTGATACTGAAAGATCATTTCACTGATAGTTAGATACCTGAGTTCTGCCCAAGTCTCTTTGGGGATCCAGGACCTCACGCCTACGTTCTGAATCCTCAATCTGGTGGACTCTACTTTTGGATGCTGCAAAAACGGGAGAAGAGCAGTTGGCTTTCTCAGTATCTTTGTGAAAAGAGGGTAGTGGGGTACTGAAGAGGTTAAAAAGCACTGGCCTCAATATTGCAGAAGCACTACAGTAACCCAGGTTTCCTACCATAGTTTAATTTGGCTAGAATTTCAAACGCATCTGAATCTCCCCTTTAGCCCTTTGGTGAATACATCTGAATTCTTGTACCCTTAGTTTCATTATGAAGTTAACTCTTATTTTGATATCAGCTCAGAGAAAGTTGCTCTTGGATATAGACTGCCCCCATTGAGAAGCATCCAAGATGCTTCTTGAATTTCTGTGAAGTCTCTGGCTTGCACTGTGAATGGGGGTCAGGGGCTTGTGGCTTGATTTTTAGCACATTGCTTATTCCTGGGTTTGCTTAACTGAGAGCAGGTACTTCCACACTTAAGATTTCATCCTGCACTGGTGGGTACTTTGCCATTAACTTCATTGGGTACAAGATTGGATCCTAACATACAGTAAAAGTGTGTGCTATAGACTAAACTCTCTCCCGAGTAATAACCTAAACTCTGACTTTCCTGGCTGGGGTCAACGTGCATCTCAATCTTATTGTTATTTTAAAGTGGAGCTATGCATTAGTGTTTGGATACCATTGTGAAAAGCAGCACAAGCACCATGGCAACAGGTTTGGTGCTTATTTATATGCTCCAAATTTGGGATATTTATAACATGGGCATTTGAACCATTTGTATGGAGCTGGAATTTGGGGCACATTCTCAGCTCAGTTTTTGTTGTAATGAAGTTACTTTAAAGTGATGAGCTATTTTTAACAGGCTAAAATTAAACAAGTTTTGGTACTCTGTAACATTTGGAAACGGGTTATTTTAAACACATAAAATCAGATTTAGAAATAAAAATTTGAAAAATTTAAAAGATTTAGATATATAAAATAAAAAGAGATTTTAAAAAATCAGAAAGTGTTGGGAGGGATTATGGTCTAATGGTTAGGTCAGGGCATGGGGGAATATACACTGACTGTACAGGATGCTCTGGGGTGGAGGTGGGGGGGCACTTTAATTGGAGCATTTCTGAGAGCCATTTTAATTAAGGCACCTGGAGCTCCTGTGTATCCAACATCCTGCACTTCAAAAATGGCAGCAGGGGTGCTTTAACTAAAGCTCATTCAGTGGGTTAGCACTGAGGCCCCAGTAGTAAAGGGGCTGCATATGGGCCTTGGCCTGTCCTGAACCTGGGGCCACTCTCAGCATGATAGTTCAAAGGTTGACGAGTGGGGTTTGTCACAAGGAACTTGTTTGTGACTTCACATGATTCCCATTCCTTGATCCAGATAGCATCTGCAAACAAATCCTGGTCAGGGAGGTTGTTCCACAAGGGGCTTCATGAAGGAAGGTGGGCCTTGGGTAGATTAAACAGGCAGGTTATTGTAGAGTGGTAAGTAGTTTTGACCAACTTTTGGGTCATCATCAGTCACCAGATGCGCTGGGGAGTGATATTTGTGAGGAGAGAAAGCCAGGGGAGGGTAGTTGAGGGGAGGGTTCCAGTTATGATGGTTGTGTTCAGCTGAGTGTCAACAAGATGTATGTGTGATGACTTTTTCCAGACAGGTACACAATACTCTGCTGCTGAGTATGATAAGGCAAGAACTGAGTTCCAGAGTGGTGTGAGTGCAGCTCCCTATGTTGATCCAGCAAGTTTGGCTAGGAAGTTGTTTTGGGATTTGACCTTTGCTGCTGTTTTCTTTAGATGTTCCTGGACAGTCAGGGTTCTGTCTAAAGACGCTCCCAAGTATGTTGGGCAGGGATCATGCTTTAGTCTATGACCACCCCATAGATGTTAAATTCTTTTTTGGCACTGGCATTGTGAAGATGGAATACCCTGGATACAGTTTTGGCAGGGCTCAGCATGAGCCGCCATGTGGTGCAGTAGTCTGCCAGCTTTGTCACATTTTCGTTCAGGGTCTGGTCCAGAGTGCAGAAAGATGGAGCTTGAGTGGCACAGCAGATGTCATCAGCACAGATGAATTTGCAAGATGTGGTTGTTGGTAGATCATTTATATATAAACTGAACAGGGTTGGGACCAGCACTGAGCCCCGTGGAAGTCCATTGGCCTGTCTCCTCCATGGGCTTATCCTGTGCCCAAGGTGGACTCTGTTACAGAGGAGTGTTTTGATGACTATAACAAACCAACTTGGAAGTACTCTTGACAGCTTTAGAAGCAGGCCAGCATGGCATAATGTATCATAGGCAGCTGTAAGGTCCAGTAGCACTACGCCTGTCTTCAGGTTCTTCTGAAAACCGTTTTCAGTGTAGGTGGTAAGTGCCAGTATTTGAACACATGCGCTATGGCCCTTGCAGAATCCAGCTTGATTGACACTAAGGACGGTCTCTAGTTCCAGGGATATCCATTGTAAAAATAGGTTCTCAAGTACCTTGTAGCATGCAGACAGTTGTGCAATTGGTCAGTAGCTGGCTGCTGGCATGAGGTCTTTGTCAGATTTTCAAATGGCAATAACTTTTACTATATGCCATATGCCATTTCAGAAGTGAGCTTGAGCTGATGATTCTTTTGTGGAAGTGGGTCAGCCACATGTGAGCTGGGGGCCTGAGTTGTTTAAAAAATTCTGGGAAGATGTTGTTGTAATTGGCAGCTTTGCCATGTTTCAAGCTGTTTAAGACTTTTCCCAATTCAGTGACCTCAAAGGGCATGTCCGCGTGTGTTTGCAGCAGCTCAAATAGAAGTGGTGCAAATTTGAGCCGGGGCTTTTTGCTTCAGCACATGTGCTTGGACATGCACTTTGTTGTGGAGCAAATTGTGTCACTTGGGGCAAAATAACTCTGCCTGGCTCCTCCCAGATCTGCAGCCAGGGGGAGCTAGAGCCCGGGGCCAGCACCTGTGCTGTCCCCAGCAGTATAAAAAGCTGCCCTGGCAAGTAGCTCAGGGCTACTAGCTCTCAGGAGCTTCCGGGGCCCAGCCAGTTGGTACCTGGGGACACTGCCCCTTGTGCCAGCCGGACTGCTGAAGCAGCCCTGAGAGTTCCCTGCACACTCTACCCACTGCAGTAGTCTGGCAGTGGGGGCTGCTGCATGGCTGTGACCTGCTGTGTACCTGCCAGACCCGGATGGGGACTGCACAGCCAGTAGAGGCATCTGCCCCCCTGGGCCAGTTGTCAGTGGACTGCAGTTGGCTTCTGTGCAGCACTATTGCCACATGTGCCCTCTGCCCAGCCATCTGGGCAGCTATCACCTGGAAGATGCTCTGGGTGTGATGGCCTGTTTGAACTGTCAAAGCATGTCCTCCTGGCCCCATTTGGCCAGGAGGTCAGCCACAGCCCGATGGGTCCAAGTTGCCAGCTCTGAGCAGGCAGGGTCCTACCACTGGTCTACCCTGCAAGGCCCACATGCCCCACCCCAGCCCCCCCGATTGCTGCCCTACCTAGCCCCATCCCCCACCAGCTGCTGCAG
>NW_017728917.1:1753685-1765143 GCF_001723895.1 Crocodylus porosus
GGGGGCGCTGGGGGAGTGGGTAGGGCCATTGGAGGTCCCCCTCATGGTCCCCTCCCCACCTCCTCCAGTCCCCCTGACCCCTTACTCACCACCACGAGAGCCCTGATGCTGAAACATGCGGCTGGCCGGCCGTGTGTTTCAGCACAAGGGCAAAGGCCAACCATAGAGATTCTCTGGCAGCCAGAGTATCTCCGTGGAGGACCCAGCCTCTGGTTGCCTCAGGGCACAGTTCGGGACGCTTTTTTAAACTTACATTTTTTTAGACCCCTGGATATCCAGGGGTCTAATTTTCTCCCCGCACTGCAAGTTTGCAGCTCAGGGAACATTTTTTCGTTCCCGCACATGACTATTGCCCAGCCTCAAAGGGGTTTGAGGCAGGGCAAGAGGTACGTGAGCGCTCATCTGGATGCGCAGAAAGGAGTCAAAGCTGTTATATTCCACATGTTGCTTCTGATATTGCCTCAGTTCTTGACAAGTGGTGCGCTTTCTATTCTTTTTCAGTGGTGCCTTAGCTACATGTCGTAGATGATTATACTAGTTACCTGCTGCATGTACATACTAGCAGACTGTATTCTAAGAGAACAGATTAATCTTTGTAAAGCATATTTAATTTCCTAAAGGAGACAAAGTCCTACAACTCTAAAATGCATACCTACGTTTTATTGTAATAACTTGATACATTTATTTTGATTTATACCTAGACTGATTTCTTCAAGGTATCATGATGTAAGTCTCATTACTATGTCTTATGCACTGGTGAAATGGGCAGGTGTTTACAGACCACTCCATAGTAGACAGATGTGTAAGTGCAGATGTTAAGAAAATTAACTTACTTGAAAAAATGAATGCCAGGTCAGATGATCAGAGGCCATATTTCTGACTCTGCCATTGACCTACTATGTGGCTTCTGGCATATGACTTCTCTTTTTTAGACCTTCATTTCCATTCTCATCCTTTATCTTGTTTCTGGCAAAAGCTCTGGAAGAGACATCATTTTTAATCACGAATTTGTATAGCACCTGGTGCACAGTCTCCAAATTAAAGTAAATGCTTGAGTTTTACTATACCATTAGTAACACTTTTGTAATTAGATATCCGGCCTCTGGACCTGGAGTCAGATAGCTACCGGTTCTCCACTTCTCTAGTTTTCAGCACATAATTTAACTTCTATTCCACAGAGGTGGATAAACACTTAAAGCATTTATCTGTTTCCTGAGGCTGGACATTGGAAGTGAAGATAAAATAGGAGAGGGTCAGAATCACTTTTGATCTTGAATTTGCCAAATTTTAGAAATCCATCATAGATTAGTATAACCTGTGATCTTAAATACTAGTCTACTCCATGATCAATTGAAATGCTTTGCCAGTAAGGTCCCTTTGTTTGCTCTGGACAGGACCAAAATAATTATACTGAAAGCATTGTATTGATTGCTTTTGACGGAAAGCATCCTATAGTGCTTATCACTCACCATTAAGCCGATATCTTTGCTCCATCAGTACAAGGACAACCTTGCCTTCTAATGTGCGGGAAATGTGGCATTGCAACTGAAGCATGTAGTTTCTCATTTTCATAGGTTAAATAATGGAGAGATTAATTTAGCCTCCCTGAAGAACTGAGAATGCTCTCAGAAGAGAAGTCTAGTAAATCAAATTGATGGATGACTGCTCTGCACCATACTTTTTAGAGTTCAGATTGTACATCAGCATTTCCTGGCTCTTCCACATGGGTCTCTCCCTCTCTTTATTTTCTCTTCCTTTTTACAAACTGCATTTTCCTAACAGGGCAGATCAAACTAACATGATGATAAAGGTGGCTGCATGGAAGCTTCTGAATATGAAGGATTGTTTCTGCATTAAAATCACAACACCAATTGTTATAACTCAATCAGGGCTCAGTATTTTTAGAGAAGAACGTAAACGGACAAAACAACCAGCGTCCCAAGATTAGGATTAAAACAAATTTTTAGAGATGGCAACAGCTAATTACTGGAGCTACCATTAATAAAAACAAAAGCCTCCAGTTTGAAGCTAGTAGATTTGGATTGGCATTTTTTTATGGTAATTACATGTTTCACTCCCTTCAATGACTGTAATTTTCAGCAAAATTTTCTCACCCAAAAAGTGAAGTCCAATTTCTGGACATCAGTCATGTACCACTGTAATACTTTACAAACCTCTTGACACATGAGAAGCTTATGAAGACTAGTTGCCTGTGTATCTTCAGAATCAGAGTATAAATAAAAACTTTATTCTGCCTAAAATGTTAAATCAGCCCTCACTTCCTAAAGAAAATATTGCCAAAGACTTGATAACACAATTCACTAATTTGTACAACTGTTTCAATTATATCAACTATTACAGTACTAGCATATTGGTGGTTTTTTTTAAGTCTTATTTGCAACTGATGTAGGAAATGCCTTGAATAGAAAAAAGCTTTGCTTCTATATATATCATTCAAGGATTTCAACGTGTTTTGTAACTAGTAGTAGTAGTAGTAATAATAATAATAATAATAATAATAATAATAATAATAATAAAAAAGGAAAGCAGGCATTATTATGTCCCTCTCCAAATGGGGATATTAAGAGGCAGACTTAGATGATCCAGACAACTGTAGTGCCTACACAATGCAATCCTGGTTCAAGGCCTGTTCAGTGTCATGGTAATGCAAACAACATACAGTTTCCCCAAGATCAAAGAGTCAGTGGAACAGACAGGAATAGACCTCAGGATTCCTGAAACCTAACCCCCATCTCCTACAACTAGACAACATCAGGTATAATTTGCCAAAACTGAATTTATTATCTAAGCCCATTATCCTGCTGGTGTGAAGTGTTGGAGGGGAGACTATGGCTAGGTACAGACATTCAAAAGCCCAAGGCAGAATTGATCTGAGTTGCATGGTTATCTGTAAGTGTAGTTTAGATCGGTAGTGAACAGAACACACATTTGCCTTGGGGAGGGGGAAGGCGGGGAAGGGAAGGGAGCACATCTTATATTGGGTTCCTCCGTTTCTAAACCAGCCTGTGTGCCAAACTTCTGTTCTGTTATGGGTATAGACTGGTTTCCAATCACTTATAATGGTAAAAGTGCAATATCTGTACCCTGCCAATGAGATTTGAGTGTGCTCTTTTCCTTGCTGGATTGAACCCCTCTTTATAGGCAAAAATGAACTTTAGTATTACTTCATTACAGTATGGAGTCTGAGAGCATGTGAGACCAAGCAAGGTGAAGCCATCAAGAGGAAAAAGGGACAACTCCATTTAAATTCCCACCAAAATGGGATGTCAGTACTTGGGATTGCTAAGGATGTTTGCCCTTGTACTACTGATTCTTTCATTGAATTGTCACTACTTGTTGCTTGTTTCTGGCAGCCATTCTGGACTTGGAAACTGAGCCTGAAAGCCCATTATCACTATCTATTGATTTGGAACAACTGGATGGACATGAACGGACTCTTCAAGATGGGGGTATCTATGCAACACTTACAGTTTCTCTCCTAGCACAATTTGCATTTTAATTTGTTTCTATGGAAACAAGGGACTAACAACAACAGCCTAATTTAGCAGGTGTCACGCAGGCTGACGCCCCTGAGTCTCAACTCTGAGTACTGCAGTCGGCCTAGTTTCATACCAGGCCTAGTTTTCACACCAGACCTCATTCATCTCTGTATTATTCTAGTTTTGTGTTACTGGGACTCAACTAAAATGGACGGGGTCTCAACAGGTGAAACTGGAGAAATTCCTGGAGCAATTCAGTGGTCACTCAGGATGCCTATACACAGGCATGGAGCTTGCTCTGGCACACTATAATTACAGCACAGAGGCTGCTCCAATGCAATTAGTAGAGTCTGCTGGGTCCAGCCAGGCTCTGCATATCATGTATTGGCATCCCCACACTTCAAAATGGTGGCAGGGGCACTTTATCTAAAGTTGGTTCAATGAGCTGTAGATAAAATGCCCCCGCCACCACTTTGAAGTGCAGGGATGCTGATACAGGAGATGCTCTGGGCACTTTAATTAGAGTGGCTCTCAGAGCCACTCTAATGAAGCCCTCCCCTCCCCCCAAACATGTGTATAGGCACTCTCAGGCACCATCCTGAAATACTTCATAATTTGTCAACAACTAAAAGCTTAAAAGGAAACTACCATGTTGTTTTCTCACATACAGCACACACAATTTTCAAAAATAGTTGCTGGAAATTGGAGTGTGTGTTATATTCCAGGAAATATAGTAAAACACATTACCTCCTCCCCCCTACTCATACTGGGCAAAAGTGAAGTCTGCATGTGATTCCCAGGGAGCAGAACAATGAGCAAGCTTGGCTTTCTAGCTGCCATGACTCTGTTACTTAATACAGGGAAAGACAGTTTTTTCCTTCATTCGTCTTTTCAAAAACAAGGGCATATTTGCTGCAAGAAATTGCAGTATTTAAATACAGACGATAAATTAGTCACTTAATTTATTTTAATTTTTGATACTTCTGCAGTGATATTTATTGGCCATGGTATAACAGAATTGTTGTAGTTCTGGGGAAAAATGCCGCTGTATTTGAAACCCTGTTGTGACTGAGGGCAGAAATACTAGTAATCTCATGAGAGAGTCCATTCAGGAGATACTGAGTAACAGCCTCTGCTTGTATCAGCTGGTAGAGATTTGCAGAATTCACAGGAACTTTGATTTTCACTACCTAACAATATAGTTCACCAGCCCTAGTTTGTGGACTTTGAATAAACAGCTAGATTTCCACCAGCTTATTCAAATGTCATGCCCTGTGAACATTCACCTTCCATCAATTCATGAACGATCTCTCTAAAATAAAAGATTTTACTTCGGCATTTCAGAGTAGTTTAATTTCTACTGTCTCATTTAGAAGAAAGAAGATTTCCACCACCTTCGGACTTCTTGAGAGACCTTGGCGAACAGCGAAACAGACCCGTGCCCCTAGAACACAGGTGTGATGCTTTTCTTACTTTACCTTTCCAGGTGTATCGGTGCAAAAGTGGTGCAGTGTCACATCCGACAGACCTTTCATGCAGGATAAGTTCAGCAGTGTGCATTCAGCGTGACAGTAGGGCCTTACTCTCCCTATTAGGACTTTCTAGACCTCTGCATGCTGGAAGCTGGAAGTGGCAGGGGTCTGATCAGCCTGGATAGGCCCTGCATAAATATACTTCCCTCTAGCATCTACTCTTTGCCACTCCGAGACGCAGGGTAGTGTTCTGTCTTTATGTTTTTAATTAGCTTTATACAGTCCCAACCAAGACTGGTCCCGAGATTTATGCCAGTTGCTTTACAACCACGTTGTGAGAGACGGTCCCTGCCCTTGTAAATGGACTAGGACAGGCAAAGGATGGAAGAAGGGAAGAAGTATATTCCCTGTTTTATGATCATGGAACCGAAGCACAGAAAAACTGAAGGACTTGCTTCGGGTCAGAAAGGTCTGGGGCAGAGCTAGGAAAAGAAACCTTGTCTCCTGGGTCTCCTTCAGTACCTTAGCTACAGACCAGTTTTCTTATCCAGGATTCCTGGACTTACCCAGAGGCTGAATGGAACAACACATCTATGATGCAGTCCCGTGACCTTTTTCTTGTGAGACTTGAATGGGACAGTGGACTTGGGGTAGCCCTCTGACTTGTGTGTTCAGCCTACAGTCCTGGGTACTAAATATATACCCTTCAGCTATGATTCCCCCCCCCCTTTTTTTTTTCAAGAAAGCCTTTTTTGCCCCCATTGTTTTATTTTGATCTGCAACATAAAAAATGAAGCAGCATTTTAACAAATCAAGTATCGTGCAGGGAGAGATTCTCACTAGCTTTTCTCAACCAAAAAAAAAAACTTAGTGTGTCCAGTGAAATTAAGTTATGCAGCCTTTATGAAAGGGAAAAGCTGTCTCCAGAGCATTATGAACTGCCTGCATGTCTTTTAAACATAGTTTTAAAATGATAGAAAAGGTATTAAGCAAACAAAAGAGCGTTGCATTTGATGGTTGCCTTCTAATGAGAGTTTAGCAAAGTACACATTTGATCTAAATAAAAAGGCACCTAGAGACTGAGGAATATTATCTAAGAGCAGATGTGTTTTATATTTCCCTTGGATATGTTGAACCCAGGGATAATTTATTAGTCCCCAGCCTGTAATCACAGTGTCATGGATGTTCCAGACATTGTTGTTACTGATTGCAAGCCCTGCAGGGGTGATTTATCATGTCAAAAATTATCTGGATGCCCTAAAAAGCAGTCATTTGTGCTCTCTGATACCTGCCCTGTGGCATCCAAATATTTGTAGGATTTGTGATTACTGGCTTTTTCTTTTCATTGAGGAAAACTTAGACAGCCTAACTGAAACTGTCACCATATCTGAGGATGACAATTCTTAAAGGAATATCGTCAGGGACCATAATGGAGCATTTGCAGAACTTACTTGCCATGGGGGATTTAGTCAGCAGGGATGGTTCATGGACAAATTGCTTAAATGTTCTTCAAAAAAAGTAAAGTTGAACAATATCCCCTCTATTGGAATCCGCTGTACAACATTGTAATACATCTTTCCAAGACCATCTTTACATCACAGAGATGAATGACAGGATAAAGCCATATATTACAGAGGGGGCATTTAGAGCCCAAGCCTGCACCACTAAGTCAACGTGAATTTTAAGACCATCTTCAAAGGGAGCAGACTCAGCATTTCAAGGGTCAGTTGTTATCTGTACAATGATTTTATTCATATTCCATTTCAGGTCCATGGGTAAGAGTGGACCGTTACGTTTCTAGGAGGCCGCGTTGTGAGCAGAATGTTAAAAGTGACGCGCTGTGCTCTCTTCACGAGCAATTTAGTCTTTTAATACTTGATTTCTTTGGACTCTCAATCTCAATAATGTTTGAGGTTGGGATTCATGCACAAAGTTTTGCTTTAAAACCTGTCTCCAAAAGTGATCAAAATAGGATATATTTTTTTTCACAATGACAGGAATGGTGTACTTTATAAAAAAAGGCCTTATTTTTTGTAACTAAAAAGATGCTGCTGCTAGCGGTGATTCGCATCAAAGATCTGGGTACTCTCACGTGGGTCTATTCCTCTCGTGCTTATTTTCTTGCAGTGAGTTAACGGTGCTAACCTGTGCTGGGTAATTCTTTAAAAAGGTTAAACGGTGAGAGATTTAATAATTGTTTTAATGTTAATCCTCAGGATTCCCACAATGACAGAAGACGTGGCTAGAAATGCCCTCGTTAGCTTTGTTAATTCCAAGTGTTGCTATGGCAATAAAGCTGCAGGAGAACTGGTCATTCAAGATTTGAGGCAGCTGACTTTATACCGAGTGAGTATATCCATATCTGATACTTCCTGGGACATTTCTGGTTCTGTCACTTGTATCAGTGACACTGGTCTGTGAAAAATTATCTGTTCATTAAATTAAATGGATTTAATTCCTTTGAAAGGGGGGCGGGGGAAACCCACCTTACCAATTATTGCAGGTTTTACAAGCAAACATGTTCATCTTTCTCTCTAGTATAGCATATGTACAATGTCTAAAGATGGCAACATATCTGAAAAATTTTCTCTTCTTTTTAAGACTGTGGTATTGGTCTCCCACATGACCTTCATAGAAAATGACTGTCTTTTCCTAAGCAAAGCTATAGGTACTTGCTGAATGTACATGAATGTGTTTCAGAGTACAGGGCTTCCTGTGACTTATGGACGATGGCCCATTTCACTTTTTAAGACCTGTTCAGTGGAACTTGTTCAATAGAAACTAAAACTCGAGGTGTGAGTGCTAATATATCAAGTACCACTGACTTGTGTATCTTCTTTTAAGAGTCTCCAACATCCAAAATGCCACAGTAGATAAAATGCTTTTGTTCTCAATGGAGTTATATTATTCACTGAAAATAATGAATATTACACATTTAGCCCTTTTTCTCTTCTCTTTGCAAATGACTTAGGAAATAGTCTATTTTTTTTTTTTTGTGACATTTCCTGTCACTTCTATTCACTAAATACTCAAAGCACATTCAGAAATAAATCTCTCAATCACAGGAGGATAAGGATAGGGAATGACAATGTGGAAAAAGCCGAAAAAAATAAATATTTAGGAACAACAGTCACTGAAGAGCATCAAGTAACTGAAGAAATCAAGGCAAGGATTTACAGTGCTAATATATGCCCGTGGAGTCTAGATAAAATAATGGCATCAAGGAAAATCTCAAGTAACCTTAAAATCTAGCTGCATAGTACAATTGTTCGACCTTCCCTTTTATACGGGGGTGAATCCTAGATGCTGACAAAGGCAAATGGAAAAAGGCTGCAAGTGGTTGAAAACAAAGTGCCAAGGAAAATAGTTGGTGCAGTACAAGAAAACAGAATGTGAAGAGACAAATTCATCAAGAGCTGTGTGAACCTTTACAAAAGGCCTCATGTCTTGAGCAAAATAAAAGCTCAGAAACTGAAATGAACAGGGAACTGATGAGAGAAGGCAAGCGAGGCAGAATTTGGAAGCTGAGGTTAAGGGTATCAGCCCTCAAGGCAGGCCGAGGCAATGATGGGAAGATAACAAAACCTGATCTGGAAGGGATTGGCAAGGATGCAACATGGCAGACGGAGATCGCGCAAGACAGGAGAAGATGAAGGCCGTAGTTGAGTTGTAGCCCCCTCTGAATCCTGTGAGGCTAGAGAGAGAGGAATACTCGAGATGAAAAATTTCTGTTTTGTAGTTCTTGTATTGCATAGCTGTTCCTCTAAGACGTGCTGTATTGTACTTACGTCTTGATTAGTTTTCTGGAAAGAATCCTAATAGATCACTAATAAATTCTGAATATACCTTTTCTAAGTTCTTTTAGATCTATATCGATTTATATTAAAGTTTGTTCAACCTTTGAGGTTCACCAACATTTTCACAAAAGCCTCATGGCTAACTGGAATATTCTGAATAAAAGCCCCCCAAGAGGAACCCATAAATGATGGGAAATCAAATGTTTTGCTTGTTTATGCCTAAACAATTATTTTAAACAGATGCAGTGTCAAAAGACTGAGCGAATAACCTTGTGACCCATTTTCCTCAATTTATTGTTACAACTTTAAATGAAAGTTTGCTTGTTTATGCCTAAACAATTATTTTAAACAAATGCAGTGTCAAAAGACTGAGCGAATAACCTTGTGACCCATTTTCCTCAATTTATTGTTACGACTTTAAATGAAAAATTTCCTGGCTTTGGTTGCTTAATCGAATTTCTTTTCACGGTAGCTAATTTCATGGTTTCTCTTTTCTAGTATCGACTGGAGACCTTTAACGAATCAAGGTTAAGTGAATGGACTTTTGAACCTTTGACTAGTAAGTAACAGCCACATAACCAATTTGAAATACTACAAACAGGAAATGCTTTTATATCAGAGTCATGAAGTGGAACTGTTTGCAGTGACATTCCTGCTCTGTGAGAGCACCTCATACAATTTTCAACATCCCCGCGTCGTGTGTATGAAAGGACGGTGAACCTGAAACAATTCTTTTTTAAATTCTTCATTTTAGCTTGTCTCAAAAGTTCGCAGGGTGGGCCATTATGTCAAAGGAAGGAATTGGTACCAAGGGCTTTAAACAAATTCCCCTGAACTTTCACAGTGTTCAGACTAAAGCAGAAGGAGCCAAGAAAGCTTGGGGGTAAAGTTCTCACACTCCTATTGTGCCAAGTTGGCCTAGTAAATATGAGATACAAGTAATACTGTATTATACTATTATCTATATTATGTGGCATCCAGAATCTCCAAGAAGAATTGGGGGCTCAGTTCTTTGCAAATGGCCTCTTCTCGGTTTATAATTTCAGTAGATCTAAATGTCATGAAGCCTGCCATTCTAGCTATCTGAGATTCTCCTATGCCCCTTTATAGAAGTCATATATGAGCAATTCCTAATCTGCAATGCTTTCATCCTCAGAGCACTCCTGTAATGTTGAGAAGTATTATTATTTCCATTGAGCCAAGGCGCAATAAGGCCCCAGGTTCTCAAAGGTACTTAGGCACTTTAATCAATGAGAATAAATCCTTTGAAGGTCTGGACCCAAGTGCCTTGACCAAGATCATGGAGGAATATCTTGGGTATTAGTCATTCATTCTTTCCCTGATACTATACCGTCTCATGCTGGACTGTCACTTACTAGTACATATTGGCCAGAGATGAAAAGTTTGATTGAGATAAGGGATCTGAACTCTGGCCAATTTTAGGGGAAGGATGGCTGGATCTAGGGTTTGGCTTTGGATTCATCTCTAGTATAGTACATATTTTAAACAGTGGAAGTCACCTTGTGACTCTTATAGCAGGGGGAGAAAGAGGTGGGCTCAAATTACTGCAAATCAATGACTTGATTTTAATATGTAATTGGAAAATGGAAAGAGTTCATGCATTTTTGCACATGTTTGCTGGATCACTGGGCTACAGTACCTTAAGCCTTTGGTTTACAAGACGAGAAAGTAAACTTAAATTGGTCCTTTAGAGAAACTTTCATGACTACAGTATATGTGACTGCAAAAAAGTAAAAAGAGAGCTTACTTTAAAAAAAGTAAGACGAGAACTTCAGAATACAATGAGATCTGCTTTGTTAAGACAAGTGTAATCATTTCCGAAGAGAAGCTTACTGAAGTGATTGACATGACCTATTGTATGAAGGAACTGCGGGACTTGGAGGATAGTTCCCTGGATGGAACACATTTTTAAACTGACCTAACTTCATTTTATTTCTATTTTGTGACGTCTTGTGATTTTTATTTTGGAAACAGAAGGTATTATTTCCACTGGAAGAAAGCAGCCTCTCTCCATAGTAAAAAAGTGCGAAAAATACTTCTAGTACATCTGAAACAATTTAGATTGACAACTGAAAGAGTGACATTCTTTATTTGTCCAGAGAAAAGGTACAGGATGGATAACCTTCTTTCACTCCGCTTGAGCAATGTGCATGAACCCAGACTTGAATGGCTCAACTACTCTGGGACCTCAGAAGATCCAGAAGAAGACCCTAAGAAGGCGTAAAATAGAGAAAGTGGGCAGTTCACTCTCCATCCCCATCCTAATCCTTCACAGAAAATACTAACAGAACTATTTAGTTCCTGCTAGTTGTGGTAGTTATTGGTGTGCCAGTGGGAAGAAGATGGAGAAGCCCCGAGTCTACTCTAGAACCACAGACAGGAAGCCAAAATTTGACACGCATTTATACAAGGTCTTCTTCCTATCACAGGTAACTTGGTAGATGGACCACAAAACGGCACTTCTCCTCGGCCATGGGACATTAAAGTTCAGACTCCACCACTGTTTTACGACGATACAAGAAAGTTTCGAGTACCGCACTCTTCTTTAGTTAAGGTAATCCCCTATGGGGCAGTTAAAAATCAAGGACAGAGTGCATTGTTAATTAGGATATGAGTGCTTAGACAAGCATTTTATTAATCTAGTTATTTATGGTCATAAAAGAGAGCT
>NW_017728917.1:1765243-1776200 GCF_001723895.1 Crocodylus porosus
CAAATCGGTGCAATTGAATTATTTCTAATCTTCTTTTCTTTTGCTACTTTAATTTATTTTTTGCTCCAATATTTATTAAAGAAAAAAAATCAGCATTTCTTCTTTCTTTTTTCTATTTCATCTTGACAAAAATTGGCAGAACATTTTCCCATCTTTAAAAAAAAATATATTATTCATAATAGAATTTGTCCACAGAGAGGCAGAAAGCTATAGTTAGTTGAATCAGGTAAAATTTTAAATAAACTATAATAAAAAAGAATCTCAGAATATTTCTCCTCCTCTTCTTCTTTTTGCTGTATTCTTTTTTATAACATAATTTATTATTGATATTTTTTGAATGGTCTGTTATGGACTTTTTCACTATATTTGATAGTATTCTATTGAGATTAAGCTATTGTCTCTAAAGTTTGATGTAAAATGATTGCATGTTCCTATCTTGATGGTCCCTGGTAGCTTTATATATGCACATCATTCTGATTTCAGGCATGCCACAAATGTCATGGTCATGGTAGATACAAATGCAGCGGGTGCCAGGGTGCAGGCTGGGTGAGTAGCAGTTATGGCTTCTTCAAGACAGCATCTCCTCCTCTCCTACCATGCTCTCCTACTTCTACCACTATCTCTTAATTCCTTTAGTTCGAGGTTTCTTTCACAAGTAATGTAGTGCTATTTGACTTACTATATCCAGAATTTGGGATGGGTATGAGGACAGATATAAAAGATAGCCTTGTTTTATTCCTAACCCCTACAGTCCAAGGCCCCAAAACTGCATTCTTGTTCATTCCAAATTCCCATCAGGAGCTCCATATATTTAGAATCTGCGTGGCAAACTTTGAATGAAAAGAAGCCTATCTGGAAATCCAGCGATGGTGGATAGAGATATATTACACTGAGAACACTTCCCCTGTGTAGTTGTTACACTGGGTGAGTGTAAAAGCAGTAGTTCTTTTTTCAGTTTGGTTCTTTGTTTCTGTGTCTAGATGCACAGAAGAGCAAATGACTCGATCTATTCTGACCTATTCAGATTCCAAACCCAGCAAAGTAGGAGTTTTACTTCGTGTAAGAGGAATCTTACTGAGTTGCTCCCCCTTGTGAATTTGGCCTTTTTTTTATATGCTTCCCCTCCACAAACGTTTGCAGGAGCACTCAGAAGAGTTACCATTGTTGCACAGCTAAAGCAATTGTTTAGTTGCATCTATTCTGATTAAACACAGGTACATCTGCAAAGTAGTTTACTAGTCATTACTTACATGCACAACTTGCACCTATGTAACATTCATTTAATCTCGGAACACTTGCCCACTTATTTCAGGGGGGAATTTTATCAAGACATCTATAACAGCCTCTTTCATATGAATGACACTCAAGCTAGCCTCCATTCTGTTATTGTGCAAAGGACATACTTAACATAATTTTTTTTGCAGAACCTGACAGAGCAGGGCTATGTTTAGAAAGCATAACAAGACTTTACATGTGAAGTCTCGTTTGCATAGATCTGAAACACTGTTGACCTTAGGAACAGGAGGCATATTTTATATCTCTGGTATTTTTAGATGAGGTGCGTTTCTTGCAGTGGAACACGACAGAGGAGAAAGCAGCAAAGGAGGTGTCAGATGTGTTCAGGGACTGGCCGGAAAAGGTAAAATGGGCCCAAAGGGGGATCCAGGGTGGGTGTGGTGGCACGGTTGCACCCCCTTTGGGACCATGCTATGGGAGCAGCAGCTGCTGATGTGTTTCTCAGTCCCCAACGCAGGTAAGGTCCCCCCACTTCCCTTTTTTCCATGCTAAGAGGCAACTCCCCTGCCCTTCTGTTTGCTAGCTCCCTGCCTGCTACTGCTACTGTCCCTGGATGACCCGGGGATAGTGGGGATCTCCAGAAACGCTTGTGTCCTGCTCTGGCTGTAACTGCAGGAAGCAGATCCCGAGACAGTCAGGCACTGTGGCAGTGGTGGTGATGGGTGGTTTCCCCGTCTTTGCCGGATCCCCCCAAGTGTTTCCCACCAGCCCAGAAGCAGGGCTGTGACTGTCACTGCCCCTGAGCCTGGATTCACTCACAGTACTGATGGAGCCCACTGGAGTGGCTCTGGAGCTCCCCTCCATGCAGCCTCTAAGGTCAGCCAGGGACAGCAGCAGTGGAGGGGGAGGCAGGTGGGGACAAGAGGGAAATACAGGTACTGCTGAGCAGTTAGGGGGGAAGGGAGTGGGTGATGACAGCAGGGGGAGACAGGATCTTACCTGATTCAGGGACTTAAAAAGAGCCCCTAGCTGCTGCTCCCATGGCATGGCCTACCTGCCTGGGGGGTGGGGCAGGGAGGAGGAGGCTGGGAGCAAGGGAGCAACCACTCCTGTAGTGCTGTCTGTTCTCCTTCATCTCCCTTCCCAAAAAGTTATCTGCCTATTGATGGACCTATCTGTGTTTTACAACCATTGCTCCATAGGCATTGTTTTGCTAGAATAATTGCACCCAGTGAAGGAGAACAGCAACACCTGAACATTTTCCGTTGTATGCACAACTGCAGATGCTCAAGTGGAATAAGTTGAAATGCTGCCACTGGAATCAGTAGAACTGTGCCAATTTTCACTGGCTGATGATCCATCTCTGTATTTTTAGGCTATGTTTGAAGCACATTAGTAGCACAAAGTTGGGAAGCTTGCACTGGGTATAGGTATGAATAGGGGTCTACCCAACTTGAGGTGGTGGTCGGCCAATTTCATTGGCTTATTGTGGCTGAAGCCCCCCACACCTCCAATTGGTCAAGGGTCCACAGTGACCCTGCCCCCCTTCTGCTGATTGATGGGTAGGGCTGTCTAGTATATGGCCCTGACTCTCACCACTGACTGGCTGAAAAGGCTGTCTGTTGTGCAACCCCAACCCTCACTGGTGATTGGTGGAGAGGGGCAGGGCCACATGACAGGTAGGAAACTCAGCCCATCTCGCCTGCTCGCTTTCATACAAGCAGTCCCATTCATGTTGGGGTGTGCAGTTGGGAGGACTGCTGGGTCCCACTGGGGAGCCAGGATTTTATTTTTAAGTCTTTTTTTCCTACCCCTATGCATTTCATGGAGATTGCCTGATTTCATGATTTCTGTGAGTTAGTCCTTATGTATAAGGCCCAGACCTACATGAACATTCCTGCTGAAGCCTGTAGCTGTCTTGTGTGGCTACAGCTGATGTAGGACAAGGCCTAAAGGATTTTATTTTCCAAGGCTTACAGTGACATGAAGATCACTTAAAAAGAAAAATCAAATCCAGTTTTATTTTCCCTCTCCCACCACAGGTAAAGAATATGTAGCAGAGTCAGGATAAGCTGGGAGTTGATTTTTTTAACTGCCTGGGAACCCATGTACAATTCAGGGAATAGTAATAATAAAAATGCTCAAATATCAGATGTACTATACTTCCGCTGTATTGCAAACCTCAAGAGTCCAGATAGTTTGCATCAGCCAGGCTTTCAAAACTCATTATATGCATGTGAAAATGAATGGGATTTATTAAAAATAATACTCTCTTTTGAAGGGGGGAGGGACTTTTTTGTGATTAAAATGCCATTACATTATCTGGATTTTCTCTGTAACCATAGACAGTTAATTTACCAATGAAAACAAAGATTCTCACTACTCCAAGACCTGAAGCTTTAAGACAGATGACAAATATTTTACAATTTATAATATAGGTATGAGATTAGGTGACCCTATCAACAAGTTTTAAGCCCTCTATTTTTTTTTAAAAAGGAAGAGAGTGGTGGCTAACATCCATAATAGGTGGGGGAACCTTCTGGATCTGATCCAAAACCCCTTGTAGTTGGTGGAAACTTTTTGACCAAACTTGGGTTTTGCTTCAGGTCTTATCTGTCTACAGACCATTTGTTCAGCTTTTAAAGCAAGTGCAGCCTGGAGAATTACTGATCCATTGTGGTTTGTTTTGTTTTGTTCTTTTCACAGGTAAAACTTAGTGTGCTTAAAATGATCTTTAATTGACCCAAAAAAACTTGTGTTCTAAAACTATGTTGTTTATGTGGATCCATTAAGTTTAAAACAACAGAGATGGTATTGTGCATTATCAGGGCAATAATTTTAAAGCATAGATCCACTGGGGCTAATGATGGCTTGAAGAGCTTTAATGAATCAATTGTTAACTGCTGCTAATCTGGTTGTGTTGATGCAATCAAACTGTAATCTGTTGGAGGCAGAGATAACAGTGTCTTGAAAGTGACACTCAGCCTGCTATAGTTGTAGAGGGAAATTGTTATTATCCTTAATTACATGCACAAATACATTCTTTGACTAATTCTGCATTTACAAATAGTCTTTGTTCTGGCATTAGTTATACAGTTTATCCAACAAATATGGTGCATCCCTTGAATCAGGGAGTAATGAATGAGGCAGCATACTCAACGCACAGAATTTTGTTAACCCCTTTAGTGGCTTGCAAAAATGCATTCGAAAAGAAACGCACCAAAACAGCAGCTCTAAAAATGCGTTAAGAGCTAGGGCTGCCGGCCCTTAGGTGTTTAACTGTAACCACTTGAGGCAGAAGGCAGGGAAGAATGGAACCTTAGAAACTAACTGGTTCAGAGTGATGTCAATTTTTGTAGGCAACAGCCTTCTTCACAGGGTTGCCAGCTGTCTAAATTTATGGACAGTTGGTAAAACGTCAGGCTAAAACTGCCTGTCTGTAAAGACCATAGATAAATTTAAGTCCTCCATAAAAACAGTCAGGCTTTGGCTGTTTTGTGAAGCTCCCTCTTGGAGAGAAGCTGGGCAGCCAGAGCTCAGCTGAAGCACAGACAGAGCAGAGTGTTGCCACCAAGAGGCAGTACAGTACCCTGTGGGAAGCTTTTTCTCAGTGGACTGTAGACCCCTGTAGGTCCCTCCCCCTCTAGTTATGTGCTGCTGCTGCTTCCCATCTTATAATACTGCTGCGTGGCAGACAGGTTTTTTCAGTGGTCTGTGCTGGGATTAGGGAAGTGGGACTAGTGGGGGTAAAGTTTAGGGGTTGCTGGGTAGAGCAGCGTGGTATGGAGTAAAGCTGGGGGTGCAGAGTGAGAAGGACCTCAGGGTATAAATCCATTGCTGCAAATGCCAACTCGAGACAATTTTTTTACTGACAGTAAAAATGTGTGCCAGTAAAAAGTTTGTCTGTCAGTGAAAAAAAAAAAAGAAAAGAAGAATGCCTGGGATTACTACTTTACCTAAGGCTATCAAAGAACTAGCAATAGCAGTTCTGAATAAAAAGGAATTTAACCATTTCAATTCTTGATGCCTTCCTTCAAAAGGTGTATCACTTGTTCTGGGCGTGGCAATAAAACCTGTATGACATGCCAAGGAGAGAAAAAGCTCTTGCATTTCAAACAGCTGATAATAACCTGGTAAGTGGAATGGCTAAAACTTAGTAGGTTTTTGAATTTATAGTTTGCTTGACAGCAATGTCTTGAGTCCCATGCAATATTAGGGCCCTGCTGTTGAAGAAGAACAAATAATGACAAATAAAGGACAAATGCATTCCTATTTTTTGGACAGAGAATAAAAATACTGAAAATCACTGAAGTTAGTGAGAATTTTCCCATTTAGTTTATTGGGAGCTTGATTGCAGCCAGAAATTGAATGCAGGGCTTGGAATCCCTGTCCAGTACTTGACTCAAATGACTATCCTACCTTGCCTGTAATCAAAACCATCTAGTGGTTAAAATATCTATATTGTGCAGAGACTGCAATGAATTAGCTTGCCTGAGCTAATGTTAGGTTCAGAGTCAGAGCAGAATGGATAACGTTAGCACTTTTAATTTGATTGCTTCAGTGCCAGATTTGACATCTGAGTCTAGTGACTAAACTCCATTTGCCAGGTTTTAAACTACATGGGAACGCTGGTTTTCCTATGTTGTTGCTCTAGGATTAATTCTTCCAATTTGGGAGCTCTCGTGCCAGAACTAACAGATGGGTCTCAAAGCATCTCAGATAGTGAGGGTTAGTTAAAAACCATACATCCTAAATAGCTCCCCAACTTCTGGCTGATGGCACCAATGCCATTGTTTTTCAAACTTTTTTTTCCAAAAAAACCCCAACAAACCAGTTCATCCTTATAACCATGTTTAACTCAAAAATACCCACCAGCCATCCCAGTGGTAGACCAGGAGAGATGCTGTTTGTGGTTTTATGATATGCATCCAAGCCCGCTAAGGGAATGAAGCAGTGCCACATATTCATTTGGCACAAGATACAACACAGCCAACAGATGGAAACAAATTTGGATCATGCTACCCTTCTGGATCAGAGCAGTGATCCTGAGATGAAAAACTCTGTATCTCATTACTAAATCCTCCACACATGTCATCCCTCAGGCAATTTAGTGACATAGTAGGGCATGTTATCCCACTGTATGTCTCTAAATATATACAGTATCTTTCCTAGAATGGCATGGCTACCTTTTGAGGTCATTCTCATTTAATAACTATGCCTGTATCCTGCAAAGTACAGAACATCATAATTCATTACTGTAGAAGTTACAGCTTCTGAAAGAAGATACATGGCTTCACCTGCAGTAAAGAGTTAATACATGTATAAATTATTTTGAAGGCTGTAAGGGTTATTGATGACCATGAAGTTCCCTAATTTTAGAACCATTTATGCAACAGTCATCTGTGTGATAAAAACATACAAGTTTGTTAAAGAAAAAAAAAAGATGGTGTTGCCAGAGAGTACTAAACGTTATGAAGAATTAATATTGCCCTCTGAAAGCAGGACAAATTAAAGCCTTCTTCATATGTTTAAAAAAAGGTTCAGTGTCCTAAAAATAACCTTTGATGCTTTCCCCCTCCCCCTCCCATAGGAAGAACAATGTGTTTGAATTTGTTTCGGAGCATCAACTGGACTTTCCAGGAGAGCTGCTGAGTAAGGTCAATGGAGAGAACGTATTTAAAGATGAAAATGTTCTGGTAAGTGTAAAACTTAGGGCAGGAAGAAATTTGGGATTTTCCCCACCTTACACTCATTTCCAGACTTTGTCCCTCTTTGCCAAAGATGTGTTGAAGATCTTTTCCTTATGAAATGGATAGAAGGGCAGGTAGAACTTACTATAGCAGCCCAACTGCTGCTGTATGTGCATATGGCCATTGGCCATAAACATGCATTCATTCCTACTGATGGAAATTTCTGAGAAGAGTTTGTGGGAGAGGGAGCAGTAGAAGCATAATGCCTGTACATGGCCATTGCTACATGACAGCAATATAACTATTATGCCATGGGTTCATATTTATGGGACATAGAGCTCTTGCTGTTTTCACAAGTTTTTGCTAATAGGAAAAAGGAACATACAAACTTCCACACCTTGAAGAAACCAGCCAAGACATGTTCTACCTGCATTCCTAAAATATCTGGGAGAAGGAAAGCTAACCAAGTTATATACACAGGCTGGGAATAGAGATACCTTGAGTAACACAACACTGGTTTCTGATCACAAGTCTGTCAGCTTGAAAATGTATTACACAAAATAATTGAACCAATGCAGGACATGGGCTATATGTGATGAAGTACACATTTGTGCGGCAGTACGTTTCCTTCCCAGTGGGAAAATTTGGCCTGCTTTTCTGGCTGACAAAAAATGCAATTAGCCAACACAGTGACAAAGTAAATGTTCAGTCATATCAGGTCACAGATGGCTGAATTCATTGGACTAACCCATATCAAAGCTAGGGAGATATCTTTTTTCTCTCCACTAATTATTATCCTCTCCTCAAAGTATTTAACCAGCTCCCTTTGGTTCGACTGCTCACGCACAAAATGGCTAAGTCTACAGTGACCAAAGTCACTGTAACCATCTTTTTACTCTGACTTTGTACAGTGCACACAACAAGAGGTCCTAGTTCATGACTAGGGCCCCAAAGCATTATCACAATAGAAATACTAAATACTAATACAACCACAGATGGATTCATGTTCTTTCAGAAAGCCCGTTCCACCTACAACAACTCGTCTGGCTAGCGTTGGACATACTGGAAAGCAGCAGTCATTGTCATTGTCATTATATAACAATACAAAAAAAGGCTTTCTAACATGGTCAACCATTGTTTTACAACACTTTTGGGGTAACCCTTTTCCTTTCTTCTTTTTCTATTTTTAAAAGTTTTTTAAGACAAGAAATGTGCTACATTTGGTGTGCGTTTGGCACTGGGCGCATCATGTGGGCACCATGAGAACTGAGAGCTATATAAGAATACCTCTGAACTGGGTTACCTAACTGTATGGACATGCTCTCATCCTGTTCATGATCAGAGTGGAGGAGCAATATATTTATCTACAAAAGGGAACGAGGATTGTTTGCACTTTAAATAACCAAAGAAGGAAACTCCTTTTCTTTGAATGGAAAACCATTTGAGCCCTGGGCAACTTGAAGTTTTTTGGTCGTCTTGGGGAATCTACAGTGATAGATCCCCCCTAGCAAACTGCTAGGCAGGTGTTTGCCATTTCCTGTTCAGTTCCTGCGCCACTGGCCACATGGTTTACAGGAGGACTCTTTTGTGTTGTATTTTAAAACATACTTCAAAAAGGCCTGAAATGTTTTGTTGTGTTTCCTGCACAATCAGTTCCATATTAATGTTAAATTTTGATCTTGATTCTTTTTTAAAGGTAACAGCCAGCACCACACACCATTAATTGTTTATACATTACCTGTGTGGTCTTTAATATTGCTTGCTCTTTGCAGTACAGCCACAAAGCCATTGCACTAGGGACCGTACAAACATAAACAGCACAGCAAAGCCTCTTCCCTATTGCAAAGAGCTTAACATCTAACTAACCCTCTTATGTCAAGATTGAAGTTGAGATTCTGCCACTGGGATTTAGCTGCATCTTTTGTTTAGGGATATAGAAGCCAGCAGAGGGGGCATTTAATACCCCCAGAAGTGTATTGTTCAATGGAGACCCAGGAATATAAAAAAAATACAAGGCTTGTAGTAAGAATCAAATCTTACCACAAAAACCCTCCTAAAGATTTACAGTTGGCACACTGACCACATTAGTGATCATCCTTTCACACCCAAAGAACCAACACATTTTCCATAAATTTTCCCACACTGAGTAGAAAAGAAAAGGCTTTCCAAAGAAGTTTTTTAAGTCAACAGGGTTATGTTCTTTTGAATCAAAGTGGACTCGGTAGTGGAATTCGCCCAACATAACACAGTTGAATCTAGGGCTGTCACATGGGGAACACTGATTACTTTCAGTCACTGTGAGTCTGTATGTCAGCCTCTAAATAGGAGGATGACGTCTGGATATGCTCTCTTTTCCTGACATATTTGCACTTTAATACCTGTGATGTTATGATAAAATTGGTATAAATCAAGATGCATGATTTCATCAGTAAAGCTAACCATGCTTCATCATGCATTAGCAGGTGCATCGCAAACAGGTCTAGGGAGGTGATACTTCCCCTCTGTGTGGCACTGGTGAGGCCCAGCTGGACCACTGCATCCAGTTTTGGAAGCCATACTTCAAAATGGATGTGGATAACCTTGAGAGGGTCCAGAGAATGGCCACTCATATGGTTAGGGGCTTGCAGATGAGGCCTACGAGGAAAGATTTAGGGACCTGAATCTCTTCCATTTCAGCAAGAGAAGGCTGAGAGGTAGTCCTTGTGGCTGTCTACAAATTCATCGGGGGGAGGGAGGGGGAGAAGGCAGCAAGGCATAGGGGATACTCTGTTTACCAAGGCACCCCTTGGAGTAACTAGAAATAATGGCCACAAACTGATGGAGAGCAGATTCAGGTTAGACATCAGGAAGAACATTTTCACAGTAAGGGTTGCCAGAATCTGGAATGGGCTTCCAAGGGAGGTGGTGCTCTTTTCTGCCTTAGGGGTCTTTAAGAGGAGACTGGACAAGCACCTGGTCATCTGACCCTAGTGCTCTTTCCTGCCAGAGTCAGAGGGTCGGACTTGATGATCTGTTGAGGTCCCTTCCAGCCCTAACATCTGTGAATCTATGACCTAAACACATTCAATACCCTTTCATTATGTTGTAGCTAGCATATCGTTTTACCATCATACACAAAGTAGTTTGTCACAAGCACTTTGGATTTCTAACCCACTTTTTCTAAATTGCAGGTGTATCCCATTATTGACTTCCCCAAGCCTGAGATCTCTCTAGCTTCACAGAGAGCTATCGCAGAACATAATGCAGCATTTACAGCATCATCACGCATTCTGCAGCAGGTAAGAAGGACGCCATAGGATGAATCTGTTGGTATTAATTGTAACTCACAGAAAGCAAGCATTAAGTAGCTGAGGCTTGATGGAGCACGTGCTAAAGGACAATGGGAGTCAGTGAATAAGTTTCTTGGCATGATCCCACATTGTAGGCTACACTTTAAGGATGGAGGACGGTATCCTGGGATGGAAAAACACTGAAAAGAATATAGGTATACATGTAAATAGTTAGTTACACGAATATCTACTGACATTCTCAGCAAACAGGATGGCGTGTTATTCTTGGAGATCTAGATAAGGAGAATATTAAGAAAGGAGGGAGTGTTACCTATTTAAAATGGCTTGAAGAGAACCATGATTGGAATACTGTGTCCAGTTCTGGTGCTCACACCCCAGAAAAAGGATTGTAAAATGAGAAAGCGTTCAGAAAATGACACAAGAATGATTCAAGGTCTGGAAAATGCATATTGTTAGAAGTTTCAGCTACTAGTTTATCCAGAAAAGTGAAGCAGTGAATTGATCGTATTCTACAAGTATTGACCCAAGAGAAAAAATCTGATAGTTAATGGCTCTTTAATCAAACAGAAAAAAGCCTCTGCCCTGATTGCAAAAGTTGCTCGTTATGTCTCTGGGGACGGCAAATGAGAAGAATAGGCTTATCCACTGAATCACCTATAGAGACCTAGAAAATACTGGCCTTTAGGCATTATCCTCTCACTCTAATTCCTTTGCAAGTAGAGGGAATGCACATACCATCCC
>NW_017728917.1:1776705-1793242 GCF_001723895.1 Crocodylus porosus
ACCTGGAGAGGGTCCAGAGAAGGGCCACTCGTATGGTTAAGGGCTTGCAGGCCAAGCCCTATGAGGAGAGGCTAGGGCACCTGGACCACTTCAGCCTCCACAAGGGAAAGTTCAGAGGCAATCTTGTGGCTGCCTATAAATTCATCATGGGGGCGCAGAAGGGAATTGGTGAGGCTCTGCTCACAAAGGCACCCCTGGGGGTCGCAAGAAATAATGGCCATAAGCTAACAGAGAGCAGATTTAGACTAGACATTTGGAAGAACTTCTTCACAGCAAGAGTGGCCAAAGTCTGGAATGGGCTCCCAAGGGAGCTGGTGTTCTCCCCTACCCTGGGGGCCTTCAAGACAAGGTTAGATAGGCATCTGCTTGGGGTCATTTGAACCCAGCACACTTTCCTGCCTATGCAGGTGGTCAGATTTGATGATCTATTGAGATCCCTTCCGACCCTAACATCTATGAATTTACGAGATGCACAAATACCCTCCTAGTGAGAGCATTTCTCCTAATATCTAACCTAAACTTCCCTTGCTGCAACTTTTGAGAACAAAGGGGTTTCACAATTGTCCTTAGCCCTTGAGCAGAGGATGAAGAAAGGCTTCTTGCAGCTCTACACTGTCTATTGACATCCCTAACTCAATTCATCTGTGTAAAAAGTTGACTGGATTTCTAGTTAACTGCAAAGGCTCAGCTCCTTAGAAGACCTAAGGCATCACAGGTATATAAATTCAGTACCTGCTCTTGATTAAACACAATAAAGTGTCAGGTGTTAAGCTAGTTATTTAGGGGCAATAAATATTGTTGAGCTGCTGTACAATAGGACAGTTTTAAAATCAGAACTAAATCCTAAAAGAATTATGTTTCAAGCTGAGATTTAAAACGGACAAGGGAAGCCACTGACATTTCAGTTACTTCTGTTCCTTTTCCACTTCCAAAGAACATCACTGCAAACAGATGTGTTACTCCCCTTTATTTAATAGTTTAGCAGCTGATTTTCAACAAAGTCTGGCTGCATCTATGTGAGTATGGATGTTTGGTTCCCCAGGGACAACTACACCTTGTGCTACCACTAGCTGTTCCTGTGAAATGCATGTGCCATGCACTTTCTAGTGCTTGGCAGGTTACTTCAAGTGGGGAAAGGGAGGCTGGGAGCAGCACTGGGCTTGTCCCAACAGCCTTACCTGGAGTCCTGGGGGCCTCCCAAGGCTGGAGCAGTGGTGATCCTGCTGCTTGGGGCCTGGCCGGGCAGCTGGAGCATGGCTCTGGCCAGCCAGGGTCCAGTTTTGAGTGGTGCATGCTGCCCCTGTGTGTGCTGCTCTGTTTTATTTTTTTCTTGTGCAGGGTTTTTGACCCCTGGATATACAGGGGTCAACCCCCCCCTCCCCTCCCCCCCCACACACACTGCTCCCTTGCAGCATGGAGAACAGCTAAACATGCAGTACGTGGCACTGCAGACGTGCCTGGATGTGGCCTATGATTGTATTCAGTTAATTCTTGCTAGGGCCAGGTAACATCTATTGCTTTCAGGAGGCATGTTCTTTCAAATGCTTACATATAGCTGGCTTGTACCAGAAATGAGAAAAATACCACCTGGGGTGGGGTGGGTAGTAAAGCGGAAGACCAAAATAAGCCCAAAAGACAGCAATTTGATTTTTCCGCGTGGTCTCTCAGAACTAGCTCTTTGGCAAACTCACATCTTCCAAATTAATTCCAAGCTATAATCTCCACTTCTCACTGTCAAAAGCAGTGTGTTCACTCAGCTGAGATGCACCATCCAAACGTATCCTTTAGCTACATGTAAAAACAGGTGCTGAAAAACTATTCCTGTGCCAGCTCTCCAAGACGAGGCTTTTTTTATTTAGGTCTAGGGCGCGTCCTGCCAGCGCTTTTCCTATTTAATCCTTTGCACATTCCACTTGCTTCCACTTAATTATCAACATATTTTGGAAGTGCTGTTTATTGCTCATTTGCTTGGTTGATGGCTTTCCAGCTGAAGATGGCCATATGATAGAGGTAAATACCAAGTCCATAAATATTCTGTTGGCTCAAAGTGACTATAGTCTAACAGCTTTGGCTTGCCTCATTGAGTTTTATTCTGACCTCTGATTTTGTGTGCAGTTGTAGCAAAAAATTAGAATCGGGACAGATGTCCAAAGATCATTTCTTAATGAGAACAGAGTTTTATTACTTAATAATCCAGACAGGTTTTCATTTTTCTCTGCAGGTTTTACGAAACTAGATCTCAGCTTAGCTTCAGCACTAGATGGCAGTGTCTTTTCATAACAGAAGATCCACTGGCTCTGCGTGCTTAGAAACACTATTGCCAGGCTGAATACAACTGAAGTAAGAATGCTCTAGACAAATGTTTTGACTTAAATGCTTGTTTCCAGCATGCTTTGGAACAAGGAGCAGGCATTTAACTCGGGCATGTAAATGATCAGTGGGCACACCTACACGAGCTGTTTATTGCACAGTAGACTAATTAGCTGAACAGAAAGTGTTGCGTGTCTAGATGTGCACCCCTATTAGGCTGGACTAAACTATTTTACTCCACAGCAGGGTAGTGCTTGTAAATACAAATACTGTTCTGCTGCAGAGTTTTTTATTCCACAGCAGCACACCTGGGGCACAAGAGTGCTTCACTGAGGGGGCTGCCTGCCAGCTGGCCCTGAACTGAAGCACACTTGTACCCCAGCCAGCCTCTCCGCAGTATGTTGGGCTTGGGGAAACTGCACCTGCTTCGGAGGCTAGCCCCTGGGCCCCCTGCCAGCCAAGGCTGCTCTGACCCAGCTCAATGTGCTGCAGTCCTGGGTGCATGTGCAAATGGCGTGCCCATAGCAATAAGCCATAGAATGTGTTGCTTTGCATTGATATGCATATGGAGAAGCACCCAATGTGAGCCTTTTTTTGTGTGTGTCTCTTTACTGAAATATTTGTATTTGAATGATTGTTCTTAGGCTTTGACATACACTTGTTAAAATGGTGTTAGATTTCCCCCCCCTCCTAGATAACCCTCTGTCCTGTATATACATCTGCTGCTTTCATCAAAGGACCCCAAAAGGGGGGTGGGTTGCAACCCTTGAATCCCAGTTCCTATATGATACTTCAAGCTCTTGCACAGAGCAGGTTCTAATGGGTTCTCCACAGGCCAGCAAATCCAGAACCCACCATCCTAAAGTAGATATTTTAAAAGGTGGGGGGGGAATGGAGTGGATTGATACTCGCAAATTCAACTTTGATTTTAATTGCAAGAGCTCCATTGGGTTGTCTGCTGGTAAATATGAAACTCAGAAGTACAATCCTGTTTCTGCAGCCATATCCATGGTTTTCAAGCCCATTTTCCATATATTCCAAGGCCTGTGGATTCTGTGTCTTTATTATTTAAATGTTAGTAGTATCTGGAATCTTTAGCTGGGATTCAGGAACTGCACATACTTATAGAAAAATATAGGTCCTGGCTTGAAGTGTTTGCTGGCCAGATAGAGCAGATGGGAATGAGAAAGTATCTCCATTTACAGGTGAAGAACTGAGAACCCAAGAGATTTGTTGCGAAGGTCAAAAAGGGTGTTTCTAGGAGTGCTGGTGTATGAAACTAAAATCCTCTGAGTCTCTCAGTCAAGCCCCTGAAACACAAAATAATCCTTCTTAATCTTCTTAGGTATTTATATGGTCCATTATCATAGTATTTAACTGCCTTGCAATCTTTAGTAAATTTATCCTTATAACATCCCTGTGGAGTAGAGAAGTGCTGTTATTTTCCTGTTAGCAATGGGAAACTTAATCAATGAGAGGCTAAATGACTACCCTGGTCTCACACACAAATCTGTAGCAGAGAAGGGAGACTAATCCAGGCCTTTGAAGCACCCTAACTAGAGGTATTCTTTCTTTTCACTTTTATTGAAGATGGGTAAAACAATTCTGCCACTAAGGGAAAGATGGTTCAGTAAATATTAAATATGAGGTCACTGCCAGTTTCTGCTGTAATAAGACAGATCCCTGAATTTAGTTTTATTAATGAAGAAAAGCTGCAAGTTGCTACCAGAAAGGATGTCAAAAGAAGAATGTGTTCATCTCCCTTCTCTTTTATACAGACGTGAACTTTAAGTATATGCAATGTGACTTCACAAAAAGGGTAATACAACAAGAACTTCTCCCTAATCCCCCAATTTAACAGCTTCATTTAATGCTGGATAGGAAAAATTAAAAAAATTCTCATTTACTTTTTGCAAAATGTTTTTTTCAGTTTTCAGAGCATCTGAAAGACTGCAACTAGGGCTTGTGTTTGGTTTAGAAAGAAAGCGAGAAAAGACAACTGGAATTGTTCAGAAAATCAGAGATATAGCTATGCATAAACCTGTGCAACTGAAGGGCGGGCAGCATATTTCTCAAATAACAGTGTGGTGACCAGGATCTCTCAATTTTGTGTTCTTTGGGAAATACAGTGGAAGTGAGTTTTGCCGCATGATCATTTGGGTTCGACACAAGGGACCTGGATTCATTAAAGAAGGTGTAAATAAAACATTGCTTGTCAAAAGCTAGGGGGGAGGGATGTAAAAAGCCTTAAACACTGTTCCTGTCCACAGGTCTAAGCACTCTCTTCATTGAATTTTTCTCTTCACTGTACATATTCCCCAATGAAGAAAACCTCAGCAAAATTCACTGCATTCATGAGGGGGAAAGTAATGCCTTCATGCCACAAAATTATTTCAGATCATTATGGTTGTGGATGAAGGATACTAACTAAGGGGTGAAAAGGGGAGGGGAGAACGGGGATGGGGAGACAGTGCAGTTAGGGCAGGAGAGTTAAAAAATAGCAGCATGCATTTTTATGTTATGTCCAGCATGCATAACTTCCCTGTTATGCCTCTGATTAAGTAGAGAGCTAACCAGAGAGCGTTAGCTTGATTTCCTGCTGCCTTGCATCCAAAGTAATTGCTTATTCTTGTGCAAAACGCATGTAAAAAAATCAGAGCAAGAACTTGATCTGTGCATGTGTAACCATTGTTACCCCACATACCAGGATACCAACATCTCAAGTCAGCTGAGCATTTCAACAAGCTAAGGACTAATACACCTGCTGGATGTTGTAGGGGAGAACACAAGACCTGAGAAGGTATCTTGTGGCAGGACACTGTTGGTGCCTGCCACTTCAAGAACTGAGCCAAACAGTCTGCAGGTGCTTGATTGCGGTGGCCATTTTAGATCTTTAGCTGCCTACATAAACAGGGCAGTTCGCTGCTGGCAGACCAGGCAGCAACATCGCCTGGCTGCAAGGCTTCATGCATCATCCTGGAGGTAAGGGCAGGAGCTGTAGAGGATGGCTTGGAGGCTTTTGGTCCTGGATATGACCTAAAACTTCACCCTGCCAGGAGTGGGTGGCCTGGTGGGGCTCTCAGTGGCGCGGGAGCCCCCAGGAAATATCAGGCCAGTTACCACTCTGGTGAAAGGTGAGTTGGGGCACCTTAATAACCCTAGCTCCCACAACCAGGTGGGTTACCCTCTTGTAGGGTCTGGAAGGTGGAGAGAGAGTGGACCTATAGACTCAGAACCCGTTTTGAAATCCCCCAACTAGTCAATGCTGGGGCCATCACCAGAAGGGTTGAAGGACCAGGGACCCACCACGAGGGACACCCAGAGCTGAGGGCCTGGGGTTCTGACTGGCCTGGAGGTGAGGCCAGGGCCAGCGTAACCAAAGGTCCCAGGGGGACCACACCCATAAGGAGGAACAGCTCAGGGAGCTAGGCAGCCCTGAATGAAGACAGAGCAGGCTCCCTGAGTGGAAGGATCCAGGTGGGGTTCAAACTGGAGGATTCTGGGGCCCAGAGTGGGGCTGGTGATGGGGCCCAACAGTGGATGCCATCTGCGAGGCTTGGGCTGTGGTGTAGGGGAGGAACAGAGCTGCAGATAGGGCCCCCTGGCATCTGGGCAAGAAATAAGTGGCCTCCCACCTAATTAAGACAATTTATTAACAACAAGGCATGGCAGACGAGAAGGCAGGTGGTTGGCCCAGAACAGGTGGGCAGGGCATTGGTAGTTTGGCCCCGGAGAATGCCTCTTGTTATATATCTCTTAGGGTATGGGTGGGCAAAATCTATCCTGCGGGCCAGATCCAGCTGGCAGTGGACTCTATTTCCCAGCAGCGGCCAGCTTCCATGGAGACTGGCCTCAGCAGCACTGGCAGGGCATGTGGCAGGGTGGGCAGCTGCTCCGGGGCTGGGCCAGGATTTTGCAGCAGTGACAGTGTGGTCCAGGGGCATGCAGGCAGCAGTTTGTGGCTGTACCCTGGCTCCTTGCAGTGGTGACAGCATAGTTTGGACCTGGGGCAGAGCCACAATCTGCTGCCTGCACACCCCAGTTGTGCCCAGAGCTTGCAGGCTGAAGATCATGGCTCTGCCCCGGTTCTGGATCACGCTGTCACCACTGTAAGAGTCCAGCTCAGCCACAGAGAAGCTCCCTGCCCTGCCGCATGCTCTGCCAGTGCCGTTGGGGCCAGCATCCATGGAAACCCTGGTCCCACACTATCACGGTGTGGCTGCTGCTGGCGTCTCCATGGAAACTGGCCCCAGCCATGTGGGCAGGGGCTGCTGGGAAATGGAGTCCAGCTATGGGCCGGATCCGCCATTTTGTCCACCCCTGTCTTAGGGCAAAGCTTACTGTATATTTTTCAGCTACCAAACTGTAGGTTTTCTTTATGGTGTGCTATCATTATCGTAGAGAGATTCTCAAGCTGTCTGCAGTCACTTTCAGCTATAAACCTGAACTCATCCTTCAGATGTGTTTAGTTTGGAGATTACAATGGGAGCCATAATTGGAAAAGGAGACAACCAGTCTGCAGACTGGGCTCAGTTTGATTCATGTGAGGGCACATAGTCTCTTCCTGCTGCAAGAACACAATGGCAAAATACAACGTTCCAATAAATATATAATATATCAGATAGAAAAAATGACGCTGCAGTTCATCTTGGCCAAAAGGCTGAACACACTCTTGTCTCACGGAAAGCAACATTAGCTAATTATTGCCATGCAACTGGAGTTTGCAGTGCTTCTCTTCCCTTCCTTCTCTCCCTTAGCTATGGAGTGGAAGTTAAGGAAATGATTAATAAGGCTTAAACTTTCCAGAATTTCTGTGATGAGAAGTTCTACAGAAAGATTCAGTGCAAGTTTGGCTGCTTTATTATCACATTGTCATAGCAAAAATGTTCCTAGCACTCTTCTGCAAAGAGCAGCAAAATGTGACTGTAGAGAAGCTGAAAAGAATCAGCAGTTTAGCTACCACAGATGCATCTACATTGAATGCCTTCTTTAAAAGCTCTTTGGGTCTAGTGATACCTGTAGATCTTTGTCTGCTCCTTTGCTGATCCTTGTCTTAAAACTATCCAATGTTGTTTCTTCTTGGACAGTTTACTAGTCATTTTGCTGTTAGCTTTGGGAAGAGACTTGTAGTGAGTGTTGTTTTCCTTCTTTTTAAAGAATAAAAGATCCCCGCAGGCAAGAAGTGGAGGTAAAATCCAACAGTCAAGACAAGACAAATACAGCAGTCCTTTGAAGGCCCTATCAGTAATAAATCTTTCATATAAATCAAGGAGAGATCCACATAGCAGCCTTGCTCTGACTCTATAGCCCAGCTTCCTGCCATTGGGCTACAGCATCCCTTTATAAAGGAATCTGATTTGAAGGTTAATAAGGGACTTTATCCACACTTAGGTCCTTATTCACTAATGAAAAGCTCTAATTAGCCATCTCATCATCCTGCAGGGAAGGCAATGCAGGGAGGACATAACTTGTAGCTTGCTGCCTTGATGAACCCCTCTGTCCTACCACTGCCAGTTTCTGAATCAAAAACATGCATTTTCCAGTTGTTTTTGATACTCAATTTCCATAGAAACCAAGGTTGCATTTACAGGTTCTCAAACATAACCAGATCATGACACGCTTATCTCCCTTGATTGTAGCAACCAGAGAAGACTCTTGCACACAGCAGCTTTTTCATTAGAAAACTACATTTACTACTTTCCCATCTGCTTCTACAGGATTTTTTTGCCATGTACCTATACCATTGTACCAGGGACAGAGAGATAGTGATGCAACCCGAGGATGGGGACACGCACACGCACATGCACATGCACACACACGCGCGACTACAAGAAGCAATGCTTTCTAGAGTGTCCTAGCACACAGCCCGTGGAGATAAAAGGAGGCCAGTCAATCATGCCACACAGAAGTTTTCTGTTTCTACAATATAATGTATGTTTTTGGAAAAAATAATAATGTGCTGAAATCAATGGTAATTTGGTACCTAAGTGATTATCAATTCAAACACACACTGGTTTGTTGCAGTAAGTGGCTGTTGTGGTGGCTCAAGATACAGGTTTTGTTTCTGTGGCAAGCCAAGCTTTTCCTTCTCCCTCTCAAGAGGTGTCCAAGTGTCAGGATTCGCTCTGCTTCACTAAGTTTTATTGTCCTCTCTTCTCAGCGTCAAACCATTGAACTGATCCCCATCACAGAAGTTCACTATCAGTACGCAGGGAAGACCTACCTCTACTTCATCTATGGACTAGAAAACAAGGTGTATACGCTGGACTACCCAGAGAGGTACTGCTGTGGCTGTGCCATCATATGACATCTATGGGATGCTCCTAAAGAAGAAACCTGCTGCATGGAAACCAATTAGTCTGTGATTAGATTGGCAGTGTTAGGACTCCTGATTTCCAGTGGATTAATCCACCGAGGTTAGCGCCAGAGAAAATGGTAAACTGGCAAGACTCAGATAATTTGACCATCATGTCCTCTGATCTGGCTCAGGGTGAAAATGAGAAAGTCTGGGTATGTCCACATGAGAGCAGATGTTTCTCTGGGGAAAAGTTTCTCCGGGGAAAAGTTTCAGCTTGGAAAATTTTGCTGGCTCCAGCAGCCTTACCTGGGGCCTTCTGGGGCTGTAGCCATGGCAGGAAGCCTGGCCACCAGTCAGAGAGTGGCTCTGGCCAGCAAAGCTCTGGTTTTGGGTGGTCCATGCTTGTAGGAAGAGGGAGAAAATATTATTTGGGGTGGCTGAGAGCATGTGCTTGCATGCACCTGCATGCCCCCAGCAGGTAAGTCTGTCATGGGGAAAGGGCATGGGGCAGGTGGAGGCCCCTGCAGTGTGGGAGAGAGTGGGGCAGGGGCAGGTTGTGAGATGCTGAGAACCTGGGCAGCTCATCCAGGAGTGCAGTGGGGCTCCTGCCACTGTGAGCACCCTGGCAGAAGCCCACGTGGCACATGGTGGAGGTGGGCTGCTGTGGCAGCCTGGGATCTGCACCTCACTGCTGCTGCCCTGGGAGTGGTGCGATGCCATGTGCCTGTTGCCGCTGGGTGTGCAGGGGGCATGGCACAAGCAGCGCAGCAGGCACGTGGTGTTGCACTGCTCCTGGGCAGTGGCAGCAGCAGCAGGGTGCAGAGCCCAACATGCAGTGGCAGCCCACCTCTGCCCTGTGCACAGATCGGGCAGCGGAGGACGTGCTTTGCCTCCCCAGGGTGTACACAGTGGTGGGAGCCCCCGGCACCCCTGTTTGAGCTGCCCAGGCTCCGAGCGTCCCACAACCCGCCCTGGACCTGGGGCACCATTCACCCTAGCCCTTTCCCCTGTCCCTGCCCCACTCACTGCGGGGGCCTCGATCTGTGCCCCCTGCCCCATCCCTTCCCCATGACAAATTTACCTGCCATGGTGGGCAGTGCTCTAAACTTCCCTGAGTTGTTGCAGGCTGTGGCTCCATATCTCAATATGTGCATGCCCCTCCCCCTGCTGAAGCCACCCAGAGCCCATGCCTGGGCTGCCCTGTGGCCCTACCCACTGCCCTGTGTTTGCAGGAGCTAAGCCCCATTAGCTCTGGCCTTCCATTGCCTATGTGAACATTGCCACCACGTGCACTGTCCTGCTGTTTTTTGTAGGGGTGTTTTTCACCCTGAGATCTCCCAGGGTCAAAAACGCCCCTGCACTGCAAAGTAGCAATATGGGGAATGCCTGCATGCCACACACGTCATGTCTGCACTCATCTGGGTGTGCCTTTGGGGGTAACTCCTGAGTCTCATTTACTCCCT
This sequence comes from Crocodylus porosus, assembly GCF_001723895.1. NCBI lineage: Eukaryota > Metazoa > Chordata > Crocodylia > Crocodylidae > Crocodylus > Crocodylus porosus. Next base: position 1,786,777 of record NW_017728917.1, read on the forward strand.
GGTTTAACTGGTGCTGTCCCATCTTCATACCTTCCCACCCCTCTGCCCAACATGGAACTGCCTGAAACTTCACCAGAGATGAAGCCAGCAAAAAAACCCAACAGTCACTACCAAGAAACAAAATTAGGAACATGACATACATACATGAAATGCTTATTAGCAGTTCAGAGCCTTATCCAAATCCACTAAAGCCAATGGAAAGACTCCTATTGATATCAACAGATCACTCCTTCAAAGACCTTTTTCTACCTGTGAAACATTTTGTTGTTCTTGTATTGTATTTTCAAAGACTTGTTTTACCAGTCAAGTTATGCTGCCTCAGACCGGTACCTTTCCTTATTTTTCTTTCTTGCCTTTTTTACTTTATATATAATCTCAGGAAATTCTAATATAATCTACAGTAAAATTATATATAATTTCTATAGAATAGAATTAGACTATGAGGTCTACCATAAAAGAAAATACTTAGTTTATCTGATGTGTGGCAATACTTCTGTAATACCTTTTGTACAGAAATAAATACCATTTTTGGGGATTGTGTATGTTGTGTATGATGCTCTCAGCATCTGGAGAAGAGATTAAGAATGTGCGTAGAAATATAATTGTTTAATTTACCTAGTTCAGGGTGTGATTTTTTTTTTTTTTTTTTAAGTGCATGAACACAAAAACAACTGAAGAACCTACTATTTTAAACTAACATTAAAAACTTTCATAATTTTAGGACAATCTTCAGATTTTGAGAGGTTGATATATACTTTTTGAATGCTTGGGTTTGGCAATACTTTATATAGCTGGATAACAGAAACCGACACAAGCATCAATAACCATGGAATATATATCCAAGATGACACCTCAGAGGATCCTTTGCTTCTAGTTTAAATGCCAGTAAAATTAGGTATGTACTTCAATAAGGCCAGTATCAGATAAAAATATCATTAAGGTAGACACAGGATCTGAAGACGAGTTTTACTCTCACTTGTATGAACAACCATACTGGCGAATCAATTTGCAAGTTGCACACAGCACTCCTGACATGAGAAGGTGATCTGGGAGAAGATTAGAGATAATGGATTGCCTCCGTCCTGCTAGATAAAAGTATGAATAACTTAGGGATTTCCTGGATGGGGGCTTATTTTTCAAAATAGCACCAAGCAGAATCTGTTGCCTTTTAAAACAAGTGATATTGCTGAAGAATTACTTTCCGGAAGGACCTTGCTCTAATATAAATGTGCAAAAAATAATCTTCAGTGATAAACATGTAGATGGTGGGAGAAAGGAGAAGCCCATGTCCTTCTAGGTTTACTCGCCAGAGGGAGGCAAATGCAAACAGAAACAGTCTTGATTTGCCTAATCCCTTTTTCGTCTGTTTTGGTTTTACCAGCACTCGACTGTAAGGTTTCTTGGACTTCTCCTAGCCATTATACATAGCCTGTATGTTCCTTCAATGCAAATAACACTGGCATTTGATTTAGTCAAGCCATTAGTCATTCACAGAGTCTGCTGCCCTTAGTTTTGTAGACTGATGATTTATGGAGTGAATTCAGGATGCTTTGGGTGGTCTTTTAAGCTGGTCTGAACTGCACCATTTGGAGTGAGATTTCGAGTCCCCCAGACCTGGCGAGTGGAGCTCTGATTCAGTGTTTCAGTTCAGCCCCTTGGCAACACAAGCTCTGGTGAGGAAATGCGGATCCTGGATTCAAAAGTACAGGGGTGAGGAAGGGATTTGATTGATTCTGGCACAAATCAGAAACCACTATGGGAACTGCTAAGAAAATGCTTTGTAAAATAAATATTTGACTTTCCTTTTGCCTCCCCTCAGTCTCTCTCTTTGCTTCCCTGGTGTCAGAGATGATGTTATATAACAAAAAAAGCACATTTTTGAGGAAAAGAGCATGTTTCAAAGGGCTTTTTTGAAGCTCCTTCAAGACATCTTTGCGCAGTTCACAGATACCTTTCTAAAGTACAGTTCCAAGAAATCCATTCACTGTCCTCTGTTGTGTCTTTCCCACCCACCAACTCTGATACCGGGGAGTGTAAGTCTTCCCCAAATGTTTATCAAGCAAATCTAGCAGAAACCTTGTTTCAATTTCTTTAATTCCATTTTGAATATGCTGAAAGTGAGTTAATCTCCTCCAGCTGGAAAGATGCAAACACAGACTAGGGGCACTTGTACATGGGATGGGGGATTAATCTTCAAGGCTGAAGTCTGTGCCCCCTAAATTGAAGCCAGCCGGTTTTTAATTGAAACCCACTCTTTCAATTTTTCCATCACATTGCAGAAAGGGGCTCCGTTCTTTTTATTTATTTTTGGAGCCTGCCCGCAGCCAGGGGAAAAGCTGTCAGCAGGCCAAGCAGCCCCTGAGCTGGGGGGAACCCCGATCCTTTCCTCGCAGTGGTGATACCCCCTGGGACTTCCCAGTGGGCTGCCAGCGGGGAAGAGTTGGATTGGACTGGGTGCTGTCTCCAAGCTGGGGCTGCATCCAGTTTGCTAGCACCTTGCCCAGGTAGCCCCAGGGGGTGCCGCTCCATGGAGGGAAGGACCAGGACCTGGTGCAGCTCAGGGGCCACTCAACCCACCAGCAGCTTGCCTCCCTGCTGCAGGAGAGGTGGTCAGGCTCTGCCGAAAAAAAGGAAGTATTGGGCCTCTCGCTGCTTCTGCCTTCAGCAAGTGCATGTTGAAGGCAGAAGTGACGGGGGGCCCGAGCCTTTATTTCTACAGAGCCTGCCCGCCTCTCCCACAGATGACAGCTGCAATGCCTCTCTACATCCATTGAGATGTAAGTTTAGTTTGCAACGATGCAAAGTCACTTAACCACCCCCCCCAAACTCTTGAATGTGTACAGTGTGACACCATTAAGCCACACAAAGTAACATTTTCATCACAGGTACATGTTAATGGCGTCACGTGTACAAGCGCCCTAGAGTGGACTCCTCAGCTCAAGCAATGCTTTGGGGCATGGTTGCCCGTGTTCACATAGTTGTTCTACGGGCAGCTGCTGCAGCATGAGGGAGGAGTGAGGAATCATGGTTCCCCTGCCACTAGGCAGGATTTGCTGGATTTATCCTTTGGCCATGTTCTTGACAGTAGGGCAGCATAGAGATCTGCCTGTATGTTGTTCATGGGCATCCTAACTTCATTAACAGGATCATCCTGTATAACACAATAGCATTGTTTCCACTCTTCAAGGAAGGACCTTGTACAAATCTGTGAAGACCTTTAGCATCTGCCTTTTATATAGCTGCAGTATAAGCAGTGGCATCGGAGTGTTACACTACTGAGTAGATGCAAAAAACTACTGCAACATCTCATTTAAATGTGTAAATAAGCCATGCGTGGACTATCACCTCTAGCAAACCAGATAACCAGGTGATTAGGCAGTTGGTCAAAAACAGCAGTCTCCAATTTATTTGGAAAAATATAACTATGAGGACTATTTAGAATGAGCGGGCTATTTAAAACGATTCTCCTCACTCAGCAATATTTTTAAAACGAAAGTTTTCCATGGGCAATTCTTATACTTCATTACTTCTATCATCTGCCGCTCGAGCATTTTTCACTCATTTTTTGTCCAAAATTGAAGCCAACCTCACTCGATTTCTACTTGGCTTTTATCTCATAAAAAAGATAAAATTATTTATCCCTTCATTGTTGAGGGATGCTTGTAGGCTCTCTTTGAACTATCTACTGCATACAGAGGATCATATATCATATATCTGCATGAATGCATACACACACACACACACACACACACACACACACACACACACACACACACACACACACACCACCCCCATTCATAAGGTAGAACCCTACGAAATACTAGCCCCTTATTCCAAGCTGCTTATCACGGTTCTCATGAGTAAGGCATAAGCCCTCAAGTATGTCATTTGGAAACGTCTGTATCAATCATAGTAAACCATTTGATATATGATCATATAAATCAACACAAAGAAGTATCATGCTATTCACAAGTTATTTATTTCCAGAAAAACATTTTAGCATGGAGCCAGAATCACTGTCGGAGTGCAAAGGAAGCAAAATTAGCTGCTTAACGTCCCCCTTCCTACTGCCACATCCTTCATCTCCTGGGACTCTTAACATGGACTTCTGGCCACACAAGCTGGACATCCTTAGAAACTGCTGGCCCAAGGGCTTTGCCGACCAACATGCGGAGACAAACACTTCCTTTATGGATGGATTTGTAAATGGTCATGTGGCACTTTGTCTTCCTCAGTCCAGGACATCCCACATGCCTCCCCACCTAAATGCTGCTCCTTTTGTTGCCAACTTCATCCTTCCAGTAGGAGCCAGCTCCAGCTCCAGCTCCATTATGTTGGGGATTAGGAGATCAGGACTACATTTCACCTCAGGATGGATATCCCCACACAGCAGTGTTCGTGAACCAAAGCCCTGGCAATTTTTCAGCCACCATTTTGAACAAGATGCACAAAAACCTGACAGTTATATGCACAGGACTCAAATGGGTGGCAAATCTGACAACCATGTGTTGTTTTAGACAGGGGCATTTAAGTCAGTTTTTGTCAGTACTTGCTCAGGGATATCTTCAAAAGCAAAGCCAGCGTAAACACTGAGCAAGAACTTCAGGATTAATTAATAACATATTGTTTTTTCTTTTCAAGCACTTAAGTTTCCAAGTCAGTTCTTGGCCTCCAATTTCACCCCAGTTAGCCATTAAATGGTATGACCTGTGTTCTCACTTGATAGCAAACATAATCTTAGTAGTGAAAAATGCTATACAAAAATGTGAGCCAGGCCGCGAGACCTTAGGAACAAAGATTTGTAAGTCTCACTTTCATCAATGTTGGTAGGTCTCACTTTCATCAACATTTCTTATATAGGAACAGCTTTCTATTCAAGGCCAGGTAATGGAGCAAATTTACTTTCCTATTTGTAATCTCTGCAGCACATTAGAGGCTCAACTATTTTTTTTTTAGAGTTAAAACAGAGGGGAAAAAACAATCACCCTGCAAATTTTACATGTCTCCTCCCCCACTAATTATTCTCTGTGCCCTTGTGAATTCCACTTAGTTTACAGCTGGGCAACCAAACTCATCAACACACCTGAAACTACTGAAACAGCAGCATATTAATGTCTATTACCTGGTGTACATAAAGAAGGTAAATTGGTAAGAAAAAGAACATAAAGAGATTAAAATAGATCCCATATGTTACACAATTACAGAGCTCTCAGCTGGAAAGGGGAAGTCTAAAACAACAAGTACAGAAGTTGTGCCATCATGCTTAGCCATTTTAATAATGCATCAACACATGCTGTTTTAGATGGCGAGGTTTATATACAGTTGTTGGAGTCTAATGCAATATTAGCACTGTTGGAGACCAAGAGCAGCACACACATTTAACTAATTAGCAGGGGTTGTGTTAATAACCTGCCTCCTCCATTTAGCAAAAGAGCAAAATACATCCAACTTGAAACCAAGGTGGTTCTCTCTGTCTCCGGAGTAAATGGAGGACAAGAACCATAATGTACACAACCCTGGTGATGCACAGCCAGCTGTTAGCCTGGAGCATTATGCAACACTGTGGTAAAAGCCAATTTTCGAGGGAAGGACTGAACATCTGTTTTTTTTTCCATTTCGCAATTTTTTTGTTCATTTTGGGTGGACTTCAATGTCTCTTGGGAAAAACTTGTGGACAGTTGACACAAAGTTCCAACAGGTTCAGTGCTAGAACAAAAAGAGGAGAGAGAGGTCAGAAAATTCAGATAGAGTTTAGCAACAACCTAACTCTTCAGCCAAAAATCAAAACCACCACAATCTTCACTTTGTTCAGGACCAAATACAAAACCTATCACTTCTCCCAGCAGTACCCTCATTCTCATAGATTAGTTCATTAAAAACAAACCAGTCTGAATCCTGTTTCCTGTAGGCAGGGAAAGAAATAGGGACAGAAAACAGTGATCATTTCAGTAAGGGGAGGTACATAGATAGCACAATGATGAGAGCTAGATAGCACCCTAGAGAAATAAACGTTCAGAAACATTCTCTGCTGTATTTTCCTATTATATTTTCAATTTTGTGCTTCTCTATACTTCCTGATTTCTTCCAGCACAAGCAGCAGACCTGGTTACAAAACGGTCTGCAAGAGTCATAGTATATAAAATTGTTCTGAAGTTTAAAATAAATACTCAGTGCCATGTTTTCTTTATGTTGTCAGGCTGTTTTTGGCTGTTAGGTGATGCAAAGCGGCCATAAACCTACTTACCTTAGCTGCAGGGGTAGCAATGGACGTAGTAAAATCCTTAGATGCAGGGGTAGCAGTGGTTGTAGTATTTCTAAACCTTAGGAAGGCCTTCGACACCCCATTCTCATTAAAAAAACTGGGGGACTGGTGTTGACACCTACACAGTCAAATGGGTCACTAACTGGCTGGAGGGTCGCACCCAGAGAGTGATGGTGGATGGGTCATTTTCGACCTGGAGGGATG
>NW_017728917.1:1794037-1808377 GCF_001723895.1 Crocodylus porosus
CTACCCTGGGGGTCTTTAAGACAAGGCTAGACAGTCACCTTGCTGGGGTCGTTTGACCCCAGTACTCTTTCCTGCCATGGCAGGGGGACAGACTTGGTCTGCTCAGGTCCCTTCCGACTCTACAAACTAGGCTGATCAGGCAGATTTGCAACCGTTCTGGGTGAGTGGCTGGATGCAGTAAAAGCCTGTTGATAAATTTGGGTCATGAGAAGAACCCAAAAGATGGAAAACCAAACTCATCATGTTGACTTGACACATGCCAAATTAACACTTGGGTTCTCAATATTGCACTGTTAGACACACATGTACACACAAACTCTCTATGGGTTCATACACACATGTACATACACAAACACACACTTCCATGGCTGTGTGTTAACACTAGGGAGCGTCTGGGGTAACTTGGACATGGGGTAACTTGGGGTCAAGGAGCCAGGGTGGAAACATGGGAAAATACCAGGGTTTTGGAGGTGGCAGAGAGGGAGCTGAGATGGCAGAGAGAGAGAGACAGACAGAATGATGGTCAGGGGGGCAGAGAGTAGAGATTGGAGCAGGGCCAGCAGGTACGTAAGACAAAAACCCAACTCGGAGTTCCAAAATAACAGTTTTATTAAACAGACAACATGCTACACAGCCCCATGAAGTTATTGGTTCACACACACACACACTGGTAGCAGGAGAGGAAAGGCTTAATGGAGGGATTTAGGGTCCAGGTATGTAGAGACAGCGTTTCAGGTCCCTTGCTTGGGGGAAGAAGGTGGGTGATAGCTACCTATCCCAGGCTGAGAGTTGAGCCTTGATGACCAGTTGGGGTCTTCTCTAGCAAGGTGTTGTCCAGAGGGGAGTCACTGGCAGGGCCTCTGAGTGGATAGGTGGCGTGGCGTAGTGCTGGTCCAGATGGAGAAGGCATCCCAAAGAGATCCTTTTATGGGGGTGGGCTACCTGTGCCTCCTATGGGAAGGACATGTGCAGGCAAGGACAGTCCTGCTCAGACGCATACGTGCAGATTCAGGTGTCCTCATTGTTTGGTGGGACACAATGGTGGGGTTGCTGGTTTCTATAGGGTCTTTGTCTTTCAAATGCTGGGTTTTGTCTCTGCTCCTGGGTGAGTCAATGCAAGGCAATGGTTTGGTCGTTGAGTTGATGGTCCGGTTGTTGAGTTGCTCATTCAGTAGAGGCCTGCTACTGTTGTGGAAATCACGACAGGATCACTGCTTGGCTAACAGAGCACTCTACTTTATTTTTTATGGCCACGGGAGAAGAAGCAAGGGCGGCTAATTCTCTGCAGCTGCAGGATACAGACTCTGTTATATACTTGTGAGGAAAAGACACACAGAAGCCTTCCCCTGAATACATTCTTGGCAGTCTAACAATAAATCACCTTGGAGTCCTGCTAGACTAAACGTGTGTTCTCCAGCTGCCTCCCGATAAGTTTTATCTCAAGGCCCTTTGTTTTTTGGCCTTTACTTATGCTCCTTATTATGGCTTAACTTTATTTTTGCTTGCCCCAGTACTTTTCCTCATCACTACCGTTGTACCTCAAGCACCCTCATTCATTCCCATTCATTCAGGAACCAATTTACATGAGACTGGTTAGACATGAGTCACAGTTACAACATACTATACAATAGGTTATACCTGGGAAGGAGACACGGGATGGAGACTTGACATACAAAATGGAAACTTGACATTACTTTACAGACACAGGCCTAAATCATATAAATTCAATATAAAAGAGTAAAAGTCAATACAAACACAACAGACCACTATTTACATTATAAAAGGGGCTTGTTACTATAAGGGAGTATAAGAATTTATCTTAGTTTATCTACTACTACTGTAATTACTTATACGGGATAGAGAGGGCAGAGAGAAAGTCAGAAATGGTTGGGAGGGAATATATTTGTAAATTTTAAAAAAAAAAAAGAAGAAAAACCTGGGGGTTTTGCTACAATCACATCAAGCACCACAAATCAAAACTACAATGTTTAGTTGTGTAAAACTGCGTTGCCATTACGGTTTAAATGAACAAACCAAAAGGTAAGGAGCAAACTCCTTAGACACTCTTTACCTAAGTCTGTGCGTCTTGACCTTTTTAAATTACTGAGAGCTTCATGAGAAGGATCAGGTAGTACAGGTATCCCATAGCTCTTTAGTGAAATCTAAGGCTGCAGTTTGACTATAAAAATATAACATTGCTCTTCTGTCCTTTTAGATTTCCATATACCGGTAGTCAAACTGCTGTTGTTACACACACACACATACAATACGTGTGTGTGTGTGCGTGTATCTATATTTCGATATATAGATAAATATAAACACACATATATACCATTAGATGTACATACAAACAACGATAAACCTATACAGTGATTTACAGAGAGAGAGGAAGAAGAAAATCTGGTGTACCACTCTAATGTGCTGGTATTTCACACACAGTTGCACCTCATCTGACTTCACTGAAATGATACACAATTATTCTTGACCCTTTAAAACAAACCTTCTGTATTTCTGGTATATAAAATAAAGCCATTCCTGGCATTTCTGAGAGGCCTTCAGCCATATTCAGAGAAAAAGTAAATAAACTCTGTTTAAACAGATTTTTTTTGAATGCCTGGTGAGTTATAAGAACTTGTCTTATTTAAATAGTGGTTTTAACGTTATGGCTGGAAAATGCAGAATTCTTGATGATATCCTGCTTGACTGGGGCTACAGATAGCAGTGGTCCAAAGCTCAAGGAACTGAGCATCCAACTTTTTCAAGAGAACTAAGAAATTTTTCTTTTTTTTTAGTTATATTTGCATTAGTGCTTCAACAGAAATGAGGGTCCTATTGCATACTAGATGCTCTCTGCACACACACAGAGCAAAAAAAAAAAAAAAAAATCTTACAAAGAGCTTGAATAGAAACAAAAGAGAAGAGGAGTGTATCATTATTACCCTGAAGGCTGGTGGTAGAGGCAAGGTAGAGCCCAGGCCACCTCAGTTCGAGGCCAATACACTAACCACCAGATCACATTGCTTCTGTAGCACAGGTGGGAAATTTGGGAGAGAGAAACTACAGACTATCAAAAGAATCCATCCTGGATGAGATTGGGCTAGAGAAGACTGGGCATGTATATTCAGGGCTATGCTTAGTCACAGACGAGGGCTGTGAACAGACAGAATTTCCTATTTTACTCCGCTTGGCAAAATGTGCTTCTCCTATACTGCCCCACACATGTGCTATATTTGAGTATATATTGATTGGATTAACTGCTCTTATGAGGCATCAATTCATTCAATCTACCTATGGAAACCTATTTCATTAATGACCAGAGCTTGCAAACTGGGGCATTGTGCTGAAATCAAGCAGCTTCACAGGGTCTACTTTTCTGCTCCCTGGCACCAAGACAGAGAGCACAAACTACAGTCTAAAAGCAGGGGTTCAAACAGGAGTAAATGATAGGTTCCTCTTCTCTCCTTAAAGAGGAGGGAGGTTTCCTCACCCCCTTGCCCTGGTGTGAGCAGTCAGTTCTTACTGATAGTTCCCCTCCTAATTGACAAGTGAGAGATCCCTTTTTGTTTCAATCTCCTTTAACTAATGGTTACAAATGTTGGATGTGAAGGAAGGAGAGGTTGTGTTACGCACCCATGGAGCTCATCTGTGCAGTTAAGAGGAGGAAGATGTAGGTACCGACCCACCTGTTGTGGCTGTAACAGTTGTTAGATTGTGGAGCAACTCTTAGAGGGGAGAGCTGAACGCCATCTCACTTGATGTAAAATACACTAGGCAAAAGGCTGAGGTGTTGTAGAAATGAATGGATATGGATATGAATAAAAAAACTTGGTAAATCTTTTCTTGCATCTGCAGCTCTTGTCACTCTGGGAAGCTTACCTACTTAGGCACGTATTTATCTGATTTAAGCTTAATGCCAAACAATTAACAAGAGTGTGAGCTTCTCATCTACCTCTTTGCTCTCAATGTGGCCTGATTGTCACAGGTTTTATAAGCTGGCAGTTTAAAAGGGTGCTGCCTCTGAAAAAAATGGCTTCTTGGCAGATGCACTTAGGACTTCCCCTCCTATGGTGGGGTATTTCAACTGCTAGCTATCCTAGGCTATGGGGATTCCTAGTTATTGTTTCAATCTGGAGGGAGTGTTTGCTGCTGGCATACATTAGAGCAGTAGTCAGAGACAAGTCACTATCTAGGTATCACTGCAGAAAGTAGGGTAGATTGGTACCCTAGAGATTAACTGGTTTAGAGAAGCATGAGCTTTTGTAGGGGGCAACCTACTTTGTCAGATGAGCTAGTATCAGGAGAGCCCCAACATGTCTCTACTGTACTTAAACATCACCCTTATCTTCAACGTGTTTTGTACAGGACCAGACTCATTGCTGAGCCACGAGGCTTGCTGACACACAATAAATCTCACGTAGGCTCCTCTTCACGTGAGATGGGTTGCCCATAGATAGTGATATCATGAGTAAAATCATCCTATGTTCAACTTATTTCACCTACTCAGGAAGGGTACGATGGTTGCGTGTGCTGTCATGCAACAGCCGTTGACTTGAGAGAGGCATTTTGTTGGAGGTTTGATGCTTTAAAACTCAGTCTTTCTGACGCTGAAGTGATATATAGGTCCTCAGAGTTCATCACAGTCCTACTTGAAAAAAACTTTGCTATTGCTGGCCCGAAGCTGGTGGTGCTCTTGTAGCTCTTGCAAAGCAGTTGTTTGAGGCTTCTAGAAATTCTTCCTTGCAGAAAGACCCAAACGATGAAAGCACTTTTCCTGCTGAACTTTTTAGCTGCACCATAGCACCTCATTTTAATTCTCTTACTAAAATGGAGTCTGAAATATCCTATGAGGACTTTGTCAAAGTCCCTGGAGCTCCATGAGCAACTTTCTAATGCTGCAGTGGGTTTTGCCTCTGATCCTGTAGATTTTAAATGGGATTTAGAGTCACGGGGATCCTGAAATCTTTCTTTTAGGGAGAAATGAGGGTACCCTCTATCACTTCTAGCTAGAGGTAGGGAGAGGAAGTTAAAAGTCCAATTTCTCTCACTACTTCCAATACACACACTCCCGCACAAAGTCACTAGGGAGTGAGAGAGAAATGCCTGACTGCAACAGACCAAGTCATGCACCATGTTTCAGACTATAAAAATGTTTCTGCTTTATAAATGCTCTTTATGTTGTGCTGATTTGGAGATAAAATAGTCCCTGCCCCCTAGACAGGAATTTTTCATTTTCTTTTTCAGTCTCGTGTACTCAAAATGACAGGATCTGTTTGCATTATATTTGGTTAGTTTTCTTATTGCTTCTTGGGGGCAAAATAATAGGAATTGAAATCTTTTCGAGACCCTGACATAAAAGGGACCACTCTTGATTGTAATGGAGCTATGCTTCATTGTTCAGCTGAGGCTCTGAACCTTGCTTTTATATCCTTGTCAATTGTCCCTTGCATAGCACAACATGATGTATAGTAGATATACAGATAGAAAGGATGACAGTCAAAAAGCACAAGGCCATTACACCAGGGTACGGAAAGGCTTTCATCTTCCAGTTAAAGATGAAACTGAAATCTTTACGAAGTGGCTCAGAGACTTCTATTAAAAATGTGAAAATTCAGATTATAATTTGGCCTGAATTGCAAAGTTTATTATATATTAGTAAGACCGTATGTCTTAGGCACTCCGGCATGTAACGAAATGATTATTTTTGCATTTTTATGCTGCTCATGATGAAAGAAGCAAGCTCAGTTCTGCGAGTCCATTAATAACACTTTTAATTTTGCAAGTACTGAAAATGCATATTTTGTAGTCCAATGTTCCCCCCCTTGAGTCTTCAAAGCATCATAGAGAAAAAATGAATCTTTTAATAAAACACCCCCTAAATCATCTTAAATGTGATTTCATCCAGTAAATATGATAAATGAGTTACTGTGGCTGTGTTTTCAATGCATTCTTCTGCTCTTGGTGACAGAAAAATGCAGACTGGTTAAAAGTCAGGAAGCAAGTATATTTGCTTGGGTTTCTATTGTTGGCTCGCCCTGTTTCACGTCTCCTAGCTGACTTGTAGCAGAATATTACTGAAAGCTGATGGTACACTTGACAAAGGATGATAAAGGAGATATGGTTCATTTTTTTGTCACAATGCTTGTCATCATTGCAGAATTTAATCACCTGATCAGTATCTTAAACCATTCCGCAGCCTGTAGCATTGGGGGATCCTCTGTGCCTGCACTTTTTATTTTTTGTGCTTAAAAATTAACACAAGTATAGAGTCACAAGCGGGCTTCCCTGCAGAAATGTATCATTGGGTTATACACGCTTCAGCTGAAGCCTAAAAAAATAGTATGAAGCTACAGGGAGATATTTGGAGGAGCACTGTGCATCAGGAACAAATTGCACCTTTCAGTTTATATGAAGAGACAAGAAGCACTGTTCTTCCTCTTATCCTTTCCCCCTTCTTAGATGCATATGATGGGAAAATGATGAACCAGGACATCTTCTGTGAAGGAAAACGGAGCTTTGCCAATCAACAAGAGCTCTTCACTAGCAGATAAGGATGAATCAGCTGACACAATTTATTTATCAAAGAAACTTTGATAAACTCCCTGATGAGAGGCCAGTAAGGAAGAAGCAGACAATTGTTGAGTAGCCATGAAGTTCTGCGATGAGCTAGAATCTGTCGTCAAAACATGAATGACATAAAACGAGAGAGTAGCAAGGGATCAAAATAGGTCTAAGGATGAAGTATTGGGTTTTGTGCTAGGATTAGTGATCTTTGCCTGGAGTCGGTGAATATTCTGGACAAAGAAAGGCATTGTTGCTGACTGAGAGGTGGCTTGCACCGAAGCTATGAGTCTGTAGCAAATTCCAGCTAGCGGGGCCTGTAGGAGGTGCCTTTGCTATTTGAACGAACACTACGTGGAGTGTGGTTGGGTCTTTCTCTTATAGATGAGGCATAAACCATTTGGGGCATTGTAGATGTAACTGATATCTTGAGTTTTCCTAGGCGGATGATCGACAGCCAGTGCTGCTGTACAGGCTAGGAACAAATTGCTCTTGCTATTCGAGAAGGAAGAAGCTTCATATTCTGCTCATGTTTAACCGTCTGAGTGACTTTCACAGTGTGGTAGTGATAGAGGTAATGAAAGCATGGTTGGCTGCATCTGAGGGGAGAGGACATAATCAATGCTCTATCAGGAGTTCAAGAGAAGGGATTTTGGCAACTCTTGCTGTCTGGGAGGCCAAGAACAGAGATGAGTCAAGAAATGCACAGATTGAAATTTCCTTAGATGAAAGGCAGGCAGATGCCCTCGATTCGGGATGTGGCCAGCTCCTCAGAGTGCTTTCCTGCACCAGTTGGCATCATCTCCATCTTATCCAGGCTGAACTTCAGCCCTACTGGCCTCTATCCAGGTCCTTATCTCTGGCAGACACTGGGTGCATGAGGGAACAGTGCTGCCGGAGTCTGATGAAAAGGGCTTTTATGTTTTCCTTCCCCTTTCACCTCTTCTGAAGTCAACTTGCGTTTCACCATGTGTTTCTGCTTCTAGTGTTTTTATAATATTTTTTCTTTTATCTGCTGGAGTAAGTTCATTACCATGAGTTGAAAAGCCAAAAATATATTGAAAAGTCTTTTCTGAAAACAATATCTTCATAGAAGAAACTCTCTAGTGCATTGATCTCTCCATCTGTTTAGCTCCGAAATTCCTCACATGCTGTCCTCCTGACACAGCTCATTTTTGTGGAGAAAACTTCCCTGAATTTTAAGCTGTTTCTATTTCCTTTCATGATCCTTCTTTCTTTACCACAGTCTAATAGTTAACAAGTTTCAGAGTTTTTGCATTCTCAACGTGGTCACGTCCTATCTGGGGTTTGCTCTTGTTAATCACAGTTCATCCCATTTTAGGTCATATTTTCACTAAAACACTACCATATTTGGCCTTTTCCTTTGTGAAATTCCGGTTACATCATCCACAAGGCAGTTGATTTAAATATGGATTGCACCATCTAATCATTGTAAACCATAATAAACAGCATATGGCCGTAGGGGGTGGAGTTAGGCTGCGGAGTTCACATCAGATTCAGATAAAAAATTCCCTCGAAGTTTGAAGCATGTGAGGAAGTATGTATCATTTTTTGCAGAAAGCTGGGAAGGGGGAATTTAGGAATGCTCTACAGTGAAGCTGACACAACAATTCAGATCAGCTTTGGGGCATGCATTTTTGTGCTTATAAAGTTCTTTAGTGTTAGAAGAAAGGGGATGGTATTTTACTACTGTCACATGACAAGTGTGCTTGGACCTAGCAGTCGGGTTCATTATCTCTAATTTTAGCTTCATGAATTGGGCTAAAAGAAAAGGTAGCTTTAAGGTATTTCCATGAGTTTCATCGTGGACCCATTCCCATATGGGGTATACATGGAGATGTTCGGGTATATACACGTCTGTATTTGTTTTTGGTGTTCTAATCCACGCATTTACACCCCAAAATCAATTCAGCTAACCTTGCTGCTTTATAACGGCAAGTCCTGAGAGCTAAGTCTTAGTCAGTAGGGCTGTTTCTCCTCAATTTACAATCTTTTTTTGCATCTCTTTGCCTGCCCTAAAGGTTCTGAGCTGATCAAGCAATAATATTTGATGTTGACAAGAGGTAAATTCCAGCTGCTGCCTGCTTCAGTACAAACACTGACCATCTCTGAGCATGGAATAATAATAATAATCCAATTTCCCTGCTTATTTAAAGACCTGAGTTTTGGGGGGAAAAATACATTTTTAAAAATAAACCCCGCCCCCATGAACATTTTCAGAAGACAAAAATATTGCTGCCTTTCCTATCCTACTCCTAAGGTCAGGCATTGAGGTTTCACTTTGTTCTCCTACTCACAAAGTATCCAAAATTGTGATGTATTACCTTTCACTCAATTTGTTTTTGTTTCATGTAGCTGGAAGAAAGATGGCGACCAGGTAAGACAAATGTGCACCACCAAATTCTAGCATGCTAATTGTCATATTATTTGCAACGGGATTAAGTTGCTTTCCAGTTCTCTACACTAATTCCAGTGGTGATAGATATCTTACTGAATACAAGTAGTGTCTATCTAGGGGACAATTCTGAGCAAACAATAAAATGTGGAGATAGGGCTTTAATGGTAGGAATCGTTTTTAAATGCTTTACTGAAAAGGACCTAGATGTCCTAAACTTGCAAAAACCAACACTGAGGACCTAAAAAAAAAAAAGGCCCCTTGCATGCTGTCCAGTATACCAGAAAACTTAAGACTGCCACTTAAGAGATTCATAATTAGTTGTGTTAAGTCTGAAGTCTTTTCCTTCAGAGATTCACAGCTGTACGATGGAATCAAGCCATTCACAGCTTGCTATGCAATGAAATCTTCAGTTATTTTAAGATGTGTGATATTAAGCTATAACTGGACCATGTTTGGACCGTGTTATCAGTAGCTATTATTTTGAGTATACACAGAACAGAGACCCTGATCCTGCAGTTGTGAGAGAACCGGAGTAGAGTCAAGTTGGCAGAGCCGACCCTAGGGGATTGTGTGGCCTGGGGCAAATCAGCCTGTGTGGGGCCCCTTTACCCCTGTGCGGGGCTGTGGCACTCCCTGCAAAGGCAGGGCACGGCAGTGCCGTAGCAATGAAATTTGGCACCCGGGGCCAAGCAGATCATACGTGCCCTGGACAAGCTGCGCTTCAGCGCATGTGAAGGGAGTGGGGGAGGGCGCGGGAGAAGCTATGGCCTCTCTGCCTAGCTCTGCGGGAACCCCCAAAGCCCGGGGCCTGGGGTGGTCACCCCGATGCCCCCCCCAAGGCACAGCTCTGCAAGTTGGTGAAGCTCTGTTGGAATGCCCATCTGTCACCGCATGTATTCAACTATAGGATCGTGGCCACAGCTTGTGTCTTTTTAATAACACATAGCCTTAAATAAGTCACAGAGGCAACATTTTATAGAGCAGGGTTTTGGATGAGATGAGCACACTGAGGTTGCAATCCTGTTTAGGACCTACCTCATTACAAATAATAGCAAAAAAGCAGGGCAGGTGTGTTCCCCTATCACTTAAAATAATGAGCTAAGACATTTGGGTTCTGCTCTCCATTCTGCTGCGTATTACCCTGTGGCCTTTAGCCAATCTATCATCAAACCTTTTTGTGCCTGAAAGCCTTTGTGCCATAGCCTTTCCTGCTTTAGGAAGTGTGTTTTGAATCTTAATGAGCGGTGGAAAATCACCGAGGCTACAGGTGCTACAGGTGCATGTACACTTTAATGCTGTTTGATGAAAAACAAGGCATGTATTGCTAATTACTATTTTCTTCAAGAAATAATAATGTGGAACCAAATATACTGAATATCAAAGAAACCCTAGAGCAACAATAATAAAATTCTGTTTTACAAAGAACTGAGTTCACCATGAGGGCCTGAGTCAAAGTCCATTTGAAGAGATTCCCAATAGGAATCAGCCTATTGACTTCAATGAGCTTTAGATTAGTGTTTCTATTCATTCTTTGTAAGTAATTATTTTCACACTTTCAAAAGAGTTGAATATCACTGTAGACAGTATTTTCCCCCGGTCTCTCCTCTGACAACCTCAGCAGTCGCAGCATATCAATGCTTTTTTATATAAGGGTGGAGTTAGCATGATCCATCCAAGAAAAGTAATAAGAGAAGATAATACACAGCAGCTTTCCTTATTAAGCCCTTCAGACTATTTTAAATGAGACTCTCAAGAAAGGAAAATGCTTCAAAAAGCATATTCTCGGCAATATTTATAGGCATGAAACCCAGTTATAATGGGGAATCTCCACTGAATTCAGTGGACTGCTCCATAGCTGAATTTAGTTTTCTGTGTCTAGTTTTAACAAATATAGGGAAAAAATATTAGTTAACTCTCATCCTGGCCCTTCCTATGGAAAAAAGACACAGAAAAGGAAAAAAAACCAACCCAAACCCTTGCTAGAAAAATGTGTGGGTTTCAACATATGGAAATCTTGATGCTTTCTCACTTCTGCTATAGCACACTTTGGGTAGCACAGTTACTTTATAGGTATAACTGACCCAGAGCACTTAGCATTAGAGCTGGTTCTTAGGGTCCTGTATTTATTCCAAATGATACTGATCTCGAGAGTGTTTTTCTTTCCAACAAGTCTGGATTCTTCCACATCATTTGCTTTTTAAACAAAACTGTGTTTAAGCATGGTTTCCTGACAGAGGGAGCAAAGGGTGGTGTAAATGGGGCCGTGTACCACAGAGGATATATGACCCATCCACAGCCCATTCAGAAACAAGCTCCGAGATTTTTGTTGTCCATATATACATTTAATGAGCACAGGCAGAAAGGAACTGGGCATACCATCTCATTTACTGTAGTAAAAATGTTTTCTCTTAGCAAGTGATTCATTCAAGATACTTAACACAGTTCTGCATATATGAAACACGTATTCAGAGCCCCACTGGTCCTGAGTTCAAGCCCTGCTACAAAAATATTAGTCCTAGATGGGCAATGCCTTCAGAGCCCTAGGTAGCAGAAGCTGGATTTTCTGAAAGATGCTGCATTACCTGAAAAAAGCAGATATGATCAAGCATGTTGTGATAAATCAAGAAGTGTATTCCCTTACAGCTGCTAAGCAACAGAGAAATAAAAATACAATGAAGTCTTAAAAGCATGGCAAGGAAAACACTATTTAGCAGCCTTTGGTAACTGATATGAAATGTACTTTCGGACTGGGTGTTTTCCACTTGTCTTACTTAATTTCCTAAGACCAATGACATTTTTAGTTCCCTGATACGTTGCTGGAAGCTTATATATTCTTATCAGCGTCAAAGCATAATAGCAGAAAAGTGATTTTATCTTTTGCACTGTAGTTTTTACTACAAGGCTGCCCCTTTAATAGGCAAGTTATTAGTGACTGGGCAGCATCCAGAGGGACGTTTTTAAGCTCAAGTTATCTACACAGCTGGTGTCTCACGAGGCAAGGAAATGTTTCTCAGTCCAGAGTTTACTTACTGCATCCACAACGGTTATGAATTTTGGTAATAGCGATGTCTTTCAATTTGTATGTTTTAAAGGACTTAAATGAGATTAATCAATGTAGGCGCTTGTAACGTTCTGAAGAAAGTCAATCCCATTTGAATCGGGATTACAGAGGTAACAAACAGTAGTCAAAGACAAATCTTAAGAGACATAATAGCTAGGGCTGAAATATATGATTTTCCTTGCATCCAAGTTAAATTTTCCCCAAGGAAAACAATTAATTTGACAACGTTTAAAAAAAAATTCCAATGGGAAAATTCTAAGTAAAAGCTTAATTTCAAATTGACATTTGGAAGCTAAATATACCTTTTCATTTCATTTCCACTTGAAATGTTGTTTTATTTTGGCTTCATGATGCAAAAAAAAAAAAAAAAATCATATTACTCCGCTTTGGGTTATTAGATTTGCTACTTCTCTTTCTTTCTTCCCTCTTGGCACTTAAAACCGCCTCCAAAAGCAACATGTGAAGAAAAAGCCATCGTGACCATTTCATTTTCTTCTCCAGCTTAGTAACAAACCAGTTGAGCTAGACTTGTCCCTTCTAGAGCCTGTTTATATTCAAAATACAGTACTATGTCAGCAACAGAAAAGGGGATACTAAAAACAGAGGTTCATGTTCCCATATGCATGAGTAGAGAAGTTACTATAGTGGGAAATCTAGCTGCTTGTACAAACTGGGCTGGCATATGCAGATGCTTCCCTTTCACATAGGCACCAGGCTTTTCATGTGAACAGGCTGGATACACACACATTTTAGAATATTTAGACCACCAGGACTTTTATCCAAAATCATGTATCCAGTTTCTTTGTTTCCATTTGTTTTTAATTCATAAAATAATAATAGCTTCCAGATGTGCTGACAAAGGCCAGTAAACGCTCTGCCCTGCACCGGAGCGAATGAAATAAAAGATCCCTTTGGGAGTGGATAAAAGTTACCAGGATGCCTCTTGTCGAGTCAGGCAAGTGAGATGGGGCTTTAAGAGACCTAGAGTTAAAGGTCCTGCATGATAGTGCTTCCACTCCATCTTACGAGGCTGTTGCACAGAAACAGCCTCCAGAGAATTGGCACTTGTCCCGTAAATGGCAATGGGCATGGCAATCAACTTACTATCCTCACTTGGCAGTTTCATGTTTTCTCCTATCTTAGCTCTTCTCCTCTTGAGTTCTACCAAAGTTCAGTGTGAAACTGGGGGTAAAATGTCATTGCAATCAGATGTGCCTTGGACACTCGCTGGCAGTATCCAGAAAAGCTTTGCTGAGAGTGTGAAATAAAAATGAAAAACACTGTTTTATTAAAATCCACTTGCTGGAACCTAGACAATGTCAGGCTTGTTTTCTTCCTCAGGGACATATTTTACTCCCTTAAAATGAATGCAAAATAAGGGAGGCTCCCTTCAGAGTAAGACTTGGCAAGCTGGAAACTCTGATTTATAATCATAAACAAGGAGCTCTGTCATTATTACTTCTGTTTTCTTAAGAAACATTGCAAGCGAAAGGAATGATAAAACTATGGCATGAAGTGTGCAAGTTTGTCCTATGCGGTCATATGCTGATTAACAGCTGTAAGGATCTACTTATTGTTTGTCATAAATAAAAAAAAGTTCACCGAGGCTTTCAGCCATTTATACCTCAGCTCAGTCTGGCCAATATGGTGTGTAAAATAATAAGGAAAATGAAGTTTGTTAGACCCCGACTCCATGCGGCGCCCAACGACTAGGGAGACGATAGTCCAATTACCATGTTACTCATTAGCCAGAGCAAACAGGGAGCAAACACCAGCACACGTTGCTTGCAGCAGCTTTTTATTAAAATGGAGACAGCTTCGGGCGAGCTCCCACGCTGACAGAATATGGGGAGCAACAATGAACAAGAGTTTTCTCCCATATTTATACACTTTGGTTCATACTCATTAACATTCACTTCTTCTTTGTTCTGCCTTTTGTTCCACCCGTTTCTCCTCCTCCCATCTCAAGGCCCGCCTCTGGTAATGGTTTGCTTCATTAGCATAGAATTGCCTATGCATTTTACTAATTTAGATGTCTTTTTGCTATGAGCAGATGTTTAAGACCTTGACGTCTGCTCTTCGGTCAATGGGCAGACTTTGCCCCAAACCTGGAAGCTTCTGGAGGCTTCTTCACCAATCACCATTCACCTTTTTGCATATGTTCATCTACCAATTACGTGTTGTTTTCACATTCCAGTCTGGTTTTTTGTTTCAGGTTTCATAGTTTCATAGTAGCTAGAGTCGGAAGGGACCTAGGTAGATCATCTAGTCCGACCCCCTGCCTTGGCAGGAAAGAGCACCG
>NW_017728917.1:1808980-1820408 GCF_001723895.1 Crocodylus porosus
TGTTAAACCCCATCCTATTCTCATCCGCCCACCGTTGCAACCTGTCAAGGTCAGCTTGTAGCCTATTGCACCCATCTAGTGCACCCACATCTCCCCACATCTTAGTGTCCTCAGCAAACTTGAACAGGGTGCTTTCTACCCCCTCATCCAAGTCACTGATGAAGATGTTGAACAGTGCGGGCCCGAGGACCGAGCCCTGTACCATCTTCCACCTTTTTTGGGGCCCCTGTATTTTATCTTGTTCCTTACTGCAGCTGGTTCATAGCACACAGACTCACACAGATTCACTTGCTGCTTTTTTCTCAGAAAATGCTTGACACAGTTAAGATGGTTATTTAGCATAAGCAAATGGCTGGCTTAGCTATCATTTTGCCTTGTGGTCAGCAGCTTTGCTAGGCCACAGGTCATGCTTTGTATTTAGCTGCAAATCCAGTGGTCCCCAATTATCCAAATTATTGTTACCCTAACAAAGTTGAACTGAAAATAGCAGACAAACATCATAAATACTCTTTATAAGTCCTACTTGCAGTTGGATTCAACTAAGTTACGCTAGGATTCTGGTGTTTAAGTACCTTCATGAGGGGAAAATGCTGGTCCTAACAGGCTCCTTAGGCTAGTGGAGAAAGCTGGACGCTGAAGCCAGACAGAAAGCAT
Source organism: Crocodylus porosus (assembly GCF_001723895.1). NCBI lineage: Eukaryota > Metazoa > Chordata > Crocodylia > Crocodylidae > Crocodylus > Crocodylus porosus. The sequence goes on from NW_017728917.1 coordinate 1,809,635, forward strand.
GGACAGATGAAGACCTATCCTAATGTAATTTATATTAATATTGTAAACTGTTGTGAATTACATCAGAATTGGGAAGGGAGAGAAATATATTTATCCCATGGGAGCACCTGTGGCCTTTAATGAGCTTTGGCCCTAGGTGCCAGGGGAGAAAGTGGGAGTATTTTTACCTTTAGCAAATTTCCACCCTGGGCAGATACAAGTAAATGACTCATAAGCTGATAAAACTTAAAACAGGAAAGGTTCATTCCTTCATGGGTGTCTGGTGCCTCTTGAGTTAGGGGGGACATGTGCCCCCACCCTGACACCAGTCAGCGACCGGGGGGGGTGAGGGGGTGTGCCCTGGCAGCCGATCCCGCTGGCTGGGGATGGGGGGAAGGAGGGCTGGGGCCCAGCGGCCAATTCTGCTGGCCATTGAGGTGCCGATCTCACTTACTGTAAAAGCAGCTGCACCACTTCTGGAGCTCCACGGCCACTTCCAGAAGCAGCAGGGTTGCTTTTGCTGGCAGCCCCGCTCCCCGGCTGGTGCTCACAGGGGGGCATTAGTGCTCCCACCTGCCCCCCTGCTCGCCGGCTGCACAGGGAGCGCAGCCTGACGGGGGTGCACTGGCACTCTCAGAGGGTGCACGTGCACCCCCGTATGCCCCCTATGTGTCACCTCTGCATTCCTGATTCCTTCAAGAGTAAATATATGCTGATTTGGGTTAAAGTTACCTTGGTTCAGAAGGGCTGGGAGAGATGTGGGGGGAGTAAGGAGCATGAGCAGAGCTGGGGGTTGTTTCATTTTAATCACAGATTTGGGGGGTTTTATCAGAGAATTTGCCATTTTTATCAGAGAATTTGTGATTTTTTTTTTTTAATCAGGGAAAACCAGAATCCTTGGTTATAGCTATCGAACTTCTGTGCTTTTTTAAAAGAAGCCAAGCCATCAGGATAACACCTTCTCCAACCATTATGAAAAAGGACTAGAAAATATGATATGGGGATAAATATTTTGTTGGCTTGGAATGAACTTAAAAGATCTCTGATTTTTTTTGAATCTCTGAACTTCTATGATTATGATTTCCTTAACAGCATGAAAATTATTACCTAAAGCCCTGTTCAGCTCTTTGAAAATGCATGGATCTTCATCTTATCTGAGGCACAACTGCTTCCTGTTACAACAAAATACAGCTGTTTCAGGTTTTCTGATTTATCCCCTTGATCTCTCCTATAAGGAGCTGATGTTTTGCCAATCCATTGTCCTACAGTTGGAAACAGATGCTGTAGGCCCAAGAAAATGATTGCATTTGAATAACAATCCTGTAGGTCTAACATCAATCTGCTTATTATGGATGCATTTTTAGATTTCTGTCTTTGCCAATTTATTGACCTGGTGACATTGCAGTTGAATGATTGATCCTGAACTCTTCTGGAGGAGAGCTGGAGACAAATGATGGAAGAGCCATCACTTGTAAGTGTGCATTTGGAGCAGCTGGTGGTCGTTCCTCTGCTGACCTTGAAGTTCAGAAGGCAAACAGATGTCCCTCCTCCTGTAGCATAACTAGAAGGAAAAGGGAATTTATGACTTGGTCTCACAGCTTGAGGACATGAAAAATCACAACAATCCCTGTCACCTTTCTGTTGCATTGGTTGTCCTTTACCGAGCGAGTTTTTATTAGTGCAAGTTAGCACACTTATTGCGGATCTTATCACGCCTTCAGAAAGACTGATTCCTTATCCAATGACTCCATACCCTCTGGCTACCTTGCTGAACCACTGAGATGAGCCCTAATTACTTCAGTCATTGTTTATTTGAAGATCGCAATATTTGCAATGATTTCATATTCTTCTCTCTTGGTTCAAGAAGGTCATTACTGGTATCTCACTTTTTTCATCTCTCTGTTGCTTCTCTAGGAACCTAAGTAGGTCTCTTTTGTGTTACAAGTGTTTCTCTCATGGTATCTGAGCTAATTTGTTGGGATCAGCCCTCTGCTGTGACAATAGGGGCAAATGTTTGAGAAGTAAAAGTTCCCTTTTTCCCTCCTCTGAAATCAGGCTTTGGTTGGGTTTTTTTGGATGCATGAAACCTGAAGCATCCACTCAAATAATCTGTTATCTAATCCTGACTAAAATTTCTTGTTAAATAAACCACATGAACAACTTTCCTTGGAGAAGCTGATACATGGGAGCTGATTTCTTGTTTGTTTTTATTTCGTGGCAAGTAAAAGCTAGACAGGCACGTTTTAAAATGTAATTGGTCATCCACATAGTAAGTGAAATTAAAGATTAAAATTCTCTCCCGTTATAAATGGTAAAGTCCCATTGCTTTATTATATCGTATCATCTATTAACACCGGCACATAATTTCTCTCTCTCACCACTATTTGCTACAAAAGCTTTTAAATATGGCATAAGTCATACCAGGGTATTTACCCTGCCAGAGGTGTAATTCTTTTTCAAATAGCTGTTTAGGCAGCTCTTTCTGGTCTCAACAGAATGGGGCAAATTTGATTTTGCCGCCCACTCCCCTGGCTTTAGCTGACTTGCACTTGAGATGAATTTGACTCAAGGATTGTCATCAAAGAAGGCTTTTATATAGTTTCAAAGATTAGATGTAAGAATATGGAAGACTATTGACTGAGATATGATGACCAGGAATCAGACGCAATATCGAAAATGTCATGCCTTGCTGCAATGTTTAAAGCCAGGCAAAAAATAATAATATAAAATGAAAGGAAGATTTCCCCTTGAAGATTTAAGAGTATGCTGCTGCCATGGAGTGTATAAAGCTTTGCAGTTAGATGAGTTATATGCAGTTACCCATTTCATGTCAAAGACAAAAGGACAGGGAATGTGGAAAAAGTTACAAATGGCCCATCTTAGTCATCTGAAGTAAAAGATTTGAGTTGAAACTTAATATCCCCGATGAGCATAAAGAGCCATGGCACTGGTTTGTTTTCAGTATGTAAAAAGGGTAGGAAACAAGCTTTTCTTCTATTTATTTCATTCAGAACAATCTTACTTCTAGCCTTAACTGTACATTACACCGTTATGAAATTCCTATCTCAAGCATAGAAAGAAGACGAAATCACAGGTTCACTATTGGCAAGATGTGTAAAAACAGACTAGAACTAACCTGAAAGTATAAAAGAAATCTAACATTATTGAAACACAGCATAATTTCATATGCCCCTTGTTTTCTGCCTGGTGCATGTGGTAGTCTACATGGGAGATGGAAAACGTGCAATGTTTGTTTAGCTTTTAAGTTTTAAATTCAAGGACGATCCAATGTATTCTAAACAAATCTGAATATGTTGTTTCATTGTTTGTCTTTTTTAAGGGTAAACAACAGGATTTGATTTGTGTAAACTTTTTGCCCTGGGAGGAAAAAGCCTGAAACAATCAGAAATGTCTTTTTAGTTTTTAGCTGAAAATGAGAGGCCTTTCCTTTGCCTTTGACACTAGTGTCCTATCGGATACATGTGGGACTGAACACATATGCACGTGCACACACATGCATGGATGCACCAGACATAGAACATGAACAGAGAAGACACATGACGGGAATTACTGAGGCTGGAGAAAACTTGCAGCTGAAAGAGTTTAAGCGATTTGTTGCAATTTGCAAGACAGCGGGAACGTTTACATGAGGCTTGTAATGTGCAGTAGACTAATTAACTTGGTAGTAAACATCGCTTATCTACATATGCAGCCCTATTAGGTTGGAGTAAATGAATTAACTCTGCACCGGTAAAATACAAGTACGATCCTGCTGTGGAGTTTTTTACTCTGCAGCACTGCTAGCCCCACACTGGAGCATTCTTGTGCCCCAGTCAGCCCCTCTGCAACATGCTGAGCTGTGGGGGAGCAGCCCTGGGCTAACAGGCCTACCCCTGGGACCCCTGGCTAGCTGGGGCCGCTCTGACCCAGCTCAATGTGCTGCAGCCCTGGGCACACGTTCAAACAGTGCACCCGGGAGCAGTAAACTCTGGGGCAATAAGCTCAGGAGTTTTTTGCTATGCATTAGTTGCATGTGTACATGGGCCCAGTTTCTACCAAAAGTAAGTCTTACTCCAGTGAGTTTTGCATTGTGGATTGAATTAGCTCATTTAATTTAATAATATGATAAGTTTCCTCCTTGAGTTAGCCTCACAATTCCTGCACATCTCATTTTGGGATCAGCCCAGCAATCATACAGGTTTACGTTAGCTTTACAATGGTACAATACAAATGATACAGGCATGGCACTTTATTAAAATAGGCAACAATAAGATGCTTCACTATCAGTTTACTTTAAAACTGGCAAGCCCTATTAAAAAAAGGGATTCAAACTAAAGTCCAAAAGAGGCTAACTTTGTATACATGATTCATCCTATTTCTTATACGGTGGCATGATAGAGAGAAAGATGTTGTCTCTGGTAACTGAATTCAAAACATTTAGAGATGTACCAGTTTAATACAAAGCTTTCCCTAGTGAGAACCAGTGCAGATACCAGGATACTAATGTAATACAATCTCAGTACAAAACTCCATTCAGTAATTAGGCTGGTTGTGATCTCAAGGTCAGGTGGAGACCCCTTTTGTGTTTAGGCTTTCATATGGGGCTTGGTAACAAGACATTGGGAGAGATGATAAGCACTCAGTACACTCAGTGGACCTCCACCACATTATAGGAGGTGCTTGGCACCTTGTAGAACCAGACCCGAAGAAGGTGCTACACTGGGGCATATGGCTGCTGCTCTGCTCACAGCTGCCAGGGAATGCATACTCTATAACCCTTAAAGAAGGTGTACTGTGTATTCTGGTTCATGTCCAGTGAGCTCTGCATAAAATCTGAGTAGGTTCAAGCCTTGTCTCCTCCTCAGGCCTTATTGTCGCCCTGTCCTTTTCCTTTCAGAGTTCTTGTTCTCCTTAAGCCTGCAAGGCTACATCCGTTTCTGAACAGGCACCAGAATAAGTTCCTTCTTCCTATTCACGCAATAGCAAAGGCGTCTTTGGCTGCTGACAAGTTGGGTTATCGCTGATGACCCTCCTACCTTGTGTAGGGGCAGACAATCACTGAGGCATAGGTACAGTCCTCCTTGACCCCACCCTCCTTGCTGCCACCTCAGTTGAGTCCTACTCCTTTCTTTCCACACCTTTGGCTGGGGCCCAGTACAATCACATTCTTTATTTACACGGAGCATTTAAGAAAGGAATCGTTTTAGAATAATTGCATGCTTTGATAGAGTGCTTAAAGAAAACTAGTAAGGAATTGAAAGAAATCCATGCAGGCTCTCTCTGGACTGATGACGTGCCTGTGTCCTCTGGACCAGCGTTCCTTGTTTGTCAGTGCAAGCAGAGTTCCTGCTTTTGGTGAGACAGCATGTTAGCATGATTAGCACTAGGATCTGTTGAGGGACTGATTCAATAGCTAGTGAGTCCAACCCCAAAGACCTCTCTCATTACAAAAACAAATGCATCCCTCTTGTGATACACATGACAATTCTGCCCTGGGTTACACCTTATTGACTTCAGTAAGACTTCAGGGGAATGGTAAATTTGGAGTAAGCATTTCAGGATCAGACGTGGTGTCTGAGGCCTACAGAACTAGAATAAGTGCATTCCTTTCAGGCCAGCTATCAATCAAGGTATAATTTTCTTGCAAGTAGGCTTGGAAAGCTAGCAGACAGCCTGTGTGGTTTGGAAGGGCTTTAATAATAGAACTTAGTAGAAAATTTGGAAGAAAAAGAAACTGATTTAAAAAATAAAAAAGAAACAAAACTTTTTATGATGCTTTTCCTCCTGTTTTCCCACCAGCTATATTTAATAAGAAAGGTGCATGTCAAAAGTGAATGATTGGAATTGGCTGCAGGTTCTTTGAATTTGTGGTTCATTTTCTTTGCATGTACAATAGTTGGCAGGAAAACAAGCATATTAAGAAAATGCTGCAACACCCCAGGGAGTTTCTTTACCTGGTCACTGCTGTTAATTGCACAGACAAGTTTGCATTCTGATGTTGGCCTCAGAGGAGTAGTAAATAGGTAGAGCTAGATGGAAAAGCCAACATATTATGCAATTCATTCTTGAGAGCACACTAGAGTCTTGTTTTGCTAGTTCCCAATCTTAGTATTGCTTTTGTTCCTTTCAAATCCATTGAGTTCCATGTAATGAGACAGTCATACATTGAAGGAACAATAAGCTTTGTTAGTGTACTTGGCCTCTGTAGAAAAGGCCTTGGAAAGTGGATAATTCACTTTAATTGTCATAAATTAACATTTTTTGTTGTTTTCATTATGGTGCCTGGAGGCATTTGACTGGCAAAATGAAAATATACCTCAGACCAAATAATAATTAGGGATGACAAAAAGATAAACACGTTGTTCTAAAGAATGTATACTTGATTAATTTCAGTCGTTATTGGGACATTATTTCTTCTTCTACCCCGTTGATTTCCATGGAGCTGACCCAGCAGGGAATGTGACCTATTGCCTGGCCTTGAAAGAGTCTCAGGGCTCTCTGTTTCTACTACCCTTTCCAGCGCCCACCAACTTCCTGTCTCTTTCTTCCCCATTATCACCATTAAAGCCAGTATTTTCCCAAGGTCTAGAGGTACTACTAGAATATTTTATTTCTAGAGGGTAAAGGGAGTTAAAGAATAAGGCAGGAAAATCACCTCGTTAGGAATGTAAGTGGTATGATGAGCATCGGTTTCAAAAGGCTCGAGTCTGCAGTTACATGTAATAATTCAGCAAGATTTGCCAACTTTAGGTTTTGCCCCCAGATAAAGCACCACAGATTTATGGTTTGAAGTCCCCCTTTCTTTAAGGTTTTTGACCTTTTTTGACCATGTACCCCTTTACCTGCAAAACAGTGTTGTTCATAAGTCACCTACACCCAGCACACCTCAGCGCGTTCATTCCTTGTCCTGTCAACAGCGATATCAGTAACTATGCCATTACGCACTGCTTGCTGACAATTGGAAGCTCCAGTGCCATTACTAAAATTTAGGCATTTTTGAAAGCCCTTGGCAAAGCAGTATGTCATATACTCAAGTCTGAAAATCCCTGTCATCAATACCCTACGGGACCTTGATTAATTTGAGCCCCTAAGGAATATAATCAATTTTCTATTAACTCGGTGTCAGTTTAGTAGAGTTTGAAGACTCATGGGTTAATCAAATTCATTCTGCACCATCAGAAATGGGATTCTCATATCTACTTGCCTCATCAACCGTATTTTCCATATAACCTTTTTTTTTTTCACCATCTCCTTTACTTTTCTCTCCTTTGTCTAGTAGGATGCAATATGATTTCAGTTTAAGCCAGGGTATGAATCTGTATGTGGTTTTTGGAGGACAGGGGAATCCATTGCAGATGGATCTGGCCCTCAACTACAATTTAAGGCTCTGAACTTACAAATACTTATGCATATGCTTCATTTTACCCCTTTGTTTATTGATTTTGATGACACTACTCTAGGTAGTAAAGTTAAATGCTCATATAAGTATTTTCAGGATCAAGGGCTGACTGAAGTATTTTCCATAGAATCTGTCTGAAAGACGGTACAGAAAGAGACATTGTTTAGTAATTTAATTCATTCTGTTGTATATGTTCAAAATCTTTAACCCATGTCACTCCAAAGCATATTTTGCATTTGCAGAGCGACTAAGCCATATAAAAAACCAACACAACACAGAAGATGGCTTCTGGTGTGATAACCTGTTAAGAAATTACCTGGATGCCCTTTATGATATTTGGATTTGACTAATGCACTATCAGTATTTCTTAGTATAAAGTAACATCACAGTTGCACACTGACACTTGTAAAACCGTAAGGAATGGTTTGGATTTCATTATACTCTTTGTTAAGACAGCAGTGCATAACCTTAAGACCTGAGGCTGGCACTCGTAAGGTAAGCAAAGTGCCCATTAAAATCAGTGGAAGCTTTGCTTGTGTAAGGATTGCAGAACTGAGCCCTGAATTACAAACTGAGAAAAATAATATAGTTGACTAACTAAAATATTTAGAGAAGCAATATTATCAATGTCTTTTAGTGTAAAAGTTAATGAATGATTTTGCAGCTTGAGAGAGAGCGCGAGGTTTTGCATATACATGAAGTTGTTATTGGTCCTGAGATATTGTTAGCACACATTAAGAAGAAACATGAAGCTACAAACTGCTAACCTTTGCAATTTACTGCCTTTTCCTACTTGTACCTTGGGGACAAAAGCTAGGATCTAACTCTATTTGTCCTGGTAACAGCTGCATGAAATCAAGATTAACTCGTATTTTTTTTTGTTGGCCCTAAAGTCACAAGGATTTTGTTGGATAATGCTGAGTGAAATAGAAACTTTCCTCAGTGTCTTAGAATGGCCACAAAACAGAGCTGGAAACGAATTTGGCTAGAGCAAAGAAATTAGGCTTTAGGATCCAAGTGCAGACTGCCCAAAGTGTTCAGATTTGGGGTTCTGGTTTGGACACAGAGAGTTGGTTATGAATCAGGATTTGGATCCAAGTCAAGTCTAGGTGAAAGATTGTTTCCAGTAACTATGGGCCAGACTCTGACATACTTATTCCAAAAGACATCCCAATGCTTTCAGCAGCACCACACGTGGAGTAAGGGGTTATTTAACACAAGTGCATATACCAGACTGTGGCATGACACACCCATTTGTGAATTCATATCTTTGCTTGCTTCCTCACTTGCCTGCCACCCCAAAACACCCTTTTCCTTACCTCCAAATATCTCTAGAGACACCTGTTGACCTGGTGCTAGTGCTGCAATCTCTGTTTGGGTATGTGGTTTCTGTTATGGGACCAATATAGTACATGTCTTTAATTTCCCAACCTGTGTGTCTGCTGGCTTCAGACACTGTGGGCCTTGAAGGAAACTTTGTCACAAACAGACTTTTAGAAACCAATTAACTCTGCCATTCCCTGGTCCATTGTGCCAATGCAATATCTACGTGAGCCAATTCCTGAAAGCAAACTTTAAATTCTAGCTATTAGCACCTATCTATCATCTTGGTTTCTATCTTCTTTACTATAGTTCATAGAGTCGTGCTTGTGACTAATGACAGACCTCGCTGTCTAGATTTGACACTCATCTATGTGAGATTTCAGATGCGTGATGTTGGTTATGAAATGAGTCTATCTATATTTGTTTAAGTAATGTATCTAACCTAAACCTGGGTATAGGGCAGCACAGGTTCTCACAGTCAGGAATCCTAACCTTCAATTACTTGATCAATAGAATCAAGTAAAAGGATAATTAATAGCACATTTTTAGAAAGAAAAGGAATACTTAAAAAGTAGGTTACATAAAGGTTTTAAAGTTTTTCTTTAAATGGGTATTACAAAAATTAGCTTGGATAAAGGTAGCAGTATAACTAATGATCAGATTGGATACATACATACATACATACATAATATATATATGATATTTCAAGAATTCAGCAAGATAGCCATAGAGCCAACATGTTAAGGTTTTCAGATTTCACAGCAAATCACAGAATTTTTGCAAATGAAAAGAATAAATAAAACAACCAGCAACTTTGCGAACTGACACATTTAAATGCTACACTTTTGATTTTAGTTTGTTACTGTAAGTCATACTCCCCCTCTGTCATCTGGCTATTTAATGTTTTTGCTATTGGCACCCACTCTGGAGATGTGGTTTTGAGCTGTGGGTGTGGAAATAACCATGGAAAAAGCAATTCTGTAGAACAGTGGTGCTTTATGTCTTATGTGGACCAATTTGCATAGCAGCCATCTGTCTTTTGGTTTCTGCATTGGGAGGAAATACTGGTAAATTAAAGGGTGGAGAAACCAAAAATTTCAATTTGATTTGTGTGTGTGTGTGTGTGTGTGTGTGTGTTTGGTCAGCAGGGAATGTATTTTAGCATTTTAAAAGGAAGATATTCCAACATCATGTCTATTTGTGGACATTCAAACACATTAAGTGTGCTATGAGGCATATTAGTTTTGGAAAATTCATTGACACTGTCTAGTTCAATAGAAATAAACCAATAACAACTATTTGCAAGTGTAGCTGATTTGCCAGTAGCTCTAGGCTAGAATGCTTACCCTATAAGTGCCCCTTTGGTTATAAAGAGAAGGTAAAGGGTTTCCTTTCCTCATCTGCCATTCTGCACAAATTTATCTAGATGTGATCAACAACTTTCAAACTTAATAACCAGAGAGTTTTCTGGTACCTTAGTGAAATAATAGTGTCCTGAGCAGGTGGCCACACTAAGATTTATGTTCAAAATTTCCCAGACTCAATCATTTTCCAGGATGTGGCAATATCATAAATCAGAAGAAGTTCCCATGCCTGGTGTTGTGGGTGAGAGTGAATTGTATCAGAGCCTAAATAATGAAACAGCTGGTTTGAGCCTACAACATCTGGAGTGGCCAGATCAGCCTCTAATAAGGTAGGGACCCTGATGTGCAGGGGACAAGGGCTTTGTAACTATTCTATGTGGAGGAGCTGTTTCGCCATTATTGAGTTGTTCAGCAGAAGTCTAGTGCACTGTGGTCGTGGAGGAACACAATTTATAGCCCTCTGTTCTGCAAGTAGACTCTTCTGTTTGGCAGATTTTCCATATCCAAATGACCTCTATAGGCATGTCTTGAAAAGAGCATTGGTTTCTGTCTTGTACTGATGTGAGCAGGGCTATGAATTTTGCTCCTCTAGGATAGCCTATAGAAATATTACTTTATTCTAAATACATCTCATGCGGAAATGCAAAAATCTAGAACCCATGGTTCCAAAATTCATAGATTTCATAGATTTCATAGACATCAGGGCTGG
>NW_017728917.1:1820419-1825718 GCF_001723895.1 Crocodylus porosus
ACAACCAAGGTCCTGGAGCAAGTGGCCTCAGTCAGTTCCCAGGCGAACTCCTGGTCAAGCTCAGGACTTTGAGTGGGAGGTCTGTAGTAGACTCCTACCATTGTGTCCCCTGTGCCATTTTAGCTTTTATTAGACCAACTGAGAAATTGCAAAAAAATATATCTTTTTCTGCAAGCTTTTGGGCTTATGCGCCCTTCATCAGGCTTAGGGAAAGTTCCAGATGAGAAAAAGTCCCCATATGTAGGAAATATGCTTCATTTTTGCATAGAGGAAGCAGGAGCTAGGAAACTGTCCCTCCGGGTCCATGAGAGTTTCCTTGTGAGCAGGATTTCTTTCCTGGTGGTGTCAGATGGCAGGCAGGGAGGTATAGAAATCTTTCTTGTTCAGCAATGAAGTTTATAATCCATAATTGGCTAAAATTCAGTATCTTCCATGTTTCAGGGATGTATGTGGCAGCCATGTTGGTGTTTTCTAAGACAAAAAGAAATGCAAAAATCTGGAACTCTTGTTTCCAAAATTATACATATGGAAAGATACTCAATGTGCATTTTCCATCAGAAAGGTATGAAATTCTTTCTGTTTCTATACACTCCCATATTTCAAACCACTGACCATGCTCCTAATTCATAGCTCAACATTCAGACCCGATTTACTGTTTTCAGTGGATGGATTAATCTATCAATATATACCGGAAGATGGTATTTAATGAAACCCTGTTGCATTATGAGCTCAGATTCACTTCATCTTTAACTGTAATGTATTCACTCTGATCTTTTCCTGAATTAGTAAGTAGAAATGCCTATAAATAAATGAATACTTTTCAAACTACATGATTCTCTTTTAACTTGTCTTTGTTTACCTTTTCATCACTCTTTCCTTTCACGATCAAGACTGACAGTTTAAGAAATTAGGTTGTATCACTGATATTTCACCTGGTAAATGAGCTTGGAAGGTTTCAGTATGACAGAAAACCTGTGAAGTATCTTTTCTATACATAAGGTCTCTGAAATACATCCTTAATGTAAGTTTGATGTAATAAATCACTCCTTGTAAAACCATCAGGCACCAGGTGGAAAACTTTCCTGCTGTTTTTCTGAGTAATCAAAAAAGAGAGAGAATTGTCTCTATTTAATGTCCTCATATTTTAATGATCAAACCCGTGGGTCTGAATCAGATCAAATTTCCTAAGACAGTTGATTCTTCTCCCTGTACAATGAATTTTGATTTTCTTCTACTAAAGCCTCAGCACAAGGAATAGATTGTCAATTCCGTGTCCATACTTTCCAATATTAAACAGAAGAAGGCTTTAACATTTTCTTCCTCCCCCTGGGTTAAAATAAAAGTTAATTAGATGGTCTAGTGGGCAGTTGAACGGATTGTAATTATACCCCTCAAAGACAGATGAACTCACATATGCATTCTGTTGAATAGAGATACAAAAAAACCCCACATATCAAACTACATAAGTATGCACCAGTCCTGTGGCTGATTCAGAGGGAAGTGGGAGCCAGCTGCATCCCACAGTGCTTTGTAACCCTACCCTCCGGCACTAGGCATCCCTTCTTTACATCCCTTCCTCTCTTGGCATTTTTGTCCAAGGCACCAAAATTGTTAGTTGCTCTCCCTCCCTTTCTGGTTTTTCAGGCCTCTATAACCACATGAACTACAACCTTCCATCTTGCACAACCTCCTTCTACCTTGCTGTCATCTGTCCCTTCCAGGTCAGTTTTTATGTTATCGTCTCATTGTTGCCTAGGTCTACCTTGATGTCTGATACCCTCCGCCTCAGCTTCCAAAAGATGCCTCTTTCATCGGTGCTCACAACATGCCCTGCCCATTCCATTCCCTGCGCTCTTGTCTTGCTCAGGACACCATGTCTTTTGTAAATGCCTGCCAGCTCTCACTTACATCTTCACCTCCATGCTCCATCTTTTTGAGATTTCTTTAGATTTTCCTCGATGCCATTATTTTATTTAGGTTCAACAGGCATATGTTAGCGCTGTAAATTCTTGCCTTTATTTGTTCAATTATTTGATTGCCCCCAGTGATTATCATTCCTCAGCATTTAAACTTTGCTTCCTTTCCTTGGAATTCATTCTGCACCAGGTATTCGCAAATGGTTTGCCAGGGGGTGAAAACCAAAACCTTGAGGTAAGTGGGGAAGTAGAAGACCTAGAGGAAGAGCAAGCAGGAGCAGGCGACAGGGAAGCTGTTCTCATACTTCCTGAGAAATCAGGGAAATCAGCTAGTTACCTCGGGTGCCTGTACGTGAATGCACGGAGCCTGGAAACAAGCAGGAAGAATGGGAAGTCCTTGCACAGTCACGGAGCTATGACATGATTGGAATAACAGAGACTTGATGGGAGCTTGCGTGACTGCAGCACTGTCCTGGATGGGTACAACCTGTTCAGGAAGGACAGGCAGGGGAGAAGAGGAGGAGGAGTTGGACTTTATGTAAAAGAGCTGTATGACCACTCAGAGCTCCAGTATGAAACTGGTGATAGGTCTGTTGAAAGTCTCTGGGTTAAGGTTAGAGGGGAGAGCAACAAGGGTTGTAGTGGGTGTCTGCTATAGGCCCTCAGTCTAGGAGGAAGTGGTGGATGAGACTTCCTTCAAACAGCTAGTGGATGTTTCCCTACCACAGGCCCTGGTTTCTCATGGGGAACTTCAGTTACCATGACGTCAAATTCTCTCTACCCTTACCATGAAGAAGTTTTTCCTGGTATTTAGCCTAAATCTGCTCTCTGTCAGTTTGTGACCATTGTTCCTTGTTACCCCAAGAGGCGCCCTGGTGAAAAGAGCATCTCTGATCCCTTGCTGCATCCCCCTAATGAATTTGTAGGCAGCCACAAGATCACCTCTCGGCCTTCTCTTGTGGAGGTTGAAGAGGTCCACCTCCCTCAGTCTCTCCTCATAGGATTCGTCCTGTAAGCGCCTAACCATACGAGTGGCCCTCCTCTGGACCCTCTCAAGTCTATAAAAATCATTCTTGAAAACTGGATGCAGGACTCCAATCATGGTCTGCCCAATGCCACAAAGCGGGGGAATTATCACCTCCTTGGATCTAATTGTTATGCATCTCCTGATGCATGATAAAGCACAGTTAGCTTTGCTGATAGTTTCATCACACTGGTGACTCATGTTCATCTTGAAGTTCACTGTGACTCTGTGATCCCTTTCCACTTCTGTGCTGCTGAGAGGAGGGTCATTTCCCAGCCATTAGGTGTGCTGGATATTTTTGTGCCCTAGGTGCAGCACTCTACACTCATCCTTCTTGTACTTCATCCTATTGTGTACTGCTCACCTTTCTAACCTGTCCATGTCTGCCTGCAATCATTCCCTACCCTCTGGAGTGTGCACTTCACCTCACAATTTAGTATCATCCTCATATTTGGACAGAGTACACTTCACACCCACATCCAAGTCACTGATGACAATATTGAAGAGTACAGGTCCAAGGACCGAACCCTGCAGGACCCCACAAACCACATCCTTCTAGGTCGATACCAACCCATGTACTACCATTCTCTGGTTGTGACCTCCAAGCCAACTTGCCACCCACCAGACCATGTAAACATCTGTCACAGCCTCTTAATTTATTTATGAGAATAGGATGAGATACTGTGTCGAACGCCTTGCTAGAGTCCAAGAAAATGACATCCACCTCTACCCCTGCGTGACAGAGAGCAGACTGAGGCTAAATATCAGGAAAAACTTCTTCATGGTAAGGGTGGCCAGAATTTGGAATGGGCTTCCAAGGGAGGTGGTGCTCTCCCCTACCTTGGGGGTTTCATAGTTGGTAGGGTCAGAAGGAACCTGAGCAGATCATCATGTCTGACCCGCTGCTGTGGCAGGAAAGGGTACTGGGTCAAATGACCCCAGCAAGGTGTTCATCTAGCCTTCTTTTAAAGACCCCCAGGGTAGGAGCCAGCACCACTTCTCTTGGAAGTTGGTTCCAGATCCTAGCCCCCCTGACCGTGAAGTAGCACCTCCTAATGCCTAGCCTGAATCTACCCTCCGTTAGCTTGTGTTCGTTGTTTCTAGTCACTCCTAGGAGTACTAGGGGGAACAGGGACTCCCCCAATGCCTGCTGGTCCCCCCCAACTAGTTTGTGAACTGCCACTAGATCCCCCCTCAGTCTCTCAGTCTTCTCTTGTGGAGGCTGAACAGCCTCTCCTCACAGGGCCTGCCCTGTTGATTTCTGATCATGCGGGTGGCCCTCCTCTGGACCCTCTCCATGCTGGCCACATCCCTCCTGAAATGCAGCGCCCAGAACTGGACGCAGTACTCCAGCTGCAGCCTGACCAGTGTTGCATAGAGGGGGAGGATCACCTCCTTGGACCTGCTTGAGATGCATCTGTGGATGCAGAACAAGGTATGGTTGGCCTTCCTGACCATATCCCCACATTATCAGCAAGTGCTGGAGTGGCCAACTAGGGGCCATGCTCTTCTTGATCTGTTACTCACAAACAGGGAAGAATTGGTAGGGAATCTAGTAATGGATGGCAACTTGGGCAGCAGTGACCACAAGATGATAGAGTTCAGGATCCTGAGGAAAGGAAGGATGGAGAGTGGCAGAGTAAGGACCCTAGAGTTCAGAAAATCAGACTATGACTTGATCAGGAAACTCATGGGGAGGATCCCCTGGGAAGCCAGTCGGAGGGAGGGAAAAGTCCAGGACAACCAGGATGAGTATGAGAGCATTGCTCGGGAGTGTAAGGATGAAGTCACGAAGGCCAAAGCACAACTGGAGTTGCAGATAACAAGGGATGTTAAGGGTTAGCAAGAAGGGTTTCTACAAGTATGTTGGCAGCAAGAGGAGGATCAGGGAAAGGGTATGTCCCTTACTGAACAGGGGAGGCAACCATGTGACAGAGGATGCAGAAAAGGCTAAGTGCTCAATGCCTCCTTTGCCTCAGTCTTCACAGGCAAGATCAGCTCCCAGACTACTGCATCAGGAAGCACAGTTTGGGGAGGAGGTGAGCAGCCAACACTGGTGAAAGAACAGGTTAGGGACTATTTAGAAAAGCTGGACATATACAAGTCAATAGGGCCAGACAGGATGCACCTGAGGGTGCTGAGAGAGCTGGATGATGATACTGCAGAGCCATTGGCCCTCATTTTTGAAAACTCATGGCGATCAGGAGAGGTCCAGGATGACTGGGGGGAAGTGGGCAGCGGAGTCCCCCAGGGCTCGGTCCTGGGGCTTGCGCTGTTCAATTTCTTCATCAGCCATTTGGATGATGGGGTGAATTGCAACCTGTTTAAATTCACTGATGATACCAAAATTTGGGGTGAG
>NW_017728917.1:1826403-1833313 GCF_001723895.1 Crocodylus porosus
CCCTGGGGATCTTTAAGAAGAGGCTTGATGACTACCTGGCTGGACTCATTTGAGTCCAGTCTTTTCTCCCGCCCAGGCAGGGGGTCAGACTTGAAGATCTACAAAGTCCCTTCCGACCCTACTTCTATGATTCTATGACTGGAAAAGGGAAAACATAGTGCCCATACTTAAGAAAGGGAAAAACGAGGATCCAGAGAACTACAGACCAGTCAGTCTTACCTCAGTCCCTGGAAAAATCATGGAGTATATCCTCAAGGAATCCATTTCTAAGCACTCGGAGGAGAAGGAGATTAGAAACAGTCAGCATGGATTCACCAAGAGCAAATCATGCCTGACGAACCTGATTGCTTTCTATGGCAAGGTGACTGGCTCAGGGGTTGTGGGGAGACCAGTGGATGTGATATACCTTGATTTCAGCAAGGCTTTTGGTACGGTCTCCCACAATATTCTCCCAGGCAAGCTAAGGAAGTATGGGCTGGATGAGTGGACTGTAAGGTGGATAGAAAACTGGCTGGAGCATTGGGCTTAGAGGGTAGTAATCAATGGCTTGATGTCTAGTTGGCAGTTGGTATCAAGTGGAGTGCCCCAGGGGTTGGTCTTGGGGCTGATTTTGTTCAATGTCTTCATCAGTGACCTGGAAGATGGTATAGAGTACATTCTTGGCAAGTTTGCACATGATACCAAGCTGGGAGAAGTAGTAAATATGCTGAAGGATAGGGCTAGGATTCAGAGTGACCTAGCCAAATTGGGGGATTGGGCCAAAAGAAGCTCATGAAGTTCAACAAAGACAAGTGCAAAGTCCTGGTCTTAGGGCAGAACAATCCCATGCCCCGGGACAGGCTGGGGGCGGACTGGCTGGGCACACAGCTCTGCAGAAAAGGACCTGGGGGTTACAGTGGACAATAAACTGGATATGAGCCAGGAGCGTGCCCTTGTTACCAAGAAGGCTAATGTTATCCTGGGCTGTGTTGGTAGGTGTGTTGACACTAGGTCAAGGGAAGTGATTCTTCCCCTCTATTCAGCACTGGTGAGGCCACATCTGGAGTACTGTGTTCAGTTTTGGGCCTCCCAGTACAGAAAGGATGTGGACAAATTGGAGACAGTTCAGCAGAGGCCTACCAAAATGGTTAGAGGATTGGGGGTCATGATTTCTGAGGAGAGACTGAGAGAACTGGGCTTATTTAGTTTCAAGAAGGGATGTAATAGCAGCCTTTTGAAAGAGGATGGAGCTGGGCTGTTCTCAGCGGTGGCAGATGACAGAAAAAGGAGCAACTGTCTCAAGTTGCAGCAAGGGAAGTTCTGGTTAGATATTAGAAAAAACATTCTCAGTAGGAGGGTGGTGAATTTGGTGGAAGATGGTGGAATTTCCATCCTTGGAGGTTTTTAAGACCCGGCTGGACAAATTTTGGCTGGGATGATCTAGTTGTGGATGGTCTTGTCTTGAGCAGGGGGTTGGACTAGATGTGACCTCCTGAGGTCCCTTTCAACCCTCATTTTCTATGATTCTAAGATTCTAGATACAGACAGTCTCTGCGTAGTAGAAGACAAAATGGAAATGGTGCAAAAGAATCTAGAGATCATAGTCAAGCACCAAAGAACTTTGTCTTGCTATTAATGTCAGCAAAACTGAATACATGATAGGGTTTTCTTTAGCTGCGGGTTGCATGGGGCCATATCAGGTGTATATGGAGGCTGCGGCACTTGTGGGATACAGTGAGACTTTTTTCTCTTCTGTCAACTAAAGAAAACCTTGAAGGGAAGAAGATTTTGTGATGTGGAAACCGTAAAACAAAATATGACTGAGCAGCTTTTAGTAATTCCACAAATTGCTTATCGGTGGTGTTTCCAGCAATGGCAGAAATGTTGGGAGAAGTGTGTGATTGCAGAAGAAGCATACTTCAAAGGAGATTAAGCCAAAATCCCTGTAAAAAAAAGCTTTTGTTTCCCACAGCATCAGTCTTGATACTTTTTGAACAGCCCTCAGATATAGGTATGAATTGAACACAATATTTTATTGTTATATTTACAATTTTAAAGCCATTTGGAAGCCTACCAATGCCTCAATCACTATAATAAAATTAATTCTAAATACCTACAGATTTGGGTACTTGATCTGGGTTTTTTTTATAATGGAAAATTAGAACTTCCTCTGCCCCTTTTGCTCACCAGGATGCAGATGCATGCCTGTCACTCCCAAGTCACAGTCTCCTGGCCCTCATGGTGCCCCTCCCTCCACACCCACAGCCTTGCTGATGTCCTTCACTCCCCACCCACAGCTTCTTGGCTCTACTGGTGCCCCCTCACCCCCTACCCACAGCCCCCTGCCCCCCTCAGCCCTGTCTGGGGTTGGGCCCAGAGCTGCCAGGGCTATGGGGCTAGGGATCTGGGTTCACAGCTCCCTGCCCCCTGCAGCAATGCCTGAGTCCTGGCTGTGCCCATGGGAGGGGGTGGCTGCAGCAGCAATGCAGAGCATGGGGCCTAGCTTCCTCTCCCCCATGGGTGGCATGGCCAGAGTGGAGCCTGTGGGGTTGCGGGGGGGACAGATGTGGACTGCCGGCTGCGGGCTTGGGCTCCCTACCCTGCTGCTCTCCCCTGGGGCCTCTGCATCCCAGCAGGTGGGACCTGGTGCTGCAGGGCAGGGCAGGGCAGGGCTGGGTGGGAAAGCTTGTTGGTGCTGCAAACCCTGTGTCACCCTGGAGAATCACACCTTTCCCATCTAGCAGCAGCAAGGGGCACAACTTCACACCTCCACCCCTGCAGCTGCTGGTCGGGTAGCGGGGCTCTTTGCCAGGGTGGCACAGGGCTTGCAGCGACAAGGAGCCTTCCTGCCCAGTCCCGCTCTGCCTTGCCTGCTAGGCTGTGGAGGCTCTGGAGGAGGGCAGCAGGGCAGGGAGTCTGAGCCTGCAGTGGGCATCCTGCACCCGCCCCCACCCTGCACATAGATCGGTGGGGGGCACATGCCCTCCCTGTCCCTCCAGGGAGTGTGTGCAGTAGTGGGGAGCCAGCACCCCTGTCCCCCGGATGAGCTACCTATGGCTTTATCCCACTTCCCACTGGGGGCCTGCAGCCATGCATGGCCCTAGGTCCCAAGTCCTGTGCACTGCCCCAGCTGGACGGTGCCAGCAGCCTCAGCCCCATCCCTGCCCAACTGCCTCCCTCTCTATAGGGGCCTCAAGTCTCTCCCTCCCCTGCCAGACTTACCTGTGGGGAGCTGCTCTCCAGGCTGCCTGGTGGCCATGTGCAAGCGTACGTGTGCACGTGCACATGGCACCCCCTGCCTGACTGCCCTCCTCCCGCTCCTCTCAGCCTCTTACAGGCTGGAACTCTGCCAGCCTGCAGAGAGCTCTTTGCAAAAGTTGAAAATCCACATTTCTCCTTTAAAGTG
Organism: Crocodylus porosus; assembly: GCF_001723895.1. Taxonomy (NCBI): domain Eukaryota; kingdom Metazoa; phylum Chordata; order Crocodylia; family Crocodylidae; genus Crocodylus; species Crocodylus porosus. The sequence goes on from NW_017728917.1 coordinate 1,829,789, forward strand.
AGAAATCCACACTCTCCTCAGTTAAAAGGGAAAATTCGTGTTTTTTAAATTGTTTCCATGGAAAATAGAAAACCTGGATTCCTGATGATCACAAAATTGCTACTTAAACCTGCTAGTTACAGACCATGGTGAGAGCCTAATAAACAGCAGCCTCCCTGAGCTGCCCTGTCAGACAAAGTGCCCCGTTCCAGTGTGTGCATTTTGCTTCCTACATCTCCCACCCCTGGCAGTCTTTGTGAGGTCCTTGAAAGATCACCGCACAGCTATGTTCATCATGCCCGTGCTGCAGATATTCTACCCTTGGCAAGACAGAGCCCTTTATGGAGCCTTGATGTGTCTCCAGCCTTTAGCAGGACTGAGGATTCATTTCTTCAGCTTTCTTGTGCTCTAAACAAGAAAGCTATGGAAATGTGATGAAAAGTCTCCTCACATAGTTCAAACAGTGCAAGTAATTTAAGACAGCGATCTTCATCTGAGATGATAGATGGAAATAATGGGCTTCTATTCTGGGTTCAAGTTAAGTCATGGAAAAAGGGAGGGCAGTTTTGATGAAGCAAAAATCAAACCTAATTTTCGTCTTGTAAGCTAAGTTAATATAACCTCTAAAACTCTTTCTGAGACTGGAAAATTTAATTAAGTTTAAAAACCCCCTCAAATTATTTGCCATTCTCAAGGATTGTGTTGTTATTACAAGGCTAGAAATGCATGTGATTTACAAATTATTAGATAGGAAAAGAACTCTGAAAAATGTACTTGATGAATATCATTTGGTCATGTACAGAGCTAGGTAAGCAAAGAAACAATGCATGATTAATATCTCATTTGTGATATTATTTCACCGATGGTGGTGGTTATCGTGGATGGAAATGCTCATCTGGTATAACTCTTAAAATTTCTTATTGCAAAAAATTTTAGCCCATTGTTGCACATCTGGATAAGATGCAATAACAGCGGTTCTCAACATTTTTAGACTCATGGCAACCCTCCATAACTTTTGTGAACTGAGCAGCATCCATTAAAAAAAATGAATTTTATTTATTGCAGTGCTTACTTCCTTGCAGAGAGCCCAGGCAGCAGTTGCAGGGGAACAGCCAGGCATGGACAAATCTGACTGACTTGTGTTTCGCGTCACACCTCCTGCACCCTTCAAAGGGACGCCCTGGCACCCTGGTTGAGGTCAGACAGAGGGTCTATAGGCAGGGGGAATGGAATGACTGCTGTTTACTATATCAAATATATTTGGTTACCTGGACCTGGTGTTTCTTCCCAGTTGTCATCTCATCACAGATTTAAAATGCTTGCTGTCTCAGAGATTTCATTTTTCTTTTGACTGTACAATGCCTAATAGAATAAAGTGCCGATTCCTGATTGAGGACTCTGAGCATGACTGTGGTATAAATAGGAATATTGTAGTATGCATAGGAATAACAATGGTAGACAAAGCACAGAGAAGCACATGATTTAGATTTCCATCAAAGCAAAATTGTACTAAAGATAAAAGGGCCTAATTCAGGTCTTTATTGATGTCAGGGAAATTGCATTTACTTCTACCGGGTATCAACATGATACCTCTTAGTTCTTTATTTTAGAGAACTCTACCCTCCTCTCATTTTCTCTGCTCCCCAAAAGCAGGGAAAGAAGCTCACATCTTAATCTAGTGTTACAGTAGCATTAAGTGTTTTGTCTGGTTTATCCTTAGATCTTCTCTGACAATTCATGTCTGTTTCTAAACTGCTTGAAGGGCCCCGTCACAAATGAAAATGAATTATTTACAAAAACACAGAGCCATTCATTTCTTCCAGAGCAGTCAGTTAAGGGCCACTTGTTGTTACTGATTTCTGGAATCTTTGAATACTTAATTGTCCAGGCCTTGTAACAGAAGAGAAAAATTACTGTGACAAGTTTTGCTTGGGTTTGAAAAATGGCCTTTCATTTCTGAGTCAATTCAGTTCTGCAAAAAAAAACAAGGCTGGTGCCTCCTCGTTACATAGTTTTTTGAATTCTGTTCTGTTTAAAAGGTCCCGTTTCCAGCCATGTCAATCCAAGGAAATTTATTTAGGCAGTCTCGGGGGAAGAGGCTGGCAAAGTGTCAATGGGTCTCTTTGTAAGGAGACCTTTATTCACTGAGCTGTAACTTGGCCTAAGCCTGGCTTTTAAGTTTACATACGCACAAAATGTCTTTTTTTTTTTAAAGCCTCTGTGCTTTGGTTCTGATTGTAAGTCTCCAAAGGAATTTATTAGCCCCATAAATAAAACAGCTGGTCCAACAATAATACATTTGTACGTTGGCCCTTTTATTTTGATGTAACGTGACAGACATAAGCAATCTTTACGTGACTGCCTCAACAAATGTGTGGTGGGACATATTGAAAGAGCCTGCAATATAAATGATAAGTTGTTCTACCCTGTGAACTGGAGTACGATGTACATTTTGAGTAAATGGCATGCAATATAACATTGATCCTGTTTAGTGAGTAAGGGTGCAAATTCAGGAAGTGTTGATTGCTAAATCCACAGTACAGAATAACCTAACTAGACACAATGGATTTTCAGGAAATGCATTGGCTTCAGTGCACCTACAGTCGTCTCCAGTACTTGGACAACAATTTTACGGTCTCTAAGCAGGGTATACTATTGTTTTGTTTCAATTGACGTCTGGGAGTTCCTGGAACAAAAAGTTGTATTTTCTCTGCAACAGAGAGCTGCAGCTGACATTTTGATGGTATCGACATGATTTTCTTAGGAGGCACTCTTTTTACCTGGACAACAGAAACCGGTGCCTTTAATTTATTTATTTATTTATTTTTACAACAGAGCATGTGGTTTATTTTAAGTCATAAGTCAAACAAAGCATGCAAGCACAGCAGAGGCAGGCTAAATTAGATAACTACTAGTCCATAAAGCTTCTGAAGGATATATGATGTCTGCATGATCAGACTCCCCAAATAGTGAAACATAACAGAAAGGCCTAATATATATATAAATATAAAACAGGGAGTGAGACTTTTTTTGCCAGTTTTTATTCAGAATAAATTAGAATTTAGAAACAATAAGTCTGTTAGTTCTAAATTGGGATAATTAACCTCACTTTTGTATCAGACAACATGATTCTGCTGGCTCTGCCAACAGAATGGGATCAGAGGAAGGGCAGGCTGAAGTGCTCTGGGTTAAGATTCAAGGGGACCGTGGGGAGAGTGATTTGATGGTGGGGGTCTACTACAGACCCCCCAACCAAGGGGAGGAGCTGGACCGGGATTTTCGGGCCAACTTGCAGAGGCACTTAGGGCAAGGGATGTAGTTGTCATGGGTGATTTTAATTACCCAGACATCTGCTGAGAGGAACAGTCAGCCAGGACGGATCATTCCAGGAGGTTCCTAGCTGAGATACAGGACCTCCACTTAATTCAGGAGGTGCACAGTCCCACCAGAGGAAATGCCCTGTTGGACCTGGTCCTGGCCACAGGCGATGACCTGGTAAGGGGCCTCCAGGTCCTTGACCACCTGGGCAATAGCAATCATTGCTTG
>NW_017728917.1:1833324-1835164 GCF_001723895.1 Crocodylus porosus
CTTGAAGATCTACAAAGTCCCTTCCAACCCGACTTCTATGATTCTATGAATTCATATCAACCTTATTTTAAGATGGCCAAAAAGCAGGGAGTTGCTTCAGGCCTATAGAAAAGTGTTTTCTGAAACCCCAGAACACTTTATAATTCAAAATGAATGCCTGTGTTCTCTTTCCACCACTGAATTTTTTTCTCTGGGGTTTTTAAGAGAGCTTTAAAATAGTGTTTATATAGTTCCTGTAGCTAGCCTGTGGCTCATGTTTTCTCCCCTGATATTGTTGAGATGTGATGCTGTATTACTAAAATGCATCTATAAACATACGATTATTAAAAACCGATGCAAAAATTAAGACTTCCAACATTTCTATTTCTTCAGGTTTTTTTCTTCACAGTCCAAGTTATGCTGCATATCAGCAATTGTTACCACTTATGGATACAAGTAATAACAATTAGGCCAATGACAGAAGACCTAATAACTCTAATTAGAGAGAGATTTTTCTCATATGAGTAGTTTAGTTGGTTTCATCAAATAAGGCAGACATGATTGTGCCCATAATGTATTGAAGGATTTATAGACATTTTGTTTTGTTTCCCTTCTTTTTTTCTTTTTACCAAGAACTCATATACAGTCAGCTTTACCTCATCTCTTGCTGCTTGCACCTAGTTGGTGTTAGCCATTTGGCCACCAACAATGACCCCTTTGATGGAAATATTCGACAAAACTACACAGCCTCTTATTCTCCCTAGCTGAGTTATTTCCTAAATGCATTTGTGTGCATGGGGAAGGGTAGATAGGATGATTTCTCACGTCCTTTTAAAAATACCCCACCGTAGGACCTCTGCAAGGAAAGAAGTTCAGATAAAATTGGCTCACACCTATATCTCTCCACTTGTCCCAAATCAAATTTCCCATCCCTCTTCTTTTCAGCTTTGTATCTTCACCTGAAATCCAAGCCTCCATGCCTGGATGAGGAGCTGACTCCCCTTTAGTTCAGGGGTCCACAAGCAGCTTTTGAAACCTTGGTTTTCTTCTACAACTCCCTAGTGGAAAATTATAAATATATTCACACCTCAGGGCCACTATGGAGGGATTCAGAACTGCCTTGATTTTCCCCAAGTGCTTCATCTTGCATAGCAATGGCAAGAAAGAGCACTGTCATTGTCAGATGCTAGTAGGATCAACAGCTCCCATTTTCTCTCCACAAAGGACCAGAACCTAGATCAGAGATGGACTGGACTCGCATGTACCCTACATTAGGGAATAACTCCCCCAGCTCTGACAGGTCACACCCCTTTGTCACACACATTTCTCTATGAGCATCCCATTGGTTTAGCTAGCACTCTGCCCTGAACATTTTCATTAAAGATTTCAAAACTCGCAAGTCTGATTTCCATTATGATTATATCTTGAAAATTTTTTTTCCCCAGTACTCCCCATCATCCTCACTCACATATGTGCTGGGTTTAATGAATTTTCAAAAATATCTGATCTCTGCTTACTAGAATATATAATCAATAGGGCTGTGCAAAGCTTCAGGTGCCAATTTGATTCAGAGGACATTTGGTGGCCAAATCTCCAAATCCGAACTGAATCAGGGGACCAATAAAAAGGTCTGTAGTGGTCTGTCATGTTACATCAAAATAAAAGGGCAGGAACCGGTAAGTCCAGATTTTTTTGTTTTGTTTCTTCCTTAAAGGGCCGGAGCTGGGGTGGGCGGGACAACCATGGAGGGGGTGGGACAGCAGGGGAGGGTTGGGAGGGCTCATGCAGAGCCCATGGCTGCCCACCCCAGCCCCAAGTACTTTAAAATAAAAAACCTGGACTCACAGGGTGCTGCTAGTCA
>NW_017728917.1:1835264-1869530 GCF_001723895.1 Crocodylus porosus
GGGGGTGGGACAGCAGGGGAGGGTTGGGAGGGCTCATGCAGAGCCCCTCATGCAGCATGGGGCAGTGGAGGCAGCCAGGATCGCCCCCTGCCCGGCAGCAACCGTTGAGTCGGAGCTTTTCCCCCCCCCGAGTGCCGGGAGATGGGGTGGCCATTGCCGGGGCTGGGAGAGCGGGTGGGGGATGGACCTCTGCAATTTGGAGATTTGGCTGATTCAGCAGGAGCTGAATCTCTGAATCAGATTTGACCGAATCGATTCCGGACAGTGATTCAAATCACTGAATCAAATTACTGTCCCACGAATCAGCTGAATCCAAATCTGGAGTGAATACTGGAGTCTCGCACAGGCCTAATAATCAGGATTCTGAATCAGTTTTCGTTTAATTGATGCTAGTTGACTATAGACTACATATAATAAAACATCTACAATACTGTATTATTATTTGGGAATGTTGCTGGATATTGATCAAAACAATTATCTTAGTTTTTCAAGTATGTCTGTCACACTGATTAAAAATACTTCAAGTCACAAATGTCATTGTCCACTTTGACTAATGTGGAGTAAACATCCACAAAATCTAGTGGTAAAAATGGTAATCAATTTTGCTGTTCAGGCAATTAACAGCAGCATTGCTTGGCATGAAAACCATGAGAATACATTTAACTCATTCATTTAAGTGTCTGGTTGTCATCTTTTTGACACATTCTTTCCTCTCGTCCTCCCTGCCCTGCCAAAATTCACTAAATTTTGGGTTATCTTTCTCCCTCCTTCAATAGAGGAACGTTTTCCTCTGGAGAAAGTTTCCTTCAAAGCTCTTCAAGTAGGCTTCAAATTAGGCATACTTTTATATGCCCATAGGACTGTATAAATCAAGAAAATTTTGCAAACACTGTTATTTGAAAGAAGCGGAAATGATCTTTTTTTCCTTTATAGAATATTAAATATCAAAAGTAGAACAACTCTCGGATATTAGCAATAGGCACTATGCAGAAACTAGATAGAACAATAATGTGAGAGGGGAAATCTTATGTAGAAAGTATTTTAGTCCTACTTCTTCACTCCATCATACTAGTTTTATTCTGGCACAACTCCACTGAATGCCAACCCCTTTTAGACAACCGTGGGCCTTTTGATAGAACTACATCAGCTTACACCTAGTGTCGCATAGGTGAGATTCAGACTTTTTGAGAAAATATTCAGTATTGCCATCCTCAAGCATTCAGTATCTACTTTTTAGGGATTGATTCCTGAGATTTGGTTCCAAACCCATAAGATTACATCTAAAAAGATTGGATTGATCTCCCTTGATCTTCCCCAGTTCATCCTGCACAGGGTGTGAGAGAGAAGAATAAAGTATTGTTAACATGCTAACATGGACCAAGAAATGAGATTTTGGCTTCTGTTTTAGGACCTCTCAGTCCTGCTTTTGGAAGAAGGAAAGAGACTGTGGGTGTGGGGGGAGAGAAGAAGGTGTGGACTGGTTAGGAACGGTTTGTACCATATTCGAGCAGTTTGCAGTTTGGACTGGGTCGGACCAGTCAGGATTTTCAAAATCTCCTCCATGGCCCAGATTTTTGTAGGAAGCATTCAGGACAGATTTCTAGGAGGCATCCACATTTGAAGCCAGATTTGCGAGAGATCTTTCTTTTTAACTATCTTGAGGAAGGACATATTCAGAGGATCTGCATATTGAATACCAAGAGCTTCTGAAAATGTGGACTCCGTTATGGATGCTGAGACTTTGCCAGCAAGATCCACAAGCTTCCCCCCCACCCCCAAAAAACCCAAATGGTCCTGTTTTCCTTGCTCAAAGCTGGTAGCAAAGATGGGAGCAGAATCAGATACTTCAAACTCTAGTCCAGGGGCAGAACCTAAGATTTTTCTCGCTAACATACCTGTTATGCCACTGAAATGAAGGGAATAATCTATGTGCAAACACACTGCAGTCATGTCCATCAGTACTAATTGCAGTTAAGACCACCGAAGGGCCAATTAAAAATTATTTCTTCACTTATTCTGTTACATTACTGTCAAACATTTTTTAAAACAATGCCGAAGATCAAGGCTGCAAAGCGTTTTTCTTCTTACCATTCCATATTCATTTTCTTTCAAAAAATTCTCAGCAGTCAACAAACATCAGATATACACATTTTTCAAACTGACAAGGTAGACCTACTTCAGAAACCAGCTAAAAGTGGGGCAATAAATTCTTAGGACTTTCTTTTTTTAGGAATACTTTATTTAAGCATTTAGAAACACTTCCACAGCTTCCTAGTCATATTTAAAAACATGATGCAAAAAAAAATTAAGTTTAAACTTAATCAGACAAGAGTATTAATTTATATACACACAAAAATGCTAGCTTTCTTGCTCTGTTTTTCTGAAAATATATGAGGAAGCAAATAGAAGACTGACCCACTTACAGATGCACTATGAAACTGCCATTGGCTATTAAAGTAAAAATCATTACATTGAACAGTTGACCAAGTAGACAAGACCATAGAAGGAGCTGTCATTATAAACACAATCACCAGTTGAAAATATCATTTAAATCAGTTGAATACACAGCAATTTAAACAACCAAATGACACGAATAGTTACGTTACAGCCCTAGAACTTATTTGTAACAACTCATAATTTATTTGTGAAAACAACTCTCTTGCACAACTTGTCCTGTAGTTGACTGCGGGATAGTAGTAAATAGTGGTTATGCTATCTAGAGTCTGGAAAAGATATGGCGACAGTAATGGGGGAAGTGCATACTGTAGGTGTCTGATTTAGAGGCACAGACAAGAAGCCAGAGTCTTGCTTTTCTTCTGTAGCCTGGAAAGTATGCCAGACACAGCCAGTGAATTCTCAGGGCAATGTGGGGTTTCATTGACATGCGTAGCGAAGCTGATTCCAGTTTGTAGCTGTTATTAAATTCCACCTGCCCTGTCCAATCCATTTACAGTTGTCAGAGGAGCAAATTTTACAGTCTGGACAAACAGTTTGAAGCCCGCAAATGCCTGAGTCTTCCAGTTAAAATAAACAGATCTAACAAGACATACTTCGACAATTCGGCCTGTGCATAAAAACACGGGCAATGCCTGGCTTTACCCTTTTGGATGATGCCAGTTCTGAAAGCGTAAATTCTGCTCGGTATCCACAGAACCTCCCCATGGAGATGAACTGGGACCGTAACATATTCTCTGTGGTTACTATCTTGCCAAATCTATTTTTCCATTTGAACCATTCGCTGAGCACTACATACAAGAGTTGTTTTCAAGTCGCAGCGTACAGCTTCTGTTAGTAGCAGGAAACAGAGCAAATCAAATCTTTCTGCCTTATGTTTGCCAACAAGAGCGATTTGTTTCATGTCAGTCATTCCCTCGGCTCAGCCCCACGCTCTCATTCCCTGTGCTCTTTTTTCTTTAGGTTTCACATCCCTTATTCTGAAGAGATGATCATTACAAACGCTGAGTGCTATAATTATTATGTGCTATAATTAGCAAATGAAATGAGAGTTGGACACTTTTCAGAGGGTCACGATAGCACTGTCACACAAGCGACAATTATGTTCAAGGCCTTAATCCTAGAAATATATTAACATTTGGTGGAAGGTGGAGAGGAAGTGGAACATAGATGGTGACAATGAATCCACTAATTAAGCAAGTGGGTTTTCAAAAATAATTCTCGCATAGACACAGTTTGGTTGGCTAAGGGCTATAAATAGCGAAATAAAACCAACTGGATCAACTTTATAAGCCATGGATGGCACCGTGTCAGTCAACTACAATGCTGCAAAGCAGGGTAAAGCACTTTTCTCCTGAAAGCAAAAAAGCAAAAAAACATGATATGGGCAAAATTTGTGTTATGCTATTCGCTCTGCTTTCAGTTCAGTGTTTCTCCTGCAGCAGCAACTTGGCTGTCCGTTGTTGCCAGTTGCTGTACAAATGCATCATGTGCACAGACCCTAACTGTTCAGAGGGGTTTGTTGTTATAGAAAGCAGCTTGCTATACCTCTCAGTGTTTGATTATTCAACGAAAATCCAACAATCCTGTCTTTGCATCAAATAGGACCTATTTAATAGGTGAACATAGGATTGCATGAGGTATGACTGCATTGTCTGGTAAACGGGTGAACCATCTTTGTTCTAGATGATACATCCCTTAGAATTTAGTCTAATTTATTTTGAATGTATATTGATTGGAATATGGTTTCATAATTGAACTAGTTTGATATGGAAAAGGAATTTCAAAGATTAGCATGGCTTGCTGCTGTTTTACATATCAATTTTGTGTTTTTGGAATCAACAGGAGAGGTACAAAAAAACCCACTGAACTGTTTATCTTCATAGAAATTTTTAGCAGACTGGATTCATATGCCAGCATAAAGGCTCAAGCATCTAGGAAAGGAAGCAACAGGTCTGTAGAGAGCCAGTAGGTAAGTATATTATGAGCAGAGACTTCTGTGGAAGGGAGTATAAATAATGCTATATATCACTACTGCAAAATGCAATCCAGAAAGAGCCATGCTCACATCTTATAAACCTGCATTCATAAAATAGCTAGTTATCGTTTAATTCAAAATCTCTCTCTTAGGTAATCAGAGGCGGGTGGACTATTACTGAATTACTGGAGACACAGATTAAGCCTGTGCTTATTCAATAAGTCTTATATGCAGAAGAAGCCTACTGTGATATCATAATTAATGGTAATGCTTTTATGCAAAGAGGATTAGGGTCCATTTACCAACTTTGTGGTTCTAAAGTATTTTAAGGAGCAAACAGCTTCATGATCCACTACCTGGAGACAGAGTTAGGAAATCAGATATGATTTAATTAACAGGATTGCCAGCCACACTAGATTTGAGTGAAAGCCATGGCTGTTGGAAAGTATACACACGGTAATATGTAGAATGGCCAAGATGGACCTTTGGGGGTTTTTTTAGGTTACTTGCTATTTTTGACAAATGAGACTGTCTGCATTCATTTCTGCAGGTGTTGGAAGGCTAGGCTTTTGTTTTGGTTTGCTTTGGATGTTGTTTTCCTGGCAATTCAAACATCGGGCTAAATGTTGAAAATATAATGTGACTCTAATTAATGCAGTTATGCTGAAGGTACACCCAGGCAAAAGAAAATATAATTTAACCTGTAATGACAACATTTCCAACTGTATGTTAAAGCCCTGATTCTGCACACCCTTCCTTAAAAAAAATGATCTCTGTTATTATGATAATATATTCTAGCATATGCCAAACGAGATTTTCACACGGGAGCTAAGGGTAATAGTAAAAGAGGTATAGAAAGCTTCTTTCACCGGCTCATTTGTGTCTGGATTCTGATTTTTATCCCAGTTTAAATTGTGGATAAGAGCCAAATTCTCTAACCTTTTAAGCCACCTGTGTTTACCTCTGCTTCAGTCCCTGACAGCTTTGGGACAGCTCTAGGTTGTGCCTCAGCTGCCCTATGGCTCCAGAAGGCCATTCGAATAGCCAGAGTCCAGTGGTGCTCTTGCAGTGCTGCTTTCCTAGATCACCGCGTGAGGGGTCACAGGCTGCAGAGGGGGGAAAGGTGCAAGGGGGTAAAGGAGTTATCGAGAATGACTGTGCTGTTGCAAGCAAAGTGGCTGACTTTCCTCCAGTTTGAGCCCGTTACATTGGCTCAGAGGGCCTGTATCCAAATGGAGAGGCACAGGCACAAACATGGGTGTCAGCAAGGCCAGCTTGACTCTGAGTGGAACAAATTGCCAGCATAATTTTGTTTTCTCCACTGCACAGGATGCTTGAAAATAGTTTGTCTTCCCACAGTTACATTAAGAGATTCCCAAGTCCTCCTACTTGAAGACACGAGCCTTCTGTACACAGCTTCTCTGACATTTATACACATTACCGACATCCACATTCTTCTGAAACAAACACAACAAGAACAATTTGTTCTGCCTTGCATTTAATTTAAGCATCTCGTTTGAATGAGGTGGCGGGGGGGAAGGGCACCTTTACATATCTATGTTTGTTTTCTTTAAAACTTTCAATTGCTCCAGCTGGGACATTTAGATGAATGTATTGGACCAAGGGATTGTGGTGCCTGGGCTCCACATACATTGAATGGCGGGGTCAGACAGAAGTTACCACGTGGTGCCTCCTCCCCCACAATTGACAACATGCAAGCTGCTCCTGGAAGGAAGCTCTTAAGCCTGTTCTTTCAGGAGAAACAGATACGCATGCACTGTAGAGGAGGGCAGGGATTACTCTTTTCTTTCGTGGAAGGTAGAGGTGGTGCCCTTTTGTCATAGGATACTGTTGCTAAAATATTCATGCAGTATATGGAAGACTCTTGTCTGGGGTTCAAACCTACACATCCCACCTTCCAGCTCTCTCCCTCACTGGCCTCATAAACCCTTAACTCTTTTCTGCGACTAGAGGAATTGCAGAGCAACTGTAGTTGGCCATTCTCCGAGAGGAGGTAGACCGAGGATCTTTCGTTCACCACTTGGATTAACTGGGGTCTCTAGTTGCTGTGTTACTCTGTCCTATGAAGACTAAGGTGCCTCTTAGCTTTCAGCACAGAAGAACGACTTTGGGTACCCGGTAAATCTTTCTGTCAAACCTCAGGCACCCGAGGGTTTCAGGCACCGCTGGAGCCAAGCAGCAGTTAGATAGAAGGGTTCAAGATAGCAATTTTGCACTTAAGTATCTACTTTACATCTTAAATAAATGCCTTTTTGGATCTGGTCTTTGCATTTACTTCAAGGAGAATATCATGCAAAAATAAAATAAGCAGCCATCGCTGAGCAAAATGAGACTCCCCAGGGTGGGAGAAAGAACTCAGAGATGTGTTATATATAGTGCTTATTAATTTAGTGGCATTTCAGGTTCACTGCCTTAATTTATGCATTACCTAGATATGTATTGTTTACATGCGCAACACACTCACATCTCTTGAGAGGCAATTGGGCTATAATGCAACAAGTTTTGCACACAAATTGAAAATGCTTTCTTATCATGAACTTCTATTTACTTTATCAAAATAATGTTTCCCCACAGGATTCAGGCCACATTACCCATTTCTTACATTGTGTAAGGTTGGGGTTTTTTTTGGGTTTTTTTTTTGCCCTTCTTAATCTAATAAGGTATGACATTACATTTTTTTAATTAAAAAAAAGGATTTATAAAGTCCACATCAGTTCAGCATCAATAATTCATGATACTATAATAAGTCAGTCAATAAAACTGCAGTAGAACTCAGCCACAGGTTTTATTTTTCATTCACACTTGCTAACATTCAAAGCACATTGACTACTTGTATCCAAAGCTATTCAAACAGGGCTTAATAATTCTTAGCATAATTTGGGAGTTGACACATCTGTTGATTTATAGCGTTCTACTGAGTTCACAGAAGTAACTGATATCCCCAAATAGTCAAAATATCCATGATACAATCAGAGATGAGTCATATTGACAAAATGGCCATGGGCAATCCCAGGAATATGCATTGTGTAGCTACCAAACAGACAATACATTTTCATCACTCCCAAGACTTATCACAACCTCAGAATTGTTGATGCTGTTGTTTTAGTCCTGGAGGTAGGATTTAATTTATTTATTTCAATGTCCTATGATGTCCAGGAATACCGATTAAAATCATGTTAGATAAGTTATCATCATCCATAAGAGATTTTCCTTTGAATTTTAATGTACATCTCCAAACAGACTCATGTTTAGATAAATCCATTCAAAAACCCAGAGATGTTGGCTTCTACTGATTCACTCAAATTGACAGATCTTTTCCATGTCAGAAGTGAAGCTGAGTTCAAAGTCAAACTAATGTACTATACATATGGGTTTTGACTTGCAAACAGCATATGTGTTCAAATATGCAGCTGAAGAAGTGCGAAGTTGAGAGCTGGGTGTGTGCATCTAACTTTCAAAGTTGTAAGTTAATTAGCAATTAAAATTGGATTCATTTTTATATGTAGCACTATGACTACAGTTATGCCCATATTCAGAGTGCACCTAATCTCTCCAAAGGAGAGATACAAGCATCTTACACATTTCAAAGAACGGTTAGTGAGCAAGTGTTAACTTACTACATATCTAATTCTGAAATATTTTTGCAAACTATATTCCACTTCTTTTTAGAAAGTAATTTAGGTATGTAGAAACTAAGCAAATATAGACATACACATGTAAGCGATTTGGCTATTCTCCGTCTATTGAAAGAGTCAGATGAATGTGAGGAAGTGGTAACATGACAAATTGCTGGTTGTAATCCAGCACAGGATGGTGTTGTAAAAATTTGGGGGCCATTCAGTGCCCATCTGATGCAGATGCAGCTGACACTTTCAATCCAGTATTTGGTGAATAGATAGCCATAGCCTGAGAACCACAAATGAAAGGGGTTCTTTTTTTCTATTTTCTTGTGGAAATATTAAAGCACTATGGGAAAAACTGGCATCACAGCACATATGGCACAGTATGGCAGACTCTTCTTCTGAGAACATGTGTTTCCAGGTCAAAAATCTGGTGTTTGAGATTCACATTTTAATTGCCTTTCCTCCCTTTGAGACCAGTGTGCTACTGATCAGAGGAAACAGTGCCTCTTCCTACAGATCCACCAGCTGTAAAAGGCTTTGCAGGTCGATACAAAGTCAAGATCATATGAGCCTATGGGTGTGCTGCTATATATTCAGAATTGCCAGGAACATTTGTATTGAGCCAAATTTCAAACAGATAGTTAGATTAGTCGGTGTTGTACAACTCTGTCATTAGTTTAGACATGCAAGGCTCTTAGAAGATAACTGAAACAATCGTCTTGCCACCTAGTCACTGAGGAAGACCAGTACACCAAATTGACCAGCTTTGTAAGCCAAAATGTTAATTTTGGGAGAGATTGCTTCAGAAAAGAATGCAGCAAGATCTTTCAGTTGGAAGTCTGGGTGAGGACTTCTTGGGTTCAAATAGCTCACCTGGTCTTACTATGAGGTTTAACCCAATGTGGATAAGCTACAGAAACTGCTATGTCAGTGGTTTAGGTTCTATTCCTTCCTAGTAAGAGTCCAAAGATCTCTTTCCCCTTCTTCCCTCCCTCCCCTGCATATGAATTTGCTTTTTGTTTCCCCCCAAAAGAGTCATTTTTTCCCCTTCCAGCCTGTTCAATTTAAGGGGGTTTCTAGTTGCCTGCTAGTGAACAGGCAGGGGTCTATTCTGAACTTAATTCTTGTTTGAATCTAGGAGAACAGCCTTTGTTTTTTCCATTACTTGGTGTTTAGGGATGCTTGCTTTTGCTGCAAGTTGTACAGAGAATCTTTCCTTTATCCAGGCTGAAAGATTTGCCAGCCAGCAGCGTCTCACACTCCAGGCAGGTAAAGTGTTTCTTGTGCCAGGTCAGCCCATTCTCTTGCTGGTAGTCCTCAGAGAATATTATCTGCAATGCAAACAGATAACTGTTTGTTTCTGTTTCAGGCAGGATGGATGAGCATTGCAACCCCTTCATTATGTGAACAAAGAGCAGCAAGAAAAGAATTCGGACTATTTGCCGACAAAGCCAAGAAGCCATACTATGCCACGACATTAACCAGCTTCTATTAAGAATATTAGATACTCATTAGGGTTGTGTGAAACGGACTGTATTTGATTTGGATTCAGATTCGGTATGAATTGGAGACAGCGATTCGATTAGTTGATTCAGATCCCTGTCCTGATTCAATTCAGCCGAATCTGAATCCGAAGATCCGATGCCGATTTGAAGAATCAGCAATTCTGCCATAGACATGTCTTTAAATGTTTTTTTTTATATATCTCAAGGTACCAGGCATGGCTCGTGAATGCTGAGATGGTGGGGCAGATGGAGTGTCCCACGGGGGGTGGGATGGCGGCCTGCATGCTCAGCAGTGGACCTGAAAGTGGACCGGAAGTACTTTCGATCCACTTCTGGGGCTGCTGCTCAGTGTGCCCTGGCTCTGCGATTGGCCACAGAGGGACCATGGGTGCCCTCCCCCCCCGGACCCAGGAGGCACTAGTCGCTGAGCTGGGGAGTGGGGCAGGTGGGGGGGGCGGGGGTCCTCGGCGCACTCCCCAGCAGATCCGGAAGTGGACTGGATGTGCTTTTTGTCCACTTCCAGGGCCACTGCCGAGTGCACTGGGGACCCCTCATGCTCCTGTGGGAGTCTCCATCTGCCCCAGCATCTCAGCATTTACGAGCCACCTGGTACGTAGAAAAAATACTTAAAACCGTGTCTATGTCCGATCGTTGAATCTCTCCAAATTGATTTGGAGTGTTTTGATTTGATTTGGAGAAATTAAAGGGTCTCCTGATTTGACTCTGAAATTTGGCTGGCAAATTGGGTCGAATCCTTGGCAAATTGAATCAGCAACTGAAGCATCACACAGCCCTAATGCTTGTGGTCTTGGCCAGAAGCAGAACTTGAGATGTTGGATGTTGGAACTGAGGCATGGAAGGACTTTACAACCTCCTAGGATGAGGCAACAGCCAAGTGGACTCAGTGGATCAAAATAGTCCATGTGGGCACCTACGTCCTTTTGTAAGCCTAGGTCCCTGATTACTACAGGCAACAATACCACACCTATCTGCTTTAGTTATATAGCTCTTCTACTACAAAACTCATTCTTTAATGCAGATCTGAATGGCTTCATCATCCAGGTGGAGCACAGAAAACAGGCAATCTCAAATCAGAGCTTTTCTCTGAAGACTTTTAATCCTTAGCCTCTTTTCAGGAGATATACAAGACTACAATTATGAAGTCAACCATCAGTATGGGGGACTACATAGCCCTGAGTACACTGAAGTGCCTAAGGCATTTTAAAACAATATATTTTCAATAATCAGTTTGCTATGTTTTTGGCAGAGCTTCTGAACAGTTATATGACTGTGGAGTGGGCGCTTGGGCATGAACTATTTCATATTTAAAACAAACTCTTTGGATCAGAACCTGAATCCATCCCTTTGTGAAGCAATTTAGGCCCAATATGACAGACCCTAGAAAAATCAGGCCTTTGTTGGCATGAAATCGAATAGTCCCTTCTGACCCTAAAAACTATAGAGGTGGTCCTGGCTCCTACTCTGGGGGGTTTTAAGAGGAGGTTGGATGAACGTCTTGCTCGGGTCATTTGACCCCAGTATTATTTCCTGCCATGGCGGGGGGTCAGACTAGATGATCTGCTCAGGTCCCTTCCGACCCTAGAAACTATGAAACTATAGTCAGCTCTCATCACCTCTCCACCACTGAACCTGAACACTAGACTTATTCAGCCTTACACTGCTAACTCAATAGCCAACTTGCTTGTGCTATGTATTTCCAGAACCAATGGAAAGCAGAAAACAAGTTGGAATTCACACCATTTGGCAGGCAGATGGTGGGCAAGGCTCCATAGTCTCAATCAGGAAACTCCAGAGAAGAGCAGGATGCCTATGTGAACCAAGGGTTCCCTGGTACGTGGAGTTGGAGGAAGATGTTTACAGATAAGTAGTAAACTACGATGCTCTATCTGTGCCTAGCAAAGGGCAGAAAATAGCAGAATGGACTTATGTCCTTAACCATTCCAGGCCTTACCTCATCACAGGCTGCACAACGTGGCCTTATGCTCTCACAGTAGTGACGTCCGCACCACACTGCACCATTTTTCCAGAAGTAGATCAGGTCAACCAGAGGGTCTGAGCACTTGCAGCACATGAAACATGCTGGGTGCCATTGGTGGCTGTAGCCTGCTCTGTCAGCATACACCACAGGGCAATTTGTAGGCATCACCTGTTTGCAGATTTCACAGCACTAGAACGGAGAATAAATTAAGTGTTTTTGGGAAGAGGGGAGGGAAATATTCAGCTAATTCATAATCCAAGATATGACCTCCACTGAATCGGGACACTTTTTGGTCATCATGTGTCTATCAAAACTGTTGTCAGAACAAGGAACATTAATGATTGAAGATAGTTAACATGTTTTAGACAAAATCCATATATATGGCTTCTCATGAATTCTCCATTCTTATTTAGCTTAGAGCAGTGGATAGTCGAGTAAATAGTTTAGAGGAGAGTTGTTAGAAAGTTTAACAGTTTTTGTCACAGATAATGTAGCAGTAGGGTAAATAACACATTCTCATGTAAAACATTTAGTTCTAGCATTGCATTAGCTGTCTGATTTAGGTTATTTTTGCCACATCTGAGAAATCTGATGGAAGAACTGAACAAAAGAGCAACAGTCAATCTTTGCATTCTGTCTGAAAGAGGAAGTAAGCAAGGAGCAAGAGACGCTATGTTTAATGAGCAGTTCTTCACACTTAGGCCAGTCTAAAAGAAGTTCAGGGGCTTGTAAACCTCAGAAGCCTTCTGCTGGCAGACAGAAGCCACCACAGGGAAGCTCAAGTCTTTGGAGCTGCAATGCATGCATAGAGAGTGCATGTATATCTGTGGGTCTTCTGGTGGCTTCATTACAGCATCTATGCCAGCAGGATGTACAGCACCACGGGAGACCCTAGCTGTTAGTGAGGATATGACATCCAGCAGAAAGTACATGTGCACCTACACATGTTTTTAGCCAACTGCTGGCAGAAACCTTCTGGTGTTGTGCTAGTGGAAAGGGTGTTTGATACTATGGGGAGTTGGAAGTTTGAGGACACTCTTATTTTTGCCAGCAGCACCTAACTTGTCCTGGCTAAACTATAATGTAGACCAGACCCGGATCATGTACCATTGTAGCTAATGTATCATGGTACTATTGTAGCTAATGAAAGTAGGTATAATTGTAATCTCCTTGAAGCCTGTTGGCCACCTAGAGTTCTCATGCTATTATCAGGGTGAAATGGACATCACTCCATCGTTTCTTTAATGCCCATTGGTTTAAGACTGAGTAGTTCCACAGCTTTTAATGTTATCCTTAATTTATACCTGGGTTAAAGAAAAAAGAATCAGACTCCAGGTATCCAACAACTGAAAGCTAACACTACAAAAAGAACCAGTTGGGTTTATCCCTTACTTTAGCCCATAATGCAAAATCCTGCAGATGTTCTGAAATATATTTAAACACCTCTTTCTCTTAAGTTGATAAACAGACTTAGTGGCTTCCAGGTTGCCTTTTATGCTCCCGTTTTACAGTTTTGGATAGTTGGAATCGGCCTCATCACTGCTGAGTCTGCACTTTGTCAGCGTTTTTGTTTCTAAGTCATCAAAATAAGTGTCTGAGTAGTAGCTGGAGTCTCTTCCAGAAAAGCTGGCTGCAAGGCTAAACTTTTACCAGTAGTCTTTGAAGAACTCTCGTTAAAGTTTTATCAAAACAAGATGTACTGTTTAAGCAACTTGTGCGTCTCATGGGTTGCAATTGAAAATTACTCTGCCAGATTAATCCTCTTGCTAACAATTTCAACAAGTTTTGAATTGCAGGGCCGAGAAACTAGGAAGGTAATTCAGTCTTTTCCATGCACATTGTAAACAAACAGCAATTTCATTTGTGTTTTGAATTCAGGTCAACATGTAGAGGAAAAACCATGCAAGGGGGGGAAAAAAATCCCATAGTTTTCCTCCATAGAGTTTAAACAATAACAGATTAGCCATTTCCCTGTTCCCCAGTTCTGAGCCTTCCTAAAGGAGTTCTGTATATGCACGATTAGAAACACAGCTGTGGTGCATTAGGGCTCAGATGTTTTGCTATGCCTCCAGCCCCTCTTTTGACCGCAAGACGACACAGAAAGGAAGAAATGCACATCCATGCATCTTAACAGGTAGGCCTGGCCTGGCCTAGCCTCCCATGGAGGAATGGAAAGAGGGAATTAGAAGGCTCCAGGGCTGAATTTGCATAACTCCATCATCCAGAATAGTTCCAAAATGTTTCTAAGGGATGCGCAAGCACTAGTTGGAGATAGTGTGTAGTAGTAGTAGAGTGATTACTGCATCTTATTACAGCTCCAAATATCATCTACTCCAGTCTCTTGCTCAGCGTAGGATTGTCCCTGACTAAATCATTCCACACATGTGTCTATCCAAACTGCTTCTGAAAACGTCCAGGGATGGAGATTCCAGCACTTCTCTAGGTAGCCTGTTGCAAGGCTTAGCACTCTCATAGTTAGAAAGTTCCTCCTAATCTCCCACCTAAAATTTCCTCTGCTGCAGCCTGAGGCCATTGCTCCTAGTCCGGTCTCCTATGACCATAGAGAAAAGCCTATCTCCATAGGACAGCCTGCCCTTCAGGTATTTGAAGACTGTTATCAAATCCTTCCTTCAAGTATTTTCTCTTCCAGAATAAATAACCCTACCATTTGAGAGATCTGAGTGTTAAAAAAGATCATTAATACAAGAAACTCTGAGTTAAAACTCACATTTCTTGTCAATAAGAATACTGAACTCTTATTTCCCTGTTCCTTCATACGGCAATTATTCACAGTCTTTGCTAGGCATCAGAGACATTGTGCTATTTATATTCCCACTTATTATTCCTGGTGGCAAACCTCACCATTTTTAACATTTTAGTGGGACTTTTAATATCGCACTTATCTCCATTTCTCTGGGTATGAGCAAAGGACTTTGCTAGCTGCCACCTGGTATATGCGAATGCTAACAAAGAGCCCCTATCCTTTTTTCATTTGAAGGAAAGGATTTCCAATAAGTAGTAGTAATTCTTACATCTTTTTTGTAACTGAAGTTTCTACAGTTGAAGATGTTTTTAATGTGCTTCCATTGAATATGCATGAGGCCGCTGGCCTCAAACTTCAGAGCAGTAGTTAATTTTGATTGATGGCTCTTTGGTTTGCTTGATTCCAAGACTCTGGCTGCAATACTGGAAGGTTTTCTGACACTGGGTGGGTCAGTTAGACTCCGTTTTGTGCCTGGCAGAGAACCAGTTTGGCTAATAAGAGACCTGTTATAGTTATGGAATTTTTTTCCAAGGCACAAATGTGTGACCGATTGTTTGAGATCAGGTCCCTTTCTTAGGGAGATTTACATTGGCCAAAACGTTTTGTTCCATCAGCACAAGCACTTAAATATGCAATTAGCATGTTTAACCTTACTTCACTGGGGCAACACAAACATGGCTCTCATATGTCTTTTATGTAACATTTGGGCCATATACAGGCATTATGTTTCTACTGGGAGAATCACAGGTCCCAAAAGAGAGCATGAATGTTCAGGTATTCATACAGTTTTTTCCAGAATAATAATAATAAAAAAGGCTGTGCTGGGAGAATAATTAACTCATTTCCAGACACGTAGAAGTCTATCCTGGGAGAGAGTTTTCCCAATGTTTGAATCCTTCTGGGACCAAGAGGAATTGAACAGTGGGGAAATGCTCCCTATGCCTTGCAAGATTGGGATAAATCAGTCTAGAGAAGGAGAGAGCAGGAAAGACTCGTGCTTCCCGCAACTGGTGCGGCACCATGGCAGTGAGTGGTGAGCAGGGACCACCCAAAGCCTCTGCCCATGGTGATGGTGAGCAGGGACCACCTGCAGCTACTGCCGGTGGTGTCAGCGGCAAGGGGGTGGGGGTGGTGAGTGGGGACCTCACGCAGCCACCACCAGCAGCCCATCTTGGAGGGGCACATGCCCCCCCCCCCATGTGTCACCTATGGGAAAGAGTCCAGCAGAGGGTGACAACAATGGTGAGAGTGTTGGGGCACATGACTTCTGAGATGAGACTAAGGAAACTAGGCTTATTTATTCTGAAGAAGAGGAGACTGAGAGGAGACATAAAAGCAATCTTCAACTACCTGAAAGGTGGTTCAAACAAAGATGGAGCTGGACTGTTCTCAGCGGTGGCAGAAAACAGAACAAGGAGCAATGATCTGAAGTTGCAGCAAACATCTGGATGCACTAACCTGAATACCACACATCATTGTGTTAAGAATTAGGCAACTTCATTTCTCCCATGCTTTACTTCCTTGAAGAGATTCCAGCCCTATCCCCATCAGCTTTATCTGGCTTCAGGGAGGGAGAGTTTTCATGTGAATTTGAAATATTATGGCAGTAGTAGCAGTAGCCCAAAGGTGTCCTAACCTTGAAGGGGAGGGTAACGAAGTTGAAAAAAGGCTCCCATCCTTGATGGTATGATTGCTTAGTTTAAGGAAAGAGGTCTACCTGGGGACTCTAACAGAGGCAGAAAGGTAGAGCAATGACTTTTTTGGAAATTGGGTTCTGCACATTTTAAAAGGAATTTTGGAAAACCCATCGCTCAACGAGTAGAGATTCTTGGTCTAATGAACCTAAAGTTTAAAATGAAAAATGCAGAAGCAGAGTTTCAGCCTTGTTCAGTCTGATCTCCGGTTCAGAGACATGGACTCTCAAATCAAGAGACATGATGTAGAAAAGATTCCAGGCCCTGGAACCAAAGCCATGAAGAGGCGTTCATTTCTAGAAGTGGCAATTTTCAACCATTAGAAATGATCCTGGGAGAGGGAGCAATACAAGTGCTCACAGCCTGCAACTGCCCCCTCTCCCCTTCTCCACATCTTCCTCAGACTGGGGTGATTTTAGTCTGATGAAAGCATAGGGTCTAGCAATAAGGCAAAGACCCACTTCACTCACTCCTCACACTGGGGAGCCCAATGAGGGATGGGCAGGGAAACAGCAGCGGCTTCTCCTCTGCTCAGCTCCTAGGCTCTAGGAACCGAGTGGACTGAGACATGCGATAAATCCTCCATCCATTCCACACCAGGCACTCTGGGGTGCTTCTCTCCTGTCCTCTCAGTCTATGAGAGGGGCAGGACAAAGTGACCCCTGTGCCTTAGAAATCATAAAAAGTTTGGGTTGGAAGGGACTGCAGGAGGTCATCTAGTCCAACCCCCTGCTCAAAGCAGGACCAGCCCCAACTAGATCATCCCAGCGAAGGCTTTGTCTAGACAGGTTTTGAAAACCCCCAAGGATGGAGCTTCCACCACCTCTCTGAGTAACCTGTTCCAGTGTTTTACTACTCTCCTAGTGAGAAAATTATCCCTAATATCTAGCCTAAACTTCCCAAGAGAAAGAAAGATGTCAGTGCTTCCTACTGTAGTGATCTTTGGATCTAAAGTGATCTACTTAACAACTCAGACTGCTCCTAGTTGTAGTACATCTTTGTTATTACACCTCTTGGTAACTCTTTTCTCCACCTGTATTAGATTCCCCTTAAATTCATGCATGCTAAGCCTTCTTTTACTGCCAGGTTTAAATTTTTTTCATGTCTCTAGTTTTTGTTAAGCTAACAACATTTGCAAGGTAAGTGCTGGGTCAAAATACCCTTTGCAGTACTCTTGGCCTGCCTCTTCAAGGAATAAGATACCAACATACATCTGTTTGCCAGGACAAACAGGACAGGGTTTGAACTGCAGCCCAGTACAAAGCCCCCATCTTTTTCTTAGTGTTTAAGAGTGACCAGGGAATTGTGCATGACTGAATGGGGTTGAAGAGCCTGGCACCAAGACAAAAATTTGTCCTGGACCATTTAAAGCAATTTGGGAACCTTGTAAAGCCAGAGGCCTGCCTTCCATCCTACCAGCAATGCCTGTTTTGGGACCCAATTCTTCACTAGTTTACACAGGTATAAGGCCCCTGCTGTAAACACATGCCCCTTGAAACAGGGTGCCAAGTTAGGCCCTTATTCCCTACATCCCATGCCCCTTTTGAAGACATAAGGAATAGAGAACATATCCAGTAACATGGGTATGAAGGGACATATGAATGGATGTAGTAGCAGGGAACAATCTATTATATGTTTCAGCAAAGGATGAAATTAAAGAACCAGAAAACTCAAGTTCAGTGCACTATGCAGCAGTGGAGAGTCAGTAGTAACAGTCATAGTCACATCAGTGCTGGCATAACTGACCTGAAGGCAATCGCAGTGGCAGAAATCTTAGCATCGACCAAGTCAGCTCTGACCTATATCTGGCTGGATTTTCCTTCCTTGGCACTTATACAAAGGGCATGCAAAATGCTACCATTCTATCTTTGTGCAGCCTGCATAATTGTAAATCAGTACACAAGGCCAAGGAAATCAGACTTTATTTCTTGCACTCTTATCCTCTCATCCCTCAGCTGTCTTAACTGCTGCAGGAAAGATTTTTTTTCAAGTGGGTGCGGGGAAACATGAAGATGTCTTTGTCACAGCAAAAGCTGCTGTGGAATTTGCAGGGCAGCCTCCAAGTTCAGCAGTGTGATATGTTAGCATAAACGTATCTTTGGTAACTGTTTGTGAAGCAATTTCAGTTTCAGCTGGTGCCTGAAGAAAAATAAAGCCTTAAATTCTAAGAAGAATAACACCACAGTTATGTATTTACTTGGAAGGATAAACTGGCAATCTAAATAAACTCGCTTTGCCATGATGGCTGCTATAAATGATTTTAATGGAAACCTTCCTTTTTCAGATGGTAATTTTTTTTTCAGTTTGCAACTCTCTGCCCAGCTTGAGGTTCTGTTACAATATTCAAAAAAACCCCTCCTGTTCCCCTACACTCTGAAGGCTCGGCACATACAAGTGGGGAAAAGAGTCCTCATTACCCAATATGGAATGAAGAGTGGCTGCACTTGACATCCCAACCCAGTATAATTATTTCAAGAAAACGCTGCCTTAAAAAAATTCACTTACATCAGTCTTTCTGTATTAAAAATAAAGAAGAAAAGATAGATCAAGCATTGCAAGTTATCCTGGCAAGTGCCAGGATGAAATGTTTCCAGTTCAGCAAGTATATTTGATGATAGGCATTTCTTGGAATGATCACATTGACCACTAAAGACCCCTTTTAAAAGGTTGTGGTCAGTTAGATTTATGTCCTCTAAACACAAGAAATTAATAAAGCATCTGTAGTTTTGAACTTCTAGACAATGCATTCCATATTTATTGAATGATAAGCCCTTGATATATCTACAATTGCTTGGGAAAATTCAAATGCAGAGCCCCACCTTTGTAATGTCACCGTTAAAATATTGCCTAGGGTAATTACAACACTTACTTTCACTTGGCTTGGAAACAGTTGACTTATTCAGATACTCCTGGATGTAGTAACATACAGTCACTGGTTTGGGGTACCTTGTTTTCTCATGCCCAACCCAAGGTAATTTGTGCCTAATTTTCAAAGTCACCAGGGAACTTTCTTTGAAGTTTCTGGGAACCTCAATCAATGATATTAAGGTTATTGTGTGCACATTAAGGTAATCATCTTTTGATTTAAAGATAAGATTAAGGAGCAGTCAGTGGTGGCCAAAGTTTGGACAACACTGGATGTTCTTGAACATTGCTTAGGCCAGTGGTTCTCAGCCTTGCTAAGACTCATGGTGCCTCTCATTAGACTTAAGACACTCCTTGGAAAAATGCCAGCTCTTAGCTTTCACTTATTTTTTGATTATGGAAAAGCAATAGAGCAATTAGGTGTTTTGCAAAGAACTCAGACTGACCGCAATTCTTTGACACTACATATTCCCATTTAAAATCTCTAGGTTTATCTTGTAAATCATTTGTAGGGATTTGCACACCTAACAGTGGTAATATTGCATGGAATCCTGTGGCACCCTTAAAAGGATCTTGTGGCACCTCAGGGTGCCATGGCACATTGGTTGGAAAAAAAATCACAAATTTAGGCAATGGGAACACTTACAGCACATAGCCTCTAGTACAACTTCACAGAAGTCTACTTACATATTCTGCTTCTGCTGGTGGACCACTGAGGGCTCCATTGGTTGAAACAGATGGCTTACTTGTACCCGCATTTTTGTCTTGATGCTTCCCTTCCTCTTTGGCACTGCCACCTTGGCCAGGAAGTGCAACTTCGCCGACTCCCAGAGCATCGTTTTTATATTTCTTTACAAAGTCTTCCATCAGCTTGATCTCATTTTCAGCAAGGCCACGACAATGAGAAGGATCCTGGTCATAAATAGGAAGCTGTCTCATCAACTGTCTACGACGGTAATATGCTCCTTCTGTGCCTGCTATCGGCTGCATCTTCTTTGGAATCAGTTCCATGTACTGTATAGCCTGTATAGTGAGTGAAAAGGAGTACAAGGGTATTATCAAGGTAATGATCAGTGCTTAATATGCAGAAGCATTAGCTCTTTGCCTGCATCTGCTGTCCAACAAGATGCTCCCCTACTTTTTCCCATCCTGCATTTCTCTGAGCCGAGTCATTCCTCTCTTTGTGGGTCTTGCCACGTTTACCCTTGATCTATTGTTCAAATGTATGCTCTACTTTGACACTCCAAAAGGATCTTTGCTTAAATTTTAGAGCTAAATGGATGAACTTGTTCTGATGGAAAAATCAGACCTAGATTGGCTGTCTTCCAGATAATCTTTGAGGTTTCAGAACATCAGAGCTGCTCCGGTTTCTTTTCAATTTCATGCCGATGTTTGAATGAGTTGTGAAGACACGTCTAAAGCTTGATTTCCACCTGCTCTTGACCACCTCTTAATATTCCACTCCCCTTAATAGTACTAGGTACCATCAGATTAGTATTTTCTCTCAACTCTTGCATATTGGTGGCATTCAGGAGCAGAACATGCTATGTTACAATGACTAAATAATCAATAGACATTCACAGGTGTAGAGCGCCAAGTGCTTTATAAAGTGCCGTTCCATGTTACAGAGGGAGTATCTAAAGTACAGAAGGAAGAAACAACTTGTCCAAGGTCATTTAGGAAGGCAATAGTCAAGCTGGGATTTAAAACCTGGCTCTGCATTCTAGGCTACTATCCGTTCCACTTGGCACATTCTTCTGCCCTTCCCTGAATTTTTGAATCATCCAGTAATGTAGGTAAGGGAAAAAAGAAGAAACAGGAACATATTCAAGATTCCCAAACACTAATAGATTACGGTAATCATAGAAGCTTATCTAAAAATTAAAAATCCTTTAAATCAGAAGCAAAGATTTCCTTCTGAAATCCCTTCCCTACTGAAAGAAAAAGCCTGAGCCATATGTGTTTTGGCGTCAGAGAGATTTTTTTCCCTTCAAAAAGTTCTTTGTCCAAGAGTAATATCCGCAAAGTATAACATTTAACATCATGACAATTCACCCTCTCAAACTGAGAACTCTGCCTTGATCTTTAACTTTACAAGAGCGATTAGAGAAAGCGAAGTATGTTCTCGACTAGATGATAGATCAGTAGTTAAAAGGAAACAGAACTGGGGTTTCACCTCTGGACACAACTGAGAATGTACTATTTACTGCTACAAAAGGCTCAGTATTCATGCTGTAATAATTAGTCTGTTTTCCATTCTAAATAGAAGGAAAATAATGAGTTTGTAAGCATCTATGTGTGGGGGCAGCATACAAAGATTTAGTAGGAGGGAATTTTATTCATACTACCACTTATTATTGAGGCCAGCTTTTGGCTTTTCAGCAGTTCCTGAATCCTGACAACTACAATACCAGCCAAAAGCTTTTTCCCATCCTGCATTTCTCTGAGCCAAGTCATTCCTTTCTATGTGGGTCTTGCCACATTTACCCTTGCTATATCGATTATAACATGCTCCATGCAAGGCTACCCTCAAATGCTACTTAGAAATGTTGGTAGTGTAGAAAGCAGCTGCCCATCTATGGCTACATTCAGCTCCCAATGCCTTCAGTAGGTGTTGTATCAGAACTGTAATATTAGCCATCGGGAAGCCAATATTTTGGGTTCCCGTACTTCTCTCATGACCTGCTGGCTTGTTAAGACTAGAAGGAGCAAAAATCTCCCAGAAAACATGGTTGCATATTCCCACTTTGGTAGAAGTGGCATGCCAAGAAGTTTACATCTGTAGGAATCAATTACTTCGAGTCAAGAAAAGCTTTAAAATCAAAAAAGGGAGTACTTGCTAATGGGAAAACTGATTTAGGTGAAACCACTATTCAATCTGTATTGTTCACCTGGTCTTGTGTGGGAAGCTGCTGGTCTGTCTTCTTATTTGACTGTAAGTTCCAAGTGCCATAAGCTAGAATATGGCCACAGCAGGTATAAAATGCTAACAAGAGTTGTGTGACAAATTTGCTGCCTATTTCTGAGCTATTGAGAAAGCGGCCACCAACAGCTAGTTGGCTACTGGCCATTATAAATGAACACATCAGAGGCAAGTCTAGCATATGACCAAAATCTACACCTTATAAATCTGAAGGATTGAATAGCCAGCACTTGGGCGCTATGTTAATAAGTTTGGGTTTTTCCCTTTAAACTGTTACGAGGAAATTACTTCAAGCTGTAGACGCTGTCAAGCAATCCTTTATTTTCCCCTCCTCTAACAGGAGGGAAGGACCTGTAAACCAATAGGCAATCGCATGACAGCTTAGCCTACAGCTTTAAAATTGATAGCAATTAACATTGTTGTGCTACCAATTACCTTAGAGGGATGACTTTTACCAACTTGATTTTTCATTACGGGGGGGCAGAATTTCAGAAAGCGTAATTAAGAACCCTTATGGTTCCTCTAACGAGAGGAATCCATTTGTTGCCAGTTGGCCACTTAATTGGAATCATAAAAAGACAGTGGTCCTAAGACAGGCTTGTTCCACCCTAAATTAACACTGGAAGGAGGATGTAGTCTGTACAGTTTGCTTGTTTCTGGCATGGAGCTTAAAGGAAAGGGAGTTTCCCATTGGAGGCCTTTTTCCTATTATAGTGTGAAGAGCTAGCAGGCAGCCAGTTGGCTGTTTGCCATTAGTTTTAAAGACCAGTGTTCAGCTGCATTGGATTTGCTTCTTACTTGGTCAGCATTTGCAAGCTGAATAGTAATACAATGGAAAGACTATTAACCATTTACTGTTGATCTTGCGGAGGTATAGGAAAGTACAGAATGTTAAACCCTGAACAGCCAATTAAAAGTTATAAAACCCCCTGTGTAAGTCTCCTCCTCAGGCATCTTTAGAGAGATGAAAATATTCTGTAGGCACTTGGCAGTCACAGTGGGATTTCATACCACCAGTCAATACATGGGTATAAAGGAAGACGATACGACCTCAAAGTGAAAAGTCAAATTCCCCATTTACTTCCATAGGGTCTGAATTTCTCATATTTTTGGAACTATAACTGATTACAAATGGCGGTATTTATCCATCAAGGTATGCCTATCCTGTCATAAGGCAAGTGGATAGCTAGTTACTTTGGCCCATAACTTCCAAGTCCTCAAAAAGTTATAACAGGTTATAACATCTGGTCATTCATCAATGATCAAGAGAAACCTTACCACGACTTCCACGCAAGAACAAAAACAACCACTGGTCCAGCCTTCAGGAACATTTATCATAACGTAAGTCAAACTAGAGTGAGATAGCAAGTGTACTTTAGGAGAAATTCATGCATCACGTAGATGTAACCTCCACAAAAATAACTAAAGAGAAGAATATATTATCACAAGGCGACTGCAGAAAGAAGGGATAGTGGGGAGAAGAAAAAAAGAACCAAAAAAAAAATCAGTGCTGTATAGTCAAGAATGTTAAAATCATCTGTTGACCTAGTCTAGCTACAGAAAAAATAAAACAACTCCACACCCTGATGACAAACAAAGCAGTAAAATTTCTTCCTTACTGGAAGAAATGCCAAATTTAATAAATGTGCCAAAACTAATGTACTCCTATAGCCATGGGAGGAATACAAAAATTCCAACCCAAGACATCTTATTCCATCCCAATGCCAGCTGCTAGATTTTATTTTAATGGAAAAATGTTTGCAGGAAGCAAAAGAGGGTAGGGCAAGATCAAAGCCTTTCAAAACCACAGCATAGCCTTGCTCAGTTTGGCATTCTTCAAGATAGGGGGGATGAATTTTTGTGCTCCTAGAAGTCTCAACTGCCTCCTAGATTGTCTGAATTTTGCAACCTAAGTGCAAAACCAGTAAGGAAAAAAAAAAGGCGGGGGGGAAATCGCATCTGACACTCAAGACTGAATTGAGTGGCAATAAAAAGTTATGTCTCCTTTTCTGCTATTGTGCTTTATTATGTACTGTCAAATGTTTTATTATGTTGCCTCCACTTGGATAATTTCGGACAAGAATAGTTCTAGTTTTCACTACCCTAACTACCAATTTCCTCAAACAGTTATTTTATGAACTGTTCTCTTTAGTTTCCACTGGGATTTTGGATATCGATTTTATAACTTCTCCAGATGCAGCTCACTGAAGACAAGGCCTGAACTTCCTTCCATTACTAAACTAGCAACTTCAGGGCAACAATATTATTTTTAAAAAAAATCCCCAAGTTTCCACTTTGGTCCTCAGATGGGAAATGACTAGCCCTGGTTAGTTATTCAGTAGAGATCTTTCTGGCCAAAATCCCTTTCAAATTGTTACTGTTCTTTTTAAAATAAAATTTTATGGGGGGGGGAGGGGTTGCAAGTGTACACGTGCATTAATGTGTGGTTGTGACTGTGCATTAAGTTTAGTACTTCTAATATGAGGTACTACATAAAGACGCAGTAGCTAGTGCTAATGCACAGTAGAAACAGTGCACAATCTTTTTTGCAATGCTTAATGCATAGTAGACTAAGTCTACTGCACATTAGCACAGTTTTTTGCTGTGGTGTGCTAATGCACAGTAGAATTAGTCTACTGTGCATTAAGCATCTGATGTAGATAACACTTAACTAGAACCATTTTTTTTTGTTTTAAAAGAAAAACATGAAAGTTATTTTCAAACTTAATGAAGTGTTAAAAATAGTATTTTTCCCAGCAGCAACAAAAAATATTGGGATCTAAGGGTGTGTGTAGACAAAACGGGGCTCTAAATTAAAGTGGTGGGTTTAAAAAAAACACCGCTTCAATTTAGGGCTGATTAACCCACCATGTTGTGTGCACACCCTGCTGACTTACCTGCCTCTCCAATGGGGAGGGGAGGACGAGCTGCCGGTGGGCAGAATGGTCCCTGGACTGCAGGGGGGGGGGTGCTTCTCTCCCCGGCAGTGCCCCCCAGGTGGCCCCCACCTGCAGGCACCTGGCTCGAGCGGTCCTGGGGGCACCGCAGCCGTGGAAGGAAGCACTGGGCCCCTGCGCAGCTCAGATAGGCAGGAAAACTCCAGGGGGTGAAAAGAAGATCAGGCTCGCGGCTTTTCTTGGGTGGAGCCTGCTTTCCCAGGCTGCTGCCAGGCTGCCTGCAGGGCTTCCTACAAAGCTGTGGAGCTGCACAGAGCCTGGTGCTTTGCTCCATCACTGTAGAGGCAGCAAACCTAAAACTCCTCGAAGGAGTTTTAGGCTTGCTGCGCCCCAAGTCATTTAAGGTGCATTATACCTCTGAATTTCCTATAGTGACTGGAATGAATGTGCAATACACCGCTGAGGCATGCAAACACTGACACCATTAAAGCAGTGCAACAGCATTTAGCCCACTTTAAAGTGTTGCGCACATACTTCTCTCATTTCATCTACACACAGCCTAAAGCATGCTTTAGGCTGTCAAAAGCAGAAACACAACCATTTTCAAATCTTTAGCCTGCCAATCCCACAAGAACTTCACACCCTGCGCTTGAGTTGCAAGTCTGAACTTTAGGGTCAAACAAATTTACCCTGTATGATATTCTCCAAATGCTCAATTTTGTGCACATAAATGCAGTAGTGTAAACACATAATTACAAGTAGGCAAGTCTTGAGGTTCAGAACCAGGAAGGCCAATAGGGCTTGGAGCTAAACAGGGACTCGCGCTGAATGAGTAATTGAAAAAAAAAAGGGTGGGGATGGGGAGTCGCACACTCCACCCTAGGCAGCATACTGCAAGTAGTAGGGTTTGCTAGTTAGCTTTCATAGTGTAAACAGTAGATTTCTGGTAAATCTTAATAAAGCATGTTGCCTTGGAGGATTGCCATTATTGTTCTCTGGATTCCCCCAGCAAGCTCCCTATCTCCCCCAGGGACCTGTGAAAGACAAATACAAGTTAAACAACTATTCCAGCTCTATTAGTTCTTACAAAAGAGTAGGAGCACAAGGGAGCTACCAGTAGTAGCTCCATGCTTAAATAGCCAGATAGTCGAATAAGTGGGATGCTTAGTCCCTTATTACAACAGAGTGCTTAC
The DNA here is from genome assembly GCF_001723895.1 of Crocodylus porosus. Taxonomy (NCBI): domain Eukaryota; kingdom Metazoa; phylum Chordata; order Crocodylia; family Crocodylidae; genus Crocodylus; species Crocodylus porosus. The sequence continues at coordinate 1,861,181 of NW_017728917.1, forward strand.
TCTGTTTTTAAAGACAGAATTTGGTTACAGAGTTGCTTGATTCCAACTGAATAACCACTTCTGGGTTTTTTTTCCTTCCATGCCAGAGACTTGAAGGGAGCTTAGTTTCAGAATAAATACCAAGTCTGCCTCACTGATTTGTTAAATTGTGTAATTTTATACTTGCTTCTAAATCCCTTTTGAAGCATTGGACACATTTTTGGAACAGCCTAAAACGTATCCTAAGTTAATTTAAAGGGAAAAGCATCTACAGAAGAAAGACTGCAAAATATGTAGTGTTTATGCGATCTCACCCAAACAAATGGCAGTTACAAACACTCTAGATATTTCTGTATTGTCTTATTTCCAAGTACTCAAAAATATACTTCCATAAATGCAGTATGTTCTAGCCAAGAACAAATACTGGGCAGAGGAAGGAATGTGCTTTCAAGACTTGGGGACTTAGATTTAAACAAAAACAAAAAGAAAAACCCACCACAAATCCTGGTGATATGGAACTTTTGCTATCTATTCTTTCTGTTTTTTACAGAACTCAAATACAAACTTCATTTCCATTTTTACTTGGCCTAGACTATGTTTAGCCTAAAATAAAAGTCTCAGTTTCAGTGCTGAATGTGATAGTGGTTATTTTGGCAGTCAGCGTATGCAATAGACATGAGAAGATTTAGAATTGATACAACTGGGTATCAGATAATAACAAATGTTCGTAGCAACTCATTTATAAGCTTAAAAAGGATAGATAGTTTATATAGTTCAGCCACGCTTCCATAACTTTTTTACATTTTTTTCCCCCTTGTGAAGGAAGTAGGAAGACGAAAACGGCACATTTTGGGCATGTCTACATGTCGCTGTACTGTGACATTGCTATAGTGCCATGCTTTAGTACTTCCTTTTGGCAGCACGGGCAGTAGGGCTGTGCAAAGCTTCGGGTGGTGATTCGGCTCGGAGGAGATTTGGCCCAATTCGGTGGCCAAATCTCTGAACCCGAATGAAATCAGGGGACCAATTTAAAGGTCTGAATCGATTCAAAGATCTCCGAATCTTCAGAGAGCTTTGATGATTCAGGCAGGCCCTGGTGGCTGCAGCTGGTAAGTACTAGGGGCAAGGCGGGGGGGCTGGGGGAGGGGACCATGGGGGGCCAGCCCCCAGCCCAGCCCTCCCTGATCCCTGCCCGCTCCCCCATGGCTACCCGGTCCCTTTGACATTCCTAATGATGTCTGTCACTACTGGAAACAGAAAGGCCACTAGAAGAATGGGTGCTCAAATAAACCCCGGGGACCCCCGCTCTCAGCTAGTGCCCCTCTGTTTCAGCCAGGTGCTCGCTGAGCTCCACCACTCGGACCAGCTCCTCTCCCTTGAAGGTGAAGATCAGTGTTAGGACAGCCGAGAAAACCCAGCAATTCTAGCCCCTTTGCTTTCTACCCTTTCTGATGCTACAGTAGCTGTTACTGTGGGAAGACAGACTGTTCCCTTTCTTGTTGATACGCGTGCTTCTTTGTCTATGCTTCATCTGTGGGCGAGGTAGAGAAAGGATAGCAGAAAGAGGATCAGGAGACAGGTGATGGGTACTGTGAGAAATAGTATAGCCCAGGTAGGTAACAGAAGCCCCAGGGCTGCCCCTGCCCACTCCAGCTCCCAGTACTTAAAAAAAAAAAGCCCTGGTGCTCACTGGGTGCTGTCAGATGGGGGGCAATTCCCGCTGCTCCCTACCCCTTGCTGCATGGGGGGCTCTGCTCAATGGCAGAGTTTCCACTGATTAAGATGAGGCCAGAATTTTGCTTGCTATCGCTTTAGATATTTTATTCACTTTATATTCTTAAATGTGAACCCTGAGGCATTACAGCACATCCCTGGGAATCTGCTCTTTGTGCCGCAGAAGATTGTTCCTATATTGTATATCCAGGCTCTGTGCAAACCACTTTTGTGCTGACAGTCAGTCTATTGAGGATTAAAATTGTGTTTGCTACTGTATTTCTAGAACAGGTGCTCAGAGAACCCCACTCATGCCTTTCAAGTGACAAAGAACTTTTTAAACGTGTACCATTAGGTCAGACATTCAATTCTGTAACATTAGAAGGTCACGCCGAGACGCTCTGTGATGTTTTCCAGTCACTCCACGCTGCTTTCCTTTTGCAAAATGGGACAAGTTTAGGAGTTTGGTTAACTCCTCAAGTCCACTGCCTCTATTGTTATGTGTTACTCCATGAAGACGACACCAAAAACTAGGCAAACACTAAAATACTGAGAGAGCTCTAGCGCTACCATATTCCAGACCAAGAAGAGATGCTGGATATTCAATTTAGAAATTTGCATAAGACTCCTAAATTTGAGAGATGGAGATTGTCAAAGAGGAGAAAGCTTTTTTATGAAGAGGAAAAGGAGGTAGTTAGCCATATGTTGCAAGCCAGGGAAAAAAGGCAGAGAAGAGTAGCCCTGTGTAGCCTAATTCAGAGATCCATAAGCCTTTGTGAGTAACATCTCACTTCAGAGTATCACATCAGATACTATGAAGGACTTCAACTCTACCCTACTTCTGTGAAGAGGAACTTATTTTACATTTGATCATCCTGGGATACATTGTTCATTTGAATGGGAACAGACTGGCTTGGATTTGCAGAGAGGTGAGGACCATTGGACTAATAAAGTCAGAAAAAAAATGAATAGATGCAAGCCATCTTTCATCTACATGAACGTAGATTTGCAGGAGTGTAGAGACCAGAGAATTCAGTGGAATTATGCAACAGTAGTAAGCAAGCAAGCAAGGGATTTTAATATGAGCAAGCATTTCTTAGGGCCCTTTAGCAATGATGTTTAGGTCATAAAAAGACATTTTTTAAAGGAGAGATAACTATGAAAAGTAAATCCAGAGGCCTAGCAGGACATAATGCTGCATCCCTATGGAGTTTTAGGGCCCCTTTGTGGTTCACAGATCAGGAAATGATCACTTAATCTGTTCCTAGCTAATGAAGACAGGGATTGTTCTTCAGGTTAAGCCCATGCTACCAATGGTGGCTTCAGAGAAAAAGGAAAATACTTGATGTTTAAGAAGGGAAAGCCCTCATTTCCCTGCAGTTAGGCTACTTTAAAAAAAAATAAATTTCAGACAAAAAATTTTTAAAAATGTAGCGTTAGCCTTAAATGCTACATTACTTCTTGCAGAATGAAGGAAAAAACCCTATATTTGAAATGCTGAGTTGAACAATTTAAGCTTGAGATGAAAACATCCAGGTCCCTTGAAGCGCTATACTCAACCACCTTTGTGTACATTTGCCAGCATTTGAAATCAGTCTTATGTAGGCTGACGTAAAAAGTCGCATCAAATCAGCCTTTGAGCCAGTCACTCAATATCCCAAGAAGAGAAAGAAGCTTTAACCAGCTAAGCAGGCCTCTAGTTAGGCCATGGGACAAAAATCTTCTCGTACTTCTTTAGAAACATAACACTGGAAAGGACCCCAGGGTGATCTAATCCAGTTACCTAACAATTACTCACTAACAAAACGCTCCCTAACAATTATCTGCCCTAAATTTTTCATGGCCTATTCCCTTCACTCGTGTGCCAGTCTTGTCTTTTACCATAAATAGCTGTTCTCCTGCTCTCCTTTCTGCCTATCCCGATATATTTAGAGAGATCGGTCATATGTTGTCTCAACTTTTATTTTGCTAGGCTTGTGACCATTCTGAACAAGTCCGAGAAGAATCGCTTTATAGTTTGTTTTTTGAGCCTAAGAATCTTGTGTGGGCTGCACACATGTCTGGACGGACAGAAGAGATGTGTTCTTCACTCAGTAATGTTTTTATTGGGCCTGAACTAGAGCAATGTGGTGAACTTTCCAGTTGTAAAATGCATTAATGTTTCTTCTAGAAGTGTAAGTGAACCTACAGAAGCCTACCAAAAGCACCTGTTCTTTCGCAGTCCAACCTCTACCTTCTTAGGCTACTTTTGCACTCGTGCGGTTTTTGGGAAAACCTAAGCGTTGCGTATGCGCGACGTTTTTGCTCTGCAAGAGAACCCGTGCATTTTACTATTTTTAATGGCAACGTTTCCAGCGTGGACATGTGCTCATTAAGAAACGTCATTCAAGTGGCAAGAGCTCTGTTAAATTATCTTACCAGTTTCTGGGTCAGTCCTGGAGGAGCCCACTCGTACGTTATAGTGTCAAATGTCGGGTCTTTCCGAGACACAATAGGGTTGGTGATGATCATGCGATTCCTTTTGTAGATACGAACTCCATCCCCACCTTTCACCCTGGCGGTGAGCGTAGAGTACTTTGACTCTGATAACAAGCGGCCAATTTTCCGGTCATCTTCTGCATCAGAGCTGAGGCTGTGATCTTCCTGGTTACATTTGCACGACTTGCATATTTTCCTGTGGGTGACAAGTGAGATCATCCTTTTGGTATAAGCTGGACCTCAGTAGGCATGTGCTCTTTCAAAGGCTCAACGCTGAACTTTAGTTAACTTGAAAGGTTACATATCAAATCAGACTGTGACACTAGACAAAAAGCTTTTGTGATGCCACAGTTCTGTTTGGGAATTCAGCATGATATGCCTTGAAGGACTTTGCAGTGGTGTGGAATATAAAACTTACTGCCCGCCCTGGCAAAAGCAGCAGATATACAGTAACAGCACACACCAATCAACTGTTCCCTCTAACCTGCTGTGACTGAACAGTCAGTTTCCATGCACTTTTAAGGGATTTTTAATCTCAAGGCAGTACAGGTCTTCAATATTAAAGTGTTAGCCTTTGTTACCAAGGTAGCTCTTGGAGAAGAGTAGCAGTTTATATGCTTTTCATTATACTAATCCCTATAAAAATAATAGACCGCCATGCTGCTGTTTCTTGGTAGAGATTTTAAAGCAGCTATAAAAGGAAAAATGGGTTAAGCTCATTGTTAGTGTCTTGCCAATGACTGGGGAATTTCACATTAGTCATTTAATTGATAATTTTGCCTGTACTTGGTAAATCAGCTGAAAAACCAAAGTAGTGACTCAACTGAATTTCAAAACTCTGTATGCATCCTCAGTGCTGAAGTCAAGAACTCAAGGCTGTATAGAACAAAGTTAGAGACCATATTTTTGACCTCTACTGTATTATTTAAGCATAAGTAACACATCTATGGAGGGTGAACTGTGTGATAGTTGAGTGCACAAACGCAACAGCGTACTAAGCTGCAACATTTCTTGCAAGAACCCAAGGCAGAATTGTTGGATTCATAAAGGAGACAGCTGCATAGTTTATTAGTGTAGGCGCTAGATTTGAACTCTGTTCAACTAGCAGAGAGATGTACCCGCTATACATGTTTAGTTTGTCTTTTGGTTTTAAGTTATGTCACTTTTATATCATTCAGGATACGAGGAAGTGAGTAACTGTTCATTAGTTTTCTATCTGGTCTGCTTAGTTAGGTCTCAACAGGGGTGCATTTAGATAGAGCTGTTAGACATTGATATTGTAATGGATATTTGCCTAAAGCTTTATCTTTTTAAAGTAAAATATTGAATAAAGTGTCTGGAAACAAGATCTAGTTCTGGCACTAAACATCTTGTTATGCTGCAACAGACTACTTAGAGAAGTTATAAATCCTTGTCACTAGAAATTTAATTGTAGGACAAATAAAATAGCATTTCAGTGAAAAGTAGATTTAGGATAGTTAATGCCAGCATATACACTTTAATTGCTAATGTGAGGTGCAAGTGTTGCTAACTTCCTGAAAAACAAAACGCTTTAAACCACTGCTCTCCCCTTCCCCCAACCATTACCCTGGTATGTCATCAAGGACAGAAGTGACAGCGACACAGCGCATGTTGGAACACTTCTTCAGGAAGCATGGAGTCATCCTTTTGGTTCAGACCTCCCTGCACAGAGAGGGAGCAGTGGCATACAGCATTTTCTTCTTTTTTAAAAGTAGTTTTCAAATAATTAGGTCTGCAGCCCCAGGTATAGCACACAGGATCTGCATTTCAGTAAATAAACCCATATGCAGTGCATCAGGTGGCTAACGTCTGAGTGGAGAGCATAATTACTTTGGCACCATGCCCCCTCCCGCTGTACCACTAAAGAGCATCAAGCATGTGTCTGCTGTTTTGCAGTTGGCAGATACCATGAGAGGATGTTGGCTCTTTCAGCTGCTTCACCAAGTTAGGAGGCAACAAGCTGTGCCACGGTAGGACAAAGAAAGTCCACCCCCATTTAGTATCAATGGATTCTCACCCTTGTTCCCACCCCCCAGGCGATGTTGAGGCAAAAATGAATCATTTCATTTACACAATTAGAAGCATTACGCGGCCTTCAAAACAGAATCTATCCTGGGACTTAAAAGGCATCTAAAACCCTGTCCAGAAAATCCATTGCACAGCACAATCATGTCTTGCGAGCAGTGAGGCATGGCTTCATTTTGAGGAATGCAAGCTTGCTGAGTCTGCTTTTACACCCAAACTTACATTTTATGTCAGAGTTTGGCTTTAGCTCAGACCCTGCTGCGTCATGGGCCCTAGTGTCACAATCCAGGTTTTTCTAGGGGTTTGAAAGTTGCCTGGCTCAAAGGGGTAAGTTATATGAAGCTGCAGAGTCACAGAGCCAGTAGATCGGTGCCCTTGTGGAATTCCTAGCAAATAAAGAAATGCCCCGTCTCCGTTAAGTTAGTACCCGAGAGCCAAGTCTAAACAGCTGTTTAGGTACCCGACTCCTACCGAAATCAATGGGAGTTTAGCATCCAGGATTGGTCCCTAAGCCCATCCCACGAGCTCTCTCTCTCCTTGCCAGTCTGCAGAACAAATAGCTGTATTAATTCTAAGGTAGGGTTTTTTTGGGTGTGGAAGTTTGATACAGCTCCAAATGCATCAAGATCTGCAGTCATCTGCTGGAACCAATCCCAGAGTCGGTGGTCTGGTGACAGATGCTTCTCCCTTACTCCTGGCTGGGGGAAGGATCAGGGTTTTTTTTTTAAAATAAAATGATGTGTTGTGGGGTTTTGTTTTTGGATATGTTATCTGTTATTATTTGGTTTCCCCTCATTTTTCTGTTTCCCCTCCCTTCCTAAAGACCCTAATGGTATGACTGGGATCTCAGGGACTTTACTCAATTGTAGTATATTAAATGTAGGATTTTACACTGAACAAAGAGCAACTATGGGGTATGCTTACACTGCAGTCACCAGAGTGTTGCATCTGAGTTTCTTTTATCTCAGATGGCTTCGCAGCCTACATGCAGCAGCAATTTGCTGCCAACCCCTCCATAAAGCAGGACAGGAATGCTCAGGTTATCCGAACTCCATGTTGCAACGGATAGATCATAGCAGGACCAGTTTAAAGGCCCTTTAACAAGAGTTCGATGAATAAGCAAGCATTATTGCATGTACCAATGCATCACTGTTTCTCCTTGTTATAATGTTTGAACTCTACCAGCAATCATATCAGTGAAAGGGGAAGAAGGGGCTAATAAATCACAATAGTGCACTAGATTAACATAGTACAGACTCAGAAATCCTCTGCCAGTGTTGTTTCACCTACAGCATATTGACACAGTGCTTTGTGAATTTTGGGAGGCACCCAAATCAAAAAAATTAGCCTGTTAAAAGTCTATTTTCCTTTGTCTTGCAGGGCTTAAAAGGCAGACAGGATAGTCTTACAGATTTAATATTACAGTTCATTGTATTAACAGCAGGCAGTCGCGCCACAGCTGTTAGAAGGGATTCTTGGCTCCAAAGCAGCCATAATGTAGATGAAGCAGAGGATTTGTTATTTGTGTAAGATGATGTATCACTTAGGCTTATAGTAATGGTTGGAGTATCCTCCCATCCGTCATCCAAATATCACTTTGAAAACAGTTCTAGGTAATGCCGTATCTTCAAACACTATGTGTGGAATAAAGCTGTTTCTGTCTTTTAGAAGCAGACTGTAAAGTCACCTATAAACGGAGCATCAGTTCCTCACAATGAAGATATCATTTATATGAAAAATGCATTCTTGAAACAAAGAATGAACTAAACTGATCCAGTTCTGTATGACTGTTGCCAGTGACCTCCCACTAATACTGGGAAGGGAAAAAATGAGGGGGAAGAATAGGATTTTTGAGAAGCCTATTCATCCTCTCTTGATCGTGGCTTCCCACAACTTGCAGCAGTCTCAAGTCTCAGGGCTTGTTGTGTCAGCCGCCCATGGCCATTCTTCTAAGAGAAGACTGTCAAACAAATCACAGGCATGTCCAGACCATACACCCCACACCGAGAGCTCTGTGTGTGGTGTGGGGCAGCGGAAGAGGAGTCAAGCTTGTCAACACACAGCAAACATTTTCTATGGAAAAAAAAGTTTCTCTTGACAAAACATTTGTTTTTTCCATGAAAATGCTGGGATT
>NW_017728917.1:1869630-1875829 GCF_001723895.1 Crocodylus porosus
TTTTTTTGGAAATTAAGGGTAGGGGGAAAGTTTGCTATTTGCCCCTTTTGTCCTTAGAGCGGGGCTGAGAAGTGATGGCTGGAAAGTGGTATTTAGAGGTTTGCTTTTGGGAATTGGCTTATAGGTAAGATATATATGCATTAGAACAATAGTGCAGGGTGGCAGCAAGGGCTAATTGATTTCGAAAGGCCTGGTCACACAGTTCTCGCAGCTTTTAAGGCAGACAGGGTGTCTAACACAAGGCCAATGGATATACATATAGCCTGGGAAACTGTGGGCATATACCACACTGTTCTATACCATAGATAAAGTGGCACAAGCTCACAAGGCCCCAAAGTGGGGGCCTGAGAGTTTTAGTTTTGGGGGAACAGACCAAATTAAGAGAAGACCTGGAAAGCCCAAATTCGGTTGCGTGTGTGTGATTGGCATGTGAAACAAAGGAGTATGCTGACAGGACAGAACATGGACAGTATGGTGACCAGAGAGACCATTCATCGGTAGCCACAGATGAGAAGCCATCAGGAGGGGAAAAGAATAAAGAAGTAGAGACTTTAGAGCAATGCGGGGGGGGGCCATCCCCAAGAGGGGAACCTGAGGCACATTGACTGAGGGCATACCACCAGCCTATATCTCATCCATGCCACTGGGGAGGTGGGGGGCAGCTTTGGCCTCCGACCTCCAGGCTGCTGACAGCTGACATTCAAGACAGGACCTCAGAGGGAAGCTCACATCCTGACCAGACGAAGCTTGAATCTGATGACAGCCTTAGGGTTGGTAGCTATAGAACTGCTTGTATGACTTTTTTTTCTGTTATCTCCGTGCATCAATAAATTTGCCTATCGTCTAGTGGAAAGGTCGTGGTTGGTCTGTGGGTTTTGGGTCCCCCCAGAACGTGGCGTCTGGGTCCTAAATCCAGTGTCAACGAGAAGGAAACATTTTTGGCAACTTGGAAAATCTTGTGAAAATCCTCATTTTGAGACCGTTAAAATGCTTTTCCATTTCAAAAACGTATCTTCAGAGCCACCAAAGCAGTTGTTACATTTCCAGAATACATCCTTATCGCCAAGAAGAACTAAAATAGCTGACCTGCCATAGCACCTGCAAGTGCCCACTAAAGAAATAAACAGGATGGAGAATTAATGAAAAGGGTTAAGTCATTACTCCCAGCATTTTTTTTTCCAGAGATATTTTTTACTGTAGTTCTTTTGGGAGAGGATTAGCTACAGAAAAAGGAAAAAAAAAGAGATGGAGAGAGAGACAGGAGAAGGTCCCAGAACTGGCTCTAGCCCTTATTGATTTCCCTTGTTCTGCAACTTTGCAAGAGCTACATAGCCAAAACACTTATCAATTTTCCTCTGCATTGAAGACTATGGGAAATAGCATAGAGAGAAATCCTAGAGACACATTGAAAGGCAGAGCCCAAACAGAAGATGAATTACCTCCAAGAATGTGGCTCAAAGCCTGTACACATCCCTCTGCATCGTAAACAGGGTGCACCTCTTCCTGACTGCTGCTGGCTTACAGACATCTGGAAGGGAAAACAGAAAAAAAAAAAAAAAATTCGGGTTTTTTTTAGTTTTTAAGAGAAAAAGCAAAGGATCCTGGGCTCATGTTCCTTTATTGTATATGGTTTTTGAAGCATGTTGAATCCTTTACAACTATCCCTTGTGCATTTTGAAAGTTCAAGATAAGTCATGGAGTACAGTTGCCCAGTACTTGCAGTTGGTTTGCTCAACAGTTCTGATCTTGAATGGACATAAGAAAGGGATACGGACACCTCTTTATGCTCTCTGTCAGTACTTCCATCATCCATTATAAATGAAGAACACTGGACTAGAAGTTTCACTTTAATCAGTTGATCCCACCAGTCATCAATCCGACTGGGGACTTTGGGCCAAAGCTAAGCTTCAGGCTTTTCCCTACCACATCACTAAAAACAATGATTACAGTGCAATTAGTCAATTTTAAGCAAGTTATTACACTGTGTATAAAGGCAGATATCTTGCATCCAGCCAGCTGTCAGGACAGGCAAATGCTTTTCGTTGAATTGATCAGGTTGGGGGGCCGTGTTTGATAAAGTTGCAGCTATACAAGTCGGGAGCTGGGCAACCGCAGCCCGTGATACTTTTACGTGGACAGAATCTCAGCAGGACTTGAGGAGCTAAATTCAGTGCCAACTTTTATACTATCTGAAAACTGAATGAAGGCAATATAGCTGCATGATATACCAGAACTGCATTAAGAATCTTTCTCCTTTAGCCAATAGAAAGAATGCTTCCCACCCAAACACATTTTTCTTGGTAGTTTATTTTCAACGTGGGAGCAATTATTCATTTCTATAGCTGCGTGCATTGTAGCTGACTACGGGTTTTTCTCTCCAGCTTGGCTGGCCATGGTATTTGCCTAAAAAACTGTAGGTTCAAAGCCAATGCCCTGTATGAGCAGATTTTTTTTTATTTTTAAATGAAAACCTGACACATCACTTGGGGCCTCTCCCTCCAGTTTGCTTCTTCCATCTTCACCTGGCTCACTGCTATGGTTGTTCAAGTTATATAGACAAGAGCAGCTCCATATGCTACCTTTCCCTGGGTGATGTGCTTTGTCCACTCAGCCCCTCTGGCTGCGAAGCACTGGCCTAGTGCAACGGTGGGGCTCTGATCTTAGTTGGGTTCCTTACAAACCGGCCAAAGGGCAAGAACACGCCTCTTCCTACTGAAATCAGAAAATAAATGTATTTTTGTGTAATATATATATATATACACACACATTATATATATATACACACACACATATATATATACATACACACACACACACACACACACCACATTCACTTGGTGGCATCTTTTTCTCCAGTAAGACTAGAAGTGAATGAGCCTATTACTTGGTAGGATTATTTACATCTCATGCAAGCCCCTCATTTTCAATCACAATTGAACTCCAGGCAAAGAAGGAATTTTCAGGTTTTTATTCAGGTTCGCACTCGTGGCTATTTTCTGGTGTTTTCTAGCGTGCTTTTTTTGTAGAGTTGGCAACCAATATTTTCCTTCATCGCATAAGGATACTCTATTTCTGCATATGCTTGCATGAGAATTCGATTTTCCAACTGGATACAGCGGAAACACCAGCAAGCAGTGAAAGATTGAGATGCACGGTTGTGACTCAGTACTAAAGCTCATTCATTGGTATGTAGGTTTCCTTGTACAGAAACTCAAATGTATTTTGAGAATGTGGCATGTTTCCACATTTTGGGTGTTATGTTTTATGGATGGTTTCCATGGTGAACAGGAAACATGGTAGGGGGAAGAAATAAAAGGCCCCAGGGAGGAAAGGCAAAGAAAAAGAAGTGTGACTGTGCTGCACGTTGTGCTTTTCATTCAAGACAGACAGTCTAAATATAGATATGGGAGCCCATGGCTGTACATGGAAGGTGCTGTCGAAATGGTAGTCTCAAAATGAGAGAGAGAGAGACCAGTCTGTGATCATTTGTTGATTAAAAAAAAGAAGCCAATAAGATTATTAGTGCTTTTGCAGTGAAGATTTATCAAACATGACTACTTGAATTTAAAGAATGTAAAATGCATGACAGGTGCCAAGAACGAAGCAGTTCCAGAGGAAATATTATGGAGAAATGATACCCTGGAATGGTGAATTTATAATCAGGCTTGTCAGTTCTAACAGCCCTCGAAACTTTCTCAGACTCTCAGCTCTTAAAAGACAGTTTGTCTGACCTGGCAGCAAGTCTGTAACAAACCAATTAAAAAATGTTCATAACTGGGTCAAGGCACTCCCTTTCCCAAATAACGATATGATCGTAAATAAGGTTTAGCCCTGTGTTTTGTTCCATCTTGTCATTTTTGGACCCTCAGAGCTCAAACCCAGTTCAGTATTTTTAAAAGTGACACTTGCTCACTGTCACCTATTGATCGTGAGCACTGCTGTCTGGCCCGTGACAGGAGTTGTCTCGATAGAGAACCCAACTAAGATCAGAGCTCCACCATTGCACTAGGCCAGTGCTTCTCTGCTGGGGGGGAAGAGTGGACAAAGAGCAAGCGCCCAGGGAAAGGTCATTAGCTGGCACACTGAACTGATTTTGTCGCAGCCATATTCAGGTGAAAAGAAAAAACACACGCAAACCCCGCTGTTTACAGGGCAGACCATTAACTTGCTCCATCAGTCACTGAATCCACCCCAGTCCCTTCCTGATGTTAAATAGCTTTCCTTAGAATTCATTCTACTTTTGTGCCAACGAGATCTTTCTGACAAGACGTGCAGAGACTGCCCCAGTTCCTTTGAAAGCCATACCTCACTTTAGCTTCAAAGCTGGAGGCTTTTGATGGCTCTTTAAAATGACATTTTAGACAAACTGCATCATATAATTTACTTTGGCTCTGTATGGAAACTGAAGCTTTGCAAAAAGAGTTTTAAGCGTGGTTTTCAGATGTTGCCCATTTTAAAAGTAGGAAATATGATGTCTTGTAGCTTTGAGCAACTTAATACATGGGCTTGGTTATTGTTAGCAAGACCTAGGGGTTTGGGAACATTGCTTCAAAAGTTGGAAACTCAAACTCTATTCCTGCTTTAGTGTCAGCTGCTCCATGGACACTTGACAAGTTGCTCAACTTATGCCACAGTTTCCTTTTCTGTATAATGAAGTTTTGTGTTGCAGTTGCACCCCACTTCCTCGTTTGATTCCTCTCCACCCACACGTTCAAATCAGCTGCCTCTAAGGGTAAATTGACTCCATGGCTCATCATACTCCACCTAATTCCTCCTCACTTCAGAGACGTTAATGACCCCTTCTCTTTTTTTAATGGTCTTGAAAGTCCATTAATCAAGCTATTCTGTCTTCTGCAATGTTGCTGTCTGTTAACCATTCCTGGTAATATCACTTTAGTTCACAGCCCTGCAGACTTTTTCTAGCAAAATTACTACACCTAGCTTAACATTTTTAAACTTAGGTGAACATTAACAGTGAAATGCTACATGTTGTATTATGAATCTGAATAAGAGATGCAAATGTAATTATGATCAATACAAAACTAATAAGTCTTTTGACTATTTTTGCCTAGTTTATTGTGTTTTTTAAACTTAATGTATAATCTAGCAAATTAGTGCACATTCCAATAGAGTTGCATTAGTCTTAAAATGGAATAATATAGCACTGGGCCCCTAGTATATTGGTCAGTCTTCTAGTTTCTCTTTAACTGGAGCAAAATGTTGTGTTGATGCACTGAACCATCTGTACAGCCCCTTTTCAAAATCCCAGCTCCATCCTTGTACGTTAGTAAAGTGTTTTAAGAGTAAATGTTCAGTTGCTAGAAGGCCTGTCTATCAGAGTCCCATAAATATAACTACTAGGACCAAGTATCATCTGAACTCTGGAGACTAAACTGTATAGTCATATTCTCTGCTGACTCTCAAGCTACAATATTCTTGATGCTAGATTGGATTTCTAGCAAGTTAGTTTTTCAGCACATTATTCTATTTGATATTTCTAGCACATTATTGTTCAGAGCTGAGGTTTTGGTCTGCTCCCCAGTCCAAATTTCTATAAGCAAATTTGTTATGTCACTCACCCCACCAGCATGGCATCAGCTATTAGTTTACCTACATGTTAATGTACCATCAGGGTGTGAACTACACAGGAACTGCTGGGAAAAAAAAAAAACTCGTAGTGCAAGGTTAAAGTAATTGGACAAGCAAAAAGGACACCTGAAACATGACAGGAACATGAAATAAAAATCTCTCTTGAACCACTATAGCTAGGAAATACTGATACAAACCACCAAAGACTGAAGAATCAATGTCCTGAGGAATCACAAAATAAATATCTACATTGCCCTTCTCCCCATGACACAGTCCAGGAAGCTGTTCCAAACCCAGGCATTCAGCTGAAAGCTTAACCACATGAGGGCATTTGAGCACGGATGACCCAGCTGGTGGAGAAATTATTTGATAGTTAGGTTGACCATAAGGAAATGTGGGGCATCTAGAACATGTGCCCCTCCTTCCTCTCCCCCGCCCTAATGCTGTGCCAAGTCAGTGGTGCTGCCTGGCATCTGCCTCCCCCCGGGACTGTGCCCTGTTTCCCTCCATTTCCAGGATGCTGATTTTAATTCCCACCAGCTGTCTGGGACCAGCCTCCAAAATCTGGGACTGTCCCAGTTCAGCTGGAACATATGGTCAGCCTGTTTTA
>NW_017728917.1:1878189-1886096 GCF_001723895.1 Crocodylus porosus
ACAGCCCCTTTAAACAGGTAGAATAGCCAAGGCCACAGAAGACAGTCCTAAACAGCCCATTTTCCAGCCAGAGGAGACATTTCCTTTCACAGGTATTGCGAAGGACCTCACTGCCAGCCCCTGGAGACAGCACGTGCCACATGCAGGAAGGATAAGTACTGTAGATTGTGGATGGTGCTTATACCAATTGAGGACCAATTTAATTAAGATACAAGTCCCCAGGGCTCTTTGTTACAACCAGGGTTTCTACTCCCAGATTAGCCATTCAGCCAGCGCTCTTTAACATGCACATTTCTGTTACTGTAGGAGATGGGTTGTAGAGGCTTCTCATATGTAATGACTTTAGATATTTTTAAGCAAGATAAATAAGCACTTTAAACTGTGCTTGCTTTTGTAAATTTATCAGAATAAGTGAGAAGAAACACATTTCACCTTCCCGCCCCCATTTTCCAAGTGCTACAGCCACTCTGCCAATGTTAGCTTTCTTTGCAATGTGACCCTTGGAAATGCCTTTAATGTGTATGCATTGAGTCAGCTCAAGCAAATAATAAAATAGATCAGATTTAATATATTGGAGATTCAATTAACTCTTATCTTGAGCTGTCAATATAAACTATTGGCTCATTTATGGGATTAATTGGTTTAGCCTTTCCACATGACCCCCGTGTTTGATTTACAAAAGAAAGACAACAGTCTATTTCCTTAAGAAAAATAAAGCCATTACTCTCTCTTGTTTGTATATTTATGCTATCAGTTAACAAGTAAGAAATCCCTCATTTTCCTCTCCCCACTAGTTGTTTAATTGCCATGGCCCACAGCTAATCACGTGTCTTGGAGATAAGCAACTGTCCTAGGATACTTTTGTTTGGCAACTTTTACCGGTGCAACCTTACTGCTCCTCATTTTATAAAATATATTTTAGGCTGGCACTGAGTTGGTAATACAAAATGCAGACCTGAAGGAAAATAGGGACAAAAGGAAATAAAAAGAAGAAGAAAAAAAAAAGTATGATACAGTACAGGTCTGACATCTAAAGAGGCTTGTTGAGTTTCTCAAGACAGTTGTCTACTTTGTAGTATTTTGACCTTATATTTTCTGAGGGAAGAAAGGGAGGATCGCACCTAACCTGGTGCCACTTTGCACTGCTGACTGCACTGCAAAGGCCACAAGCAGTTTGGTTTCTCTGGTTGCTTCTGACACCATCCAGCAGTGGTGGGAGTTGCATTATATTCAATGGGCAGCAAAATTTGGGAGGGGAGCACAAAAAAGTAGATGGAAACTTCAGCCAATTTTTGTTTTCCTCTGCATAGAGGGGCCAATCACAACATGATCGTTTGCTTGTATTTACAAGTTGCACAGTCAGCAATACTTCCTGCCCAGGACTGAAGCTCCTCTTAACAGCATGCAGTCCAGACACTTGAAGTAGACATAAGAGTGGAGGATTAAAAGCTAAACAACAAGTCATGGCAAAAATACAGCAAGCTAATGTGAAACAAATGCTTGCAAGGTTCTCTGATTCTGACTCCACCCTGGCTACAAATAGCACCAGTGAAAGATGAGATAATAGATGTCAAGTGAAGAGTGTTTGTAGAAATACCCAATTCCTTAAAAAAACAAATGAACTGTAAGTATGTCTACAGATTCCTTGGAAGAGGAAAAATGCTGCTTATTGAGACAAGAATCTACAAGAGAAGTCAAAATAGGAATTTGAAGATAGTCTAGCTTTAGCAGTATTTTTGCTATAAAGAATAGCAACCTAGCCAGTCAGTGCAACAGAAATATTTGGATTCTTAGCAAACAGCAGAATGGATTCAATGTCAAGATTCAATTTGGGTGAGGTTTTCTAGAGGCAGACGAAATTCCAATGAAGTTATTCTAGCAGCCAGGGATCTGAACCATCCTATGGAAAAGCAAATTGATTAGCTCGTACCCACTGAAGTCAGACCTTAGCCTTAGTCCTCCAAAGTGCAAAACACATAATAGCTAAAAATAACACGTGAAATAAACTTTGTCAGCCTTTCATATTGAAGTTGTTGGGAATGTTTGGCTTAAAGGGCGAATGTCAGCTGGCAAATTTATATATTTCCATTCACTACAATGGTGTCAATGACCCACCTCCTGAAATCTTAACTCAGTTACCAGTTCTGCCAACCTTAAGCCTTTAGTGGTTTTATTGAAATCCAGCTTAATTATAGAGTTTGGTGTTACTTCACTAATTGGCAAACCTGACAAAAACGGGTCCCAGAATCTTTTGGTAAAACTCCTATAGAGATTAATTTGTTTTTTGTTCCAGATAGGGTTTTGCACTCAACATTGTGAGAAAGGGAGGAGAACTATTTTTTCTCATATTGAGACATATGTTTGCACAACATCAACGTTCTCACACCTGACAGTTATGTGATATAGTTTTCTATACCAGACAGTTTAGCACAGGAGGCAATATTTAGTTTAGGGGAGGGAGAGACAGAGACGGGTGCCCCCCTGACCACAGTGCCCTGAGCGGTCACCCATGTCACCCACCCCTAAGGCCAGCACTGCTCACTTTGTTCTCATATTCAGTGTCTGTAATTGCCACCTATTATGCAACAGTTATTTTAATATGATAACACATGTAATGAAACCATCTTAGACTTTTTTTTGCTCACAGACCAACTACCCTTCCACCACAGTATAACCCATGTAATCCAGCTGTGACAGGAGATGTTGCAAATTGAAACTTGAAACTTCACTAAGTAGTGCCTCTGTAAATACTCCAGAAATGATTAAGTGAGGTATTGTTCTTGAATCTCTTCACTGCTTGTTTGCACTCACTTACCAGGGTAGCTGACAAGACAAAGCTTGCCTCTCCAGTGCTGTCTAGGCAACTGAACCACTAATCTAGTTTAATGCTAGAGTGAAATTTTTCCTCCTTTCCCTCCCAAGAACACTTTTAGTACTTGTATTGAACCTCATTTATATTGACCCAATATAAAATTGGTCCGAAAGCTGATGCTCATATCATAGAGAAGGACAGAAGGAAACCCGACTCTAAGCCCTGCCTGAAGCAGAACCATCCCGAACACGAACATTGTTGGGTTTTGGGTTTTTTAACTCTTATGATGCTTTTTTTCATGCCTTTGACTCCAACAAAGGAGCTCCAAAATTAAATTATATTTAAAGGAGATAATGAGAGAGGGCAATGGACGAACGGTTAAAGGAAGGTGCTATTCAACAGCAGGTGGGTCAAAGTGTTGAAGAGGTACTTATCTATTTTACTGTTAAACATATGCTAGCACATAAATTCATAATGTCTTTAAACTTTTAGCAGGGATTGAAGCCTGTAGGAGAAGCTTAAGTGTCTCTTACTGTACCTTTCTTCTTTTTAAGAAAGGAGCATGTAAAATTCTGGGCAACATCAGTGTTTCATTGTACAGCAAACATTGAACAGCAGTCTAGGATACAAAAACAGAGCTGAAATGGTGATTATGGGCTTGACTCTGTGCAATGCAAAGTACCCACATCTGCTGGTGAGAGCAAAGTGTGGTAGACATCCAATATATTGGCTGATCATGGTTTATTGCTCCAGAGGTCAGAATTTCTGCTTCCACTGTAATAAATGGAAACCTGACAATGGAACAGGCATGAGTTCAAATGTACAGCTTGATCCACGATTGCCTTCTAGGGAAACCAAGGAAATCCCCTGCACCTCCTTCAATAGCTGCCTTAGACCTGCTGGGATCACAGATGTGGGCAAAAGAGAACTGGGGCTATGAAAAGTGAAACATAGGAATGGAGGCCTGGAGTCATGACTCTATACTGGTTGTGACTGCATGCAAGGGAGAGAGGCAGGGGTCCTCTCAGTGAAGTAATTCTGCCCGCAAAGGACTATATCCCTGGCACAATGTCTCTAGTGCTAGACAGCTTTGGGAATGCCCTTGCTCAGGGGTAGTACAAAGGTACCACCCTGGTCTTTTCCTTCAAATATCTTAAAACCATGTGGGCAAACCGGACCCTATGGATGTAACGCAGTTGCTTGTGTTGACTGCATGTTGGGGTCACCCCAATATTTTTATTTTGTACTGCCTATAAAGGCAGTGTTGCTGTACAATACACAGCAAGGCAAACCCTACTGCACTGTGTAATCCATAAGGCTGCAGTGTCTTGGGCTGCATGAGGCATTTGCCTTCAGGATCTTAGCCATCAACATGCTGATTTCTGGCACTACCTTCCAGCCATTTCGCCTTAGGAAATACCTGGGAGGGTGCTGAGCAGAGTACACAAGTCTTTAGGATGAAGCAATCTAGGACTTTGGTAAAAATGGATAGGGAAGCTTGAATAGTCCAGTAGGGATATTTGCTTTTTTTCTAGTAATTTCCCACCCCCTGTGAGTGCCAAGTTGATCCACAAAATTAATGTAAACAATGAAACCATACTTTTCTCTAAGAAGGGGAGTTCAATCAACATTTTGCTAGAGGATCTAGCTACAGGAATGAGTAGCATCCATACAAGAACATGGGATTATCCCAGTACTGTAAGATAGTAAGGTTTCTCTTTAAACATGCTATTGTTCACAGGGGCACCAAGCCCAATACTAAAGTATGTGTAAATACAACTAAGTTATATACCAAGGATGAACATATTTTGCAAAGCTGTTCAAACTGTGCCATTTTTGCTATGAATCAGTGGGTCAGTTTGCAAAAGGCATGGCATGGCATAAATACCTGGCAGACTGCCATCACGTTTAGACAAAAAGTTATGTCTAGAAATAAGACTATTTTCTTGTTGACTGGGTCTGCTGAAGGCCCTTTGGAAGGAGAAGACTGCCACCTATTACTAAAAACATTTGAGGGAGTGGGCTGAAATGATCTAATCTCTAATCCATAGAGATACAGACCCTTTGACTCAAGAAAAGAGAAGGTTGTTTCACCCTGTTGTCTCTGTTTTTTCTTACAGAGGAAGCTGAAACAGGCTCTTGGATTCTATTAAAAGATATATCCATTAGGTTTCCAAATGACTTAAACACCCTCTTAAAACAGAGAAGGCGCACTCCCAGAACTCATGCAAGTACATATACTTACTTGTTAAAAAACCCTAAACATTTTATCACAGGCAATTTCAAGTTATTATGACTCACTTCATCACAATGGTATAGCTACCAACCATATTTTACTTTAATTGGTAACTCTGTGCTGTTTAAAAAGTGAGAAAACCACATCTCTAACACAGCTACATCTGGCATCAAGTACCACAATGTCTCAAATAGACAGGTCCAAGACAAGATATATGCTACTGCCTAGGAGGTGGTAGGCTTTATTACAGGTGCTAGAAATACAGTTCTCACTTCAACTCGAGGCATGTTTAAGCCGTGGTGTAAGCAGGCAGACTCATTTCTATTCTGAGCTAGGTCTGCTTGTAACAGGACTGGATTTAGCTCACAAAAATGGGAGGAAGACATGAACAGCATAATCACACATCCCGCTGGAGAAAACAGAATTCAGTCTTCCTTTAAAGGCAAATACAACCGTCCTTAGCTTATCCAAGCCTTTAAAGTAATTGGAGCACTTTCTCTAGTCTTGTGCACAGGCTTTTGAATGAAACTTTCTACCTCATCTTGTTTCTGCATTAGAGTAGTTGGCCAACCAAAGCTGTGGCCATGTCATGCCAGGCACTGTAGGCACTCATTGCACAATGCAGTCCCACGCTGAAGAATTTGTAGTCTAGAAAAGGTAGCCAAATGAGAGAAGTTACAAGATACCCAAAAGGCACAATCAAGAAAGAAGGTTTCAGTGTATAAAGGAAGTCTGGCTTAAACAGAGAATTAAGTTAGTAAAAAAACAAATAAAAAAAAAGTACCAGTAATTGTAGAAGTTAATTGTAGAAAATAGGTAAATCAATATTCAGAGTAACTTATGTAATTTTTGTTACAGTTGAATCCCCTTTGATTCAGGCGAATGAAATGCAGGACTTCAAGGTGGCGTAATTAAATGTCTGTCAGCATTGGGTTATGGAAACCAGATCCTGTGATACTAACTTAGTACTTCAATGTTATTACAAGATTGACTGATACAGAGTAAGTGTTGACATAACCCTGGACTTCTGCAGATCTCCCGATGAAGGATCATATGCCATTATAAATAAGTTCCTTGTAGAAAAAAGGCAATATGGCTTACATAACATGTATTAAAATCTGGCTGACCAATCACTGTTTCTTGTTTAAAAATACATTTTTGAAAAGGGTAGACTTTACACATACGTACAAAACTCCGAGAATCTGTTGTTGTCCCCATACTTTTCAAGGAAATACGATCTACGGCAGTGTAAGGACATGGCTGGATGCCTGGGGCACAGGGGCAATGATGATTTCCAGTTGTTGTGACCATTATACTGATTATACAGCTACTGGTTGCAATCACTTTTTTTGCACTTGCATCAGAAAATACTGATAAAGTCTGCAAATAGCATAGAGCTGATGACAGTATATTACGGAGGTGACAAGCCACTAATACAGTGATTTGGTTTGTTTGGTAAGCTGGATGCAAGTAAATGGAGTTATAGAAAATTAGTGTTGGAAGGGACCTCAGGAGGCCATCAAAACCAACCCTCTGCTCAAAGCAGGACCATCCCCAACTAGATCATCCCAGCCAAGGCTTTGTCCAGCAGGGTCTTAAATACCTCCAAGGATGGAAATTTCACCACCTCTCTGGGTAATCTGTTCCATTACCCTCTGCTTTATTACCCTCCTAGTGAAAGAGGTTTTTTTCCCCTAATATCCAACCTAAACTTACCTTGCTGCAACTTGAGCCAAATGCTCATTGTTCTGTAATCCACCACCACAAAGAACAGTCCAGCTCCATCCTCTTTTGAACCCTACTTCAGGTAGTTGAAGGCTGCTATTAAATCCCCGCTTAGTCTTGGCTTCTCCAGACTAAATAATAATAAGCATCTCATACATCTATGAGCAAGAGAGAGGATGAGAGACGGTCCTGGGAAGTGGTAATTCAGGAGGGATGGATGGTGAGGAAGGAAGGGGACTTGGAACCATTGTGGGTGATTTCATATCTAAAAACAGAACAAATGATATTTTGCTAGTTGTTTGTGTAGGCAACCAAAATAGAAAGATTATATTACTTCTTCACTTGGCACTGGCATAACTGCTACTCAAATGCTGCGTCCAATTTTGGTGTCCACACATCAGGAAGGATATTGAAAAGTTGGAAAGGATGTAGAGAAGAACCACAAGAATGATTAAAGGACTGGGAAAAAATACATGCCTTAGACTGAGTTAGAATCAAACTCTGTTTAGCTTATTGAATAGAAGATAGATTGCTCAAGGTCAGGCTTTTAATCATAACTACCTTTTGGGAATAAAAAATTGTTCATAGAAGGCTCTTCAGTCTAACAGAAAATATAAGAGGTCTGGTGTTTTGAGGCTACAGTTAAGTTAATTTAGACAAGACACTGAGGATGATTAACCATTGGAATAATTTTGTGTGAGGATTCCCAGTAACTGGAAGCTCTTAAATCAAGATATTTTTGTACAGGGTAAATTCTTGGGCGGCCACAGTTTGACTTGAAGCAGGCTTGCATTACATAGAAAATAAGGGTCATAGAATCATAGGAAATTAGTGCTGGATGGGACCTCAGAAGATCATCTAGTCCAACCCCCTGCTTAAAGCAGGATCAGCCCCAGCTAAGGCTTTCTCTAGCCCGGTCTTAAAAACCTCCAAAGATGGAGAATCCACCACCACTCCGGGTAGCCCATTTCAGTGCTACCATCCTAGTGAGAGAGTTTTTCCTAATTTCTAACAGGAGGCCTCAAATGCCGCTACACAAACGCTCGTAGTATGGGCAACAAGCAGGAGGAACTCACCCTCCTGCTGGCTGACACCAGCCCGGACATAGTGGGGATTACGGAAACATGGTGGGAC
>NW_017728917.1:1886107-1933906 GCF_001723895.1 Crocodylus porosus
TCGGACTAGATGATCTGCTCAGGTCCCTTCCGACCCTAGAAACTATGAAACTAACATAACCTTCCCTTGCTGCAACTTGAGCCCATTGCTCCTTGTTCAGTCATCTGCCACCACTCAGAACAGCCTAGCTCCATCCTCTTTTGTACCCTCCTTCAGAGTTAAAACCCACTATTAAATCCCCTCTGTCTTCTCTTCTGTAGACTAAATAAGTCCAGTTCCCTCAGAAGTCATGTGTCCCAGCCCATGAACCATTTTTATTGCCCTCCACTGGACTCTCTCCAATTTGTCCACATCTGTACTAGGGGAACCCAAAACTGAACACAATACTCCAGATATAGGCTCACCAGTCCCGAATAGAGGGGAATAATCATTTCCCTCAATCTGCTGGCAACACACTTACTAATGCAGCCCAGTATGCCGCTAGCCTTCTTAGCAAGAAGGGCACACTGTTGCCCCATGTTCACTTTGTTGACCTCTGTCATCCCCAAGCTCTTTTCTGCAGAGCCCAGTCAGTCCCCAGGTTGTACTGGTGCATGGGATTAGTCCTTCCTAAGGGCAGGACTTTGCTTGTGAAGTCTCAGACAGCAAGTCAAAAACATGCCAAAAAATTGCACCCAGGTTTCTTGCCAGGCCATGAGTATAGGCTATTGAAAGTATTAGGCCAAAAGCCCCCTTACCACTTGGACTTTCAGGAGTCCTTATCTTCCATGTGGAAAATACCTCTACAAATAACAAATCAATTAAACTCCTACCCTTGAGTTAGTCAAGTCTTTTTAGGAAAGTCTATCTATAGATCTCTGAAGCTCTAGCTCCAGAAATATTGATTCTTACAGCCTTCTCCCAGTCATTTAAATGAAGGCTTTTCATTCTGGAATGAACTACTGCTTGTTTTATTTAGTCCTGCACCGAAACAGCAAATGCCCAGTCAGTAAGCAGCCTCATAACCAACTCAGCTCCGATTTTCAAGCTCGGGCAGGGAAGACAGCACAGGAAAGCATCACTTTAAATCTATTTCCAAATAGTCTTTCTACATGTAGACTGCTGTTAGATCCTTGTCCTTTACAATAAAGATTAGACATCATTTTTAGCTCTCTTTATAAAAAGCAGATTGAGGAAGTTGAAGCCACATTCAACCAAAAACATGATTAGTCCTAACCTCTTGGAATAAGGGGTAGAAACTTTTCCTTCTTCCTCTCAAATAAGATGTTTCAGTTTAGGAAGTTTCCAGCTGAGGCGGCTAAATACAGTTAAGGCAGAGCCTGAATGCATGGGTGGGTCTCCCAGCCACAGAGCACTTCACATTTCTAACTCTAAATCGACTCTCTTGGCGAGGAAAAAAAAACCCCTAAAAGAAGTTATGCATGTGTCCTTTAAATGGTTTGGGTTGTTTTGTACAGCATAAAAAGGAGTTTAATTACATACCTGGGGTTTGTTGTTTATCTGAATGTGCTATTGAGCTGGAGTCAATAAGAAAAGGATTACCTGCTCTGCAAGGTGCCTTAATAGACTTCTGCTCCCAGCAGGGCGGGTAGGAAGCGCTTACAAAACTGAGAGGAAATGGAAGTATTTGTCATAGCATTGCTCTTACCTTCCTGCAAGAAACCCCCCTCCCAAAAAAAAAAAACCCAACCCAAAACAAAACCAAAACAACCCAACAATGATATAACGTAATAAGCTGTAGTAAATTAGCACTACATGGGCTGAGTTAGAAAACAAAGCCAAGCTCCACAGCAAAAGATTAATAAATCCAAGAGGCACAGTGTCTGCTGAGGGGAGGGATAAAACAACGCTTGGCACACAAATTGCCTTTTTCATTGCATCTGGTAGGCCCAGCAATGCTAAATAGTCTGCGTTTTCTTTGGTTTGTTATAGGCATTGCTCTGGGAGCTCTGTGATCTATGTAGGTGAAACCACAGGTGTATTCTGTATTCAAATATCTACAGAAATTAGAGTGGTGCCTTCTCCAGATAAACCCCTCCTTAACTTCTTTTAAATTGTTAACCACAAGGAGAGAGAGATTCCCAAGCATGACCTATCCAATGATCTGACCACAGCCAGTTGCCAGGTGGCTTGTGCACGGCATCGGTTACTATTGGGAAGGCTTCCGGAAATCTATTCCTGTTGGTAGAAACACCAAGCGATTGAGGTGTGAAGAATATACAGCTTCATTCCCTTTACTTTTCCAGTGAACCACTCCATCTACTTGGGAGAATAAAAGTTCTGCTAATTTCTAAAAGAAGAGGGGTCTTCTTGCCATGGCATTCAGTTCCTTAATCCTCAGGAGTATTTACCACTTCTCTGGGTAGGAATATGACCAACCCATGGAAACTACTGAAACACTCTCGCTTTCACTTCCAAACTTTGTGAGACATTCTAGGACAGAGTTCATACGTGCATTTTCTCTTTTTGTTCAGGTGGCACAGTCTTATTATGGGTGAAGATGGAGGGAAGCTTCGCTGCTAGTTTCTGTTGATAGCCAGCAGTTATATGCATCTGCATCCAAAGCAGCTCCTCAGATCTCATTTATGCCACCCACTTAAGTTCTGCCTAGACTAGAGTGTCCTTCTGCCATTGTAACCGATGTCCTCTGAAGCCGATAAACTTTTAAAACAAAGCACATTGCATTCACTTACATTCAGAACTGCACGAGCAATTGCCAGGATTAAGGCCACATATAGAATGAGGCTATTGTGTACACGCAGGGTGGCCCTACGCTCTGGATTGGCCAGCACAGTCCTGGATATTGTAGGGTGGTCCCTGCTGCCCAGGGAAAATTCAAATGAGCGTCCTGGGCATGGGTTGCGGAGGCAAAGCAGCAGGAGCTGTGAAATAGGGAGCCCCAGCAGACAGCAAAATTGCCCTGAAATAGGTTAGCTTAACTAGTGGAATGACCATTAACACTGATTGTTACATCACAAGAGATTGATAACACCTGTGAAGTCAAGAACAATGGGTCATTATGGGTCGGTGGCAGTGGGGTGGTGTCCCAGATGTCACATTGTCCCAAATGGTCACCCTATGTATATGTTACCGGATTTACTTTAGATTCAGAACAAGTCAAGGCATTGCTGTACTGGCTGGGCCTGGTTGCATAACTAAATCATAGTGCCTCTCCTACAGTTAACTAGAAGTTGACAGCCGGGGGGGAGGGGGAGGGATACTAACAGTATACCATTGTATATCTTACTATGAATGTACTGTGAGGTATCCTTTGCATTTCAACTGAGGATGTGTGACTCAATCTACTTCTAGATAATGTAGAAACAGGCCAGCAGGTCTTTTCCCCTAGCCCCCCGAACTAAGAACAAATCCAAAATAAAAATATGAAGTTGTCTTATTCACTTCTGTCATTCCCAATTCTAGGCAGAGGCAAATACACACAGGAAGTGCCTCTCCCAGAATTTGGGTTCCCTTGCTGTGCCATTTCCTAGGCTGCTCAGCGTTGACATCTCTCTATATATTGTATTATATGGGATATATATCTCATTCATTGGAGAAAAGGTTGTAAAAATTCTCCTGGGTAGAAATGAAAGTTCATTTTTCACAGGATATATATCCTATGATATTTCAGCTTTCACTTCTACCCAGGAGAATTTTTACAACCTTTTCTCCAATGCCTGATGAAAGGTGTTTGTGCCCAAAAGCTTGCAATTAAAGAATTTTTTTTTTGCAAAAATCTTGTTGGTCTAATAAAAGATATCACCTCTACCATGAACCCAGATTGTAGCCATATTTGTCTAGAGAAAAAGCAATCTGGATACCTGACACTTAGGAGGTAGGGGCACTTATCTACACTTTACAGACAACAAAGTGGGGCATAGTATGGGTAAACCTAGGATTTCCAAAAAAGACTCAGCATTCACAGCTGAGGCAGATTTTCAGGGACTTTCCATATCTTCTACTTAAAGGGCCTAAATAAGTGATCAGATTTTCTGCTTTAATTGAAGACTGCCAATCTGGCTGCAAATATCACAATAAGGGGTGCTGAGGACATTAAAATCTAACAGTTATCTAGCTCACATTTAAGGCACCTAAATTCTGGCCCTAGCTGTGGGAGAAGAATATTTGAAAATCCTAGCCCGATGAGACGCATCCAAGGTCACAGGAAATCTGTAACAGAGCCAGGAACTGAACAGATTTCCAGCAATACAGCTGGGTTACCATAACACTGAGGCTCTTTCCTCATTGTTATGTTCAGCCAAATTGCCAGTCTTCTCAAAAGGTAGTTCAAATAGGAAGTAAAATGCATCTAAACTTTGTTCTGATGAGCTTTGAGCAGAAACACAGTTAACTGGAAGTCTGTCTGATTGTACTGGTTATTTATGAAAGGAGAAGATTCCTCATATTCTCCGAACAGGAAAAAGTCATCTCTACCTATTACCGGGCCTGTTACCAAAAGGTACCAGATTTAATATTGAACAGGTAGGACAGCTTTGTAAAGGGATTTTCAAATAATGCTACAGAGTTACACACCGTAAGTGTATTAAAGGAACAGTAAAGTTGATAGAGCCAAGCTCTCAGTACATAAGCAATGGTAGACTTATAAAGGTACTTGTGAAAACTTAATTTGGCCCCATTCTGCATATGCATTAAAAATCCTTATATATTTTGCACTCCAGGATTTTTGCCAAATCACCAAGAATAATTCAGGCCTAGACAATTAAGTTGGTAACATTTTGAGCAACTGAACCCAGAGTCTTATGATGGATGGTATTGGACAACTTTAACCAGAGCCTGTTTAATCACACCCCCTCCCACAATACACATGCAGAAGACAAATCCCCTAATCAATCCACCCATAGGCAGAAGGAAGCAATTATTTTAGGAGCGTGGCCTTAGGTATGATGAATTCAGATTTAGGTCTTGGGAATCATTTCTTCCAGCATCTTTCCACATTGTTTTCCTGTCTAAACCCTTTCATAAACTCCTTGAAGAAAGACCACCTGCAGCTGATTAAAACTGCTTCTCAAAAAAACCCACACATACACACACAAAACAAAGGCAGCATTTTCAAGCTGGAAAATTCCACATCCTCTTCTTATGGATTTGTTGTTCAGAAACTACTGGCCAAATCTGCACCGATCCCATGTGTTTTCATAGCAGACAGGATTGCCTCGCCTGATCATTTGACATCATTAATGATGATTAAAAAGTGACAGGGAGCATAAAGAGCAGATGGATTACTACACATCAACTTTGGCATGTTTTGCCTATGAACCATAAGCCAGATCCTCAGCTGGCTTATAGTTGATAAACACAGAGCTAATAGTTCACTGCCTAAGTGTATACCTGACTATGAATATGCTTAAAAACTCAAGCTTCAATTCCTCTTCTCCTTATTATTTTAAGCTAATTCTAAAAGTGCACTAGACAGATTCTTTCAGGATCTCCTTTAGCTCTGTAACAAACATATACCACGGGTGGTATAAATTAATATTATACATATGTCAAGAGAAGGGGATTTAACTTGAGGCAGCTTTAATTTTGCTTGGGTTCATTTTGCATTCTGGAAGTACTGCTCATCATTCCTTGCATACAAAAAAGGCTTTTCTGGTTTTTCTCCTTGGTCATTAAATGAAGAAAATGTTTTGCTCATGTTCAGCAGGCAGCGCAGACAGACAGAGCTGTACTGTGTGTGTCATGTACTGTATGCTTGCAGGCTATGTTTTGCATTGAAAGCTATGACAAAACTTCCCCCTGGACTTCAGCGGGTTTGGTCATTGAGTTGTGTCCGTCTTGGTGGGACTGCAAAACCCACTGCCATACATGCACGTAAGTTGACACCAATTAAAAAAAATGGGATCAGTTCAGGCCAGGAAATGTATGTTTTCTCTGGTGTTGAAGGAATGGTGTAGTACCATCAGGGAGTCCTGTAGACTTGAAACATGTGCAGATTAACCTTGTATAAAAAGTGCCTTCATTATATAGCATGTGTTGATTTTCTGAAGTTCCAGAAATACCTGCAAATGTACTCAGGGTACATACTAGAAACAATGCCCTGGCAGTTACCCCAGTAAGCTGTTGCACAAAGTAGCTGCACTGCTTGGACACTGCTTTGCCTGGACAGTTCAGATTAGTTAACAAGAGAGGCAGTTTCGAATCACAGTTTTGTTAGCTTTTGAAAGCAGCTTTCATTGACCAGTCTCACCAGTACATTAGGGAAGTACATTTACTGGCCTGCAGGTATATCTATGTCCCACTTGGAATTCACCGTTCTGTTCCCACAAAAAAGCATGCACAACCCATATACCCCACCATGTCTTGAGAGACTGATTATAACTTCTACTTATGTTTAGATTTGGTAGCAAACTAATGCAGAGGATCTTGGCAAATAAACACAGGTACTTATCATCCAGGGCTGTCAGTCCAGGCTCCTTCCTGAAGTGGAAGTGAGATTTATCAATAATGACATTACCGGGATAGCTCTCTCGGAACAAAGGACTATTGATATTTCTTTGGGTGCAAAGTGCACCGTATTATAAACATTATCTCAAAGAAATTTGTGGTCAGGCTCAAAGAATCAAATTACCAAGCTCATAGGAAAAGTCACTCATAAAAATCTAAATTAACAAATCCAATGAACTAGGAGAGATTTGAATGTGAAGCAAAGGCATTGAATAATGTGGTGTCAGCTGGAACACTGGAATTGTATTTCTATTTGTGGGGAGTTTACCATAGAAATACCGCCTTTTTCTCTGGCAATAGCACAGGGAAAGGCACTGATATCTGAGGAAGCTATTTCAGCTGAGCTGCCAAATTTCAACCTCCAGCATGACAAAGATATAATAAAACTAGAGACTGCAAATATCTTGCTCGTCCAAGAGCACATACTTGGCAGGATTCCTTTCTCCAGCAACAATGTGTGAATTAATGATAAGGAAAGGACAGAGTTTCAAAGTAAGGCGAACAGATTTTTCCACTAGCCTGAAATCTGAGCTTTGAAATCTCTATCTGCATTTTAAACACAGACAAGCCCCCACCTCCCAACTTGCAGCACAAGGAGGTGTGTGGAGTGAGTTATTTGGAGTAGAAAAACCCACTCACCCAAATTCAAAGTACATACATCTTTGGAAGTTGCAAATGGTTTGGTTGTTTCATTTACTAGTTTTTAACACTTCTGTTAAAGATGCCCGTATGCTCCCAGCTGGAAAAAGAAATACCTGAATTGTTGCTGTTATCATTATGGAAGAGTATTTTGCAGTTCTGCAACACCTTCTATCCAAGGATGAAGTTATTCACAAACATCACAGGTCCAGATGCACAATCCTTGCTGAACTCACTGAAGTTAGACACAAGACTGCAGTCTCAGGTCATCAGTTTACAGATACAGGCTAAGGGCAGATGCTTTAAATCCCCCAAATGCCTGTCTCTGCAGGTGACTACTTGAAAGTGAGAAGTTGATAGTATAAGAATCCCTTGTTTTGGTGTGTAGAGAAGTTTGACCCAGGGACCTTTATCACTAAAAGCCAGGGCCTCTACCACTGATAACAACACGGTAAGCCCATCCTGTAGTGGAACCCCCCCCAAGTTTCTAGCATTTTAGGCAGATAAGCACGATGTCCCTGTTTACTAGATAACCAGACCCAGAGGAGCCAAGTATGTGAGGGCCCAAGGACCCTAACCCCTCTTGGGAGGAGAGAGCTGTCACCCAACATGTGTGAAAGTTACCATATGTCCATCATCTTAGCCCCCTCACCGGCAAAAAATAAGTGACCAGACCAGACCGGACCTTCAGCCAAGGATAATCGAGAGAAGCGGAGATGGCTACTCAGCTCACAAGAACGTGTCCACTCTTTTCTGTTCCTATCCATAACAGTATAACTCCTTCCAAACCTGCACCGCCCTAGGACTGTCTTGTATCAAGTTGCATAGCAACTTTGAATGTAGATCAAAAAGGTTTAAGGCATGTGAACATCAGGCACATGTATAAATGTAACTTAAGTAAAAGGGACTCTAGAAGAGAAAAGCTAATGATCTTATACACCTGCAAACAATGGATTGGGTTGATTAATATTTTTTTTCCCCCCCACACTCAAATATTCCCACACTGCAGGTTTGCAGTTCCAGCTTGTAGCTGGGTAACCCTAAGGGGGAACATTCGTTCTCTAAAGTAACAGATTTTTACAGTTTAGGGACACAGATCCAAGGAAGATGGCACAGGGTAAAGTAGAATATGCTTCCCTGCATCAACCAGCCCTGGTGCTGTGCAGAGATATGAGGCAACTATGATCCCCTCCAATGTTTTTAGAGTTTGTCCTGAGGTGGAGAGGGACGCTGTATTTCAATATATGCATGGTATTTTAAAGCTACCCCATCAGCTAAATTCTGCAGAAATGATACAGAGCCAGTGGCATGAACATTTAAATTAATCCCACTCATCTATACACTTATTGAGATAAGAAGGTTGCAGTCTCTTTCCTCACTGGCTGTTCCATGTCAGGAGCATGTTATCAGGGCTTATGCTTGGGCAGTCCCTGAAAGACCTTAACCCACAGCTGTAGTAAGTACCAGTGCCAATACATTTTCTGGAAGGGCAATGTAGAACTTGCCACCACTTCCACTGAAGTTTTGCCACGAGCTTTAATTTAGCAAGGGTGAGATTGCGTCCACAGAGACGTCAAAGCAACGGACATCCCTTTCGGACCATTCTTCTGCTGGGTCGGGTTATTCTGCTTCTGTCCTGGCTAGCGTCTCTGCATGTAAGAGCACTTGTGTTAGGCCACGACTACTAAAAGAAGCAGCTCTCTATGGACGTGTTATTTATGTTCATTCCTCCTCCCCTTTCTTTGGGAAGCCTTCAGAAGGTCAGGATGACCTTGGCGCTCTCCCTTGGGTTTTCAACAGGGACAGACTTGCTGGTACTTGCAAGGCTGTGAAAAGACTGAAAAAAGGGACTAAAAACTGCCATTACGTGACTTTTGGACAGCCCGGTACAGGGGAGGAAGCTTTTCAACTGACACATCGTTGTAGACCCCATTAGAATCCTTCCGCTACTTGGTGTGCACCAGAGGATCGCTAGGCCCCAGAGCAACATACCTGAAGAGGTCCAATGCTGTAATCCAATACCCCCTGTCAATGAGAACCAGTTTACACCTTTTAAAATGGAATCCCTACCGAGGTTATAGACTCCTCTAGGCTTACTTTTAAGACGTAATACTGCAAGGCCTTTACCCAGAACAGCTACTGAAGCCAGTCACATTGCTCACGTGACGTGTGTGTAGGATTACAAGTTTAAGTAGTCACAGTCACCAAGCCCCATTCAACTATCACATTTATAGGCATGTTTGATAGAGGTGCAGAACCTGGCTCTCACAGCTTATCAGAAGCCATTCTGAACAGTTTTGAATGAGAGGGCATCCTCTTCAGTCCTCCTTCCTCGCAATCAAACCTCAATCCCACGGTGCAGACCCAGGTATGGAGATCTTTTAATATAAACATGCACAATTATGTCTCACAGTTAACAGCAATCATTTTCTTGGCATTTCCAATATCAAAACCATGTGGTTTCATTTGAGTACAATCACACAATGTTGGGCTCTCTAAACCATGGCAAAAGGCATGCACATTTCAGAGTGAAACTTTGAAATAAGAACCGAGTAAGGGGATTTTCTTCTGATGTCAAGTTCTGGATCCTATTAGTGTAGGTCTCGTTTCTCAGAGGAGCTCATTTTCTTGCTAACAGCTCATCAGCTCTCTTTACTCAAGATAATGTCCCAATATTTTGATTTCTACATAACTTTAACTGAAGGTGACCATTAGACATGCTTTCCCAGGGTTCACTGATGGCAAATGTATTTCTAGGAAGTAGATTATGTACAGTCAATAAACAGCCGTGTTATATGATCATTTATATCCAGAGAGATGGAAGAAAATGGGCTATTCGTTTCCTTGTCTCTGACTCATTCAAAGCATTATTTTTTTAGCTAACAGAGACCCTTTTTATAGGGAGCAAAGAACTCACAGTTTATCGGAACTCACCTGCCAGCAATTTTGGGGACTTAAAACTGCTATTAATGCAAGTTGCCTGCTGAGAAAAAGTGTATATAGAGACGTTTGCTTTGCTCCCCACTTTGATAGGCTCCCCACATTGTGAAGTGTAGCCAGGCTTGGACTGTGTGTGTGTGTGTATGTATATATAAAGGAAAGGGTAGGTGACCGCAAAGATGTATGCTGGAGAGGGGAGGGCCCTTAACTTGAATGAGGGTGAAGAATGCTGATCACCACAATCTATAAAGGACTGAAGAGTGAGCAGAGGGCAGGTTGGTGGGAATGCAGGGAAATCAGTATTGGGAGTATGAAAGCAGCTAACTTTTTGCACTAGGGTTAAATATTTCCAAGGAAGCTCCACTGAAGTCTTCCCTCATCATCTCTTTTTAAATGAAACAATAGCTACGCTCTCGGCACATCGAAATCCCTCGTCCTGCAGAATGAATTCAAATAAACAGTTATTTCCTATTAATAACCCCCCTCCCCCAAGCTACTTTCCTGAAGGACAGGAAGAATTTTAAAGGGCCAGTATTGTAACCTATGCAATTGAATGTAGCTCAAAGCAGCAATGGAGCTAAAAAACACAAACTTTCATTCACATGCTCTGCCAAGTGAACTACTCACAGGGCATGTCTACACGTGCATTTGTATGGGCTTAAATTTATTGTGCAGTAAGTTACTGTGCAGTAAGCGGGAATAGGCTGGCATCTACATGTGCAGGCATTAAAGCGTATTAACACTGTGTGTGGACTGACTTGGGACTAAAGTTAGTCCTAAGGCAGCCCACACACAGTGTTAATATTAATGCCTACACATATAGATGTCAGGCTATTCCTGCTAATTCCACAGTCCACACACACAGTCCAAAGCCATTAAACACACACATAGTGTTACTGTGCAGTAAGGCATCTACACATGTGTTCCTGCACAGTTAATAATTGGGCGTAAACTTGATACCTGCATAACGCTTACTAGGCATAAGCCACTATATTTACTGCACAGTATAGGCGCATGTCTACATGTGCACAGTGCACACTTGTATTGTGCATTAAATGCGTACATGTAGACATGCCCACAGTGATGCATGTTAGTCACTACTTAAGTTAGCACCTAAAAAACACACGTTAGTAGAGACAAGTGTTTATGGCAAGGTGTCCATTCCCCTTTGCAGGCCAATGGCTGCCAGCACACCTTAGTTATCCCACTCCAGTCTAGGGATGGTGATCATATTTGGCTAAATATTTAGAGTCATACAGATTATGGACCATTGTTTAAGTAGGACTACATGTGGGTCACGAGTCTGCAGTAATAACTGACTCAACTATTCAATACTCATTGGAACTACCCAGACGAGATCCACCTTTGTCTTCTCAGTATCTTGCTAGACTAATTTCAGCTTACTCAATGAAGAAGAACTGCTTTTATTTTTTTGTCGTGGAACTCAATGTTTGCTAGCAGTAATTGTACCCGTTGAGAATTAATCAGATGGTTTTGCATGCGCATGTAAGCTACTACAAATCATATTTAATGTGCATTATTATGTCATGCTTAAATTTGTTGTGAAACCCATTCCTTGGATTTGGCCAGTCTACCAGTTTGGCAGATACTAAATAAATTGCAGGTCTGTGAAAGATACATTTCTGGTGAAAGCTCTCTGTCATTCCTAGAGCTATCAATGTCTGGCTCTGTGACATATCCTCTGCAAGTATATATGGCTCTGCAAGGAGTCTTAGAAAACAATCAATCAGAATAAACAAAGGGAAAGATTTCCCTTTAGGCTTGGATTTAGACTTGAAACTCCTGGAGGTCTTTTAAAGGTAGGATAGTCCAATGCTGAGACCCAGTTTTAGAAGGCTCTCGACATTGAGTTATGACCCCAGTGGAGCAGGTTCTACAGTTCCTAATCAAGTTCAGCTTCCATTTGTTTCTGAATGCTAATGCATTGATGTAAATGATCAAATCATAGGCCACTTCCTGGGTGCAATTACTGATAACTGCAGCGCAGAGGGTTTCTCCCTCCTCCCCTTTCCCGCTTTCTGAAAGATTAGTTGCCCAAAATGCCAGACAGAGTGGGCTGGTGGATTGGTCTAGGGTAACATCTCTGTTCCTCCATTTTGGCTTTGAAAGTACAACTTTCACTTATTAAATCCATGCTAAAATGTAAATACAAAACGTAATTGTTATTGTTATATTAAAATTCAACACAAACCCATGGACAGCGTTTGCAGCACCCCAAAGAGAATGCTTAGCCTTGGCTTTGAACATTGATCTTTTGATTTAAAAGGTTTTTTGCATTTCCAGATCAAATTATTGATTAAATTTGGTGGGAGTGGGAGAGGGAAGTGAAGGGGGAGAGGTCAGTGAGAAGAGGAAGAGAATGTAGCTTGATGCTATGCCTTGTTTCCAATGTTCAAATGTTTCCAATAAAATGCAAAATGCCAACCTATCAAGCTTTATTTCTGTTTCATGTTCAAATTCTCCATTTCAAGTCTAATCTAAACAACCCATTCCCAAGCAGAATGCCTTCCTCCTCACGCTGTTTTAATTTCCTCAGAAGAATCCCATAATATACCAGGCAAAGTCATCAACAATAATTAATCCCAACAGTGATTGAAAATCAAATGTTTGGGGCCCTGCAACAAGCCGTAATGAATTCCAGACTTGCATTCACAGACTTGTTCAAACTGGTTGAGCAACACTGCCAAGGCAAATTAAAAATTGACAGTAGTTCACCCTATGCCCAGAAAAAGTACCCTTCTCATGATTCAGGAAATTAAACAGCCGTCTACTGCAAAGACGCCTGTGTGTCTTTGGACGTGTGTTATTCAGACAGACTAATCCAAGACATTTATTTTTCTTGTGTTTATTATCTAATTGCATTTCCCATTAAGTGTGAACTAGCTTTTATTTTTATTTTTTTAAACCGTTGCTCTTGGTTCCAGTTCAGGCAATACAAGGCAGACACCTTGTCAGTGCCATTACAGCAGACATACAGTAAAATTCGCCTTCCCTTCATACACGGGCATTTAGCACCGTGTTGCCCGTTCAGGAGCAAACAATCAAAAAATATCATCTCATTGTGGCATGTGCATCTTGCAGTT
This sequence comes from Crocodylus porosus, assembly GCF_001723895.1. Taxonomy (NCBI): domain Eukaryota; kingdom Metazoa; phylum Chordata; order Crocodylia; family Crocodylidae; genus Crocodylus; species Crocodylus porosus. The sequence goes on from NW_017728917.1 coordinate 1,899,196, forward strand.
CTCGTCACACGTTTAAAAGAGTTTCCAATTTACAGATGACATCTTGTCCTTCCAGCAATGAATGTGCATATCAAGCTTAATGTTTTGGAAAAGATCTTTGACAGGTTTCTGAATTCCAAGTGCTTTCCAGCTTTTATTTTTTGTGCCCTCCTTAAATATCCTCTCTGTTGCAGGTTCACTGCCCCTAGTCATTCACAAGTCATGTATGAGAAACTTCTGGGAGAGAAGGGTCTGGTGAAGAATCAGTTCTCTCAGGAACCTTGGTTGCCCACGGTACATGCTCAATTCATGTGGGCTGATGGGGGTGGGGGTGGTAAAAGCCTTTCCCTTATGCTCCTGCACATATTGTCCACAGGCCGAGTTGCAAGGTAGAATAGCTTCTCCAGCTTCCATAAGAGTGGGAAATGGGAGGGGTTCTGATGCTGCCTCTACTTTTTCCGGAAAGTAAAAATGAGCTGGGAAGAGGTCTATTTGCACACCTTACCCTAGCAGGGAATCAGAGGACATAGTTGACTTGTTCAATTCCCTGCTGCTTCTTACTCAGGTTCATGAGAGGCACAATCTAGCCCTTAGTCAGCAGCAGAACATTGAGGCTCATTGTAGCCCTCAATGAAGGACTGATGTTGAGGTCAAATGGTCTTCCTTGGAGTTTCCTGAGCACTTTGGATCGAGAGCCGTTCATTTTGCTACATCCTTGAACAGGGATACGAGGGGTGGGAGGAAGAGAAGAAAGCGACTTTCTCCTCTCCCACAAAGTTGTTGGAATGAACAGTTCCATAGCAGCCCCTGTACGCAGGAGCCATTTTGCTGGTGGCGCTAGGGCGGGCCGTTTAAGGAAGCCAGGAAGACCCTGTACTCCATCTTTGCTGTTTGGTTGCGTAAGCACAACCTAGTTGCTACTTTTGGCAACACGGGGAGTGGAAAGCTGGGTTATGATGCCTATTCTCTTTCCACTTGTGATTATGGAAGAATTCCCATTGACTTCAGCTCGCCAAATCTTGCTGGCTTTCCATGGGTCTTTACGAAATTAGCTGGACTTAATTGCATGAACTGGACTTGGACCAATGAATGGAGGAACAGAACTTGCAAATGTAGTGTATAACAAAATGCAGTTTTAATCATCCACTAACTGGCTATATTCAGAGTGTCTGCACACAGTTCCTTGAGGGCCTTGGTTAAAAGTTATGTTGAACTTTATTCTTCAGGGACAGCATTATTATAAAAGCTAGAGGACAGCTTGGGTCTTAATGTACATGGGAAATACGAGTCAAAGACAGTGATTGCTCACTGACCTTCCATAAGAAAACCTCACTGATATTGTCATAATTTAACAGCCAGCAGAGAAGTCAATCTTAGTCGATCCAGCTACTTCTGAAACTACGCCCCACCCCCGCCATGTCACAAGTGATGCTGTCATTCTGAAGTTTCTGCTAGAGATCATTTCAGGCCATGGGATTGTATTATTTGTGATTAGGCAATGGCCCAAGGACATCACAGTAATGAAGGCCTTTTGAAGTATGATATTCAGTCAGAGGAACCAATGTCACTAGCACCACTCTCATATTGACATGGTTGTCCCAGCGGGACAGCAAAGCTGGAGGGAGGGAGAAGAGACAACACAAATCAGTTAGATGTGGCCTTTCCATAGGTTTAAAGGGTCAAGACTTTGCCCTTATCATAAGCTCTATTCAAGGCACCCCTGGATAGACTTGAGGGGTGTCTTGGAAAGAGTCAGCTCTTAGTTTTCACTCTTTTTTGGACTACAGAAACGTAATGCAGCAGAACAACTGCACCAAAGAGCTCAGAAAGACCACAACTATGGATTTCTAATTTGAAATCTCTTTATTTTGCGATTCTAGTTTGTAAACCCAACAGTGCTAGCATTGCGTGGCATCCCGCAGCACCCTTGAAAGGATGTGAAGGCACCCCAGGGCGATGTGGCACCCCAGTTGAGAAGCACTGCTCTGGCCGCTGACTTATCCTAGTCCCAGTCTCTGCATTCAGAAGACAGCAGTGTTGTGAGCTCAGGAGTCCTTTTGGCAACATAGGGAGTGGAAAGCTGGGTTATGATGCTAACTCTTCCCTAACCCCTGAACTTTGGACTCTCCAGGAAAAGGAACTGAAGGGAAACAATATCTGTGTGAGACAGCTCTTGTCCTCGGGCTCACTGATGGTGCAGCTCAACACTGCTCCAACTGACGGTGCAGTATGGCAGTGACACAGGGGCAGAAAGGTTTTGAGAGCAGGGATTTTGGGTTGGGGCAGGTGAGGTTTTGGTCTATGGTAGCAGGGGTTGCCTCACACACTAAGAAGAGTCTTCAGGATCTGCTTCCAAGCCATGTAGGAGCAGTTCCTAGATACTAGTACCAGCGCATGCAGCCTGACAGCCTGCTGTGCCGATGGTCAAGCTATGAGGCTCGTGGGGTCTCTGGGCACTTTTGCATGTGTTCTGACGCATGCTGATTAGAGCGCATTGGCGTAGACTTAATTAATTGATTCATCGAGTCTGCTGGAGCATTCCAATCAGCACGCTCCAGCTCGTGTGTCTCGTGTATTCAGTGCCCCCCCGTTTCACAATGACAGCAGGGGTGCTTTAACTACAGCTCGTCAAACGCCTCCCCTCCACCTGCACCCTGGAGCAGGTATATAGGTGCCCTTTCTGCCCTCAGGCTACGAAGGGCCCTTGGGAGAGACTCGAAAGAAAGACAAAACCTCATTCATAATCCTAAAAATGCATCTCATCTCACTTGAAAGCGGAAGGCTTCCTTTCCCAGCTTCCAGTAACATGAAGGCATATTGAACCAAGGCCACAAGAACACCTGTCCCTGGCAACATATTCCCTTATTTGAAGGCTTAGTACAGGAATGGTCCGTTTGAAGGCACGTTAGGAGGATATTCAGCTATTTGGACTCACTTCTGACAAAATGGGAAAGTGAAAGAGAACCGGCCCTTCCTGGATAAAAAGATGAGTCTTCCCTAGATTCAGAGGGCTAGAAATCCCCCAGGATCTGCAACAAACACCCAGGGGAGCTTTCTAGAGTGATGCAGACTTTAGCTTAGACTTGTTTCATTTATTGATTTCATAATTAGCTTTGTCAATTAAATGACATGGGAGTAATTGTCTTGTATTTACATATTTTCCTGTTTTAGCTCATTATAGTGCAACTCTTTTAAAAAAATTTTCTGAAGATTTCTCTGTCTACACTTACTGGAGAGTATATGTGATATAAAAAAAACATTTGTTTTATAAACTTTCCTTCCTTTGAGTCTGCTGTTTATGTTCCTGACCCAAAGCCCATATAAGTCAATTTTATTTGGTTGGCTTTTTGGTTTTGTTTCCTTCGCCCCCACCCCAATCATGATTTCAGGAAGTTTTGACTCAGGCCCATATCTATGAAGGCCAGAACAGGAGGGAACAAGCCTAACCACACCGTGCACTGAGTTCACTTTATAAGTCACGGAGGGAGACAACTCCGCAGCCCACAGACCCCTTAGCTACAGGCTGCCTCTGCACAGGACACCAAGCAAAGAAATGGAACAACACGCATACAAAGTCATTGTGTTCAAATGTGCAATCCTCCCAATGACTGCAGTTCCCAGGTGTATGAAATGTTCCTCCTCCCACTTCCACAGGAGAGAGAGAAAAAAAAAATCACAGTTTTCAAAATATGTAACTGGAGCCTCAGAGAAGAATGGAAGGAACTTTGCAAGCATGCACAAAATGCAGATAATTATGAAATGAATAAGGGAAATATTCCTCCTATAAGCCAACTCTGCCTTGCAGGGGGAAAAAAAACCAAAACATGTTTAACTTGATTTTTACTCTGCTGAGGAGCAAGATCTAAATTGATCTCTCCCCCCTATAGTATGGCAGCTGGAGGTGAAATAGTTCATAAGTAATAACTTTCAGAGGATATGAAGCTTTTCTCCAGCTTTCCCCCCATGGATATAAGCAGAATGTTTTATCAGGCAAATACTCCATTGCTGGATAGCTATCCCACTGGAAGGAGGAGGAGGAGGAGGAAGAGAGCTTCTTTTTTTTTTTTAATTTATAAAGATTTTTTTTTAAATTCACAAAGTACCAGTTTAGGTCAGTCTCATTCATGTAAATTTTCACTGCTGCAGCCCCTGCCAGAGCTAAACAGACACAGAGACCACTCTTTTTCAAGGCTTAGTGGTAGGATTTGAGCACCTACAAATTTGGAATAAGTCACTTAACTGCTTTCATTGGAACGATGCCTTTGTTTCCTTTTCATCCCTGAGACATGAAATAAATTGCATTGTATATGGAGCAGAAGCACTTATAGTCACATCCTGTATACAGGTAAGTGATCTGCTGTCAAGCTGCAGGAGAAACTAAGTCTAGTCTCAGTTTTGCTTAGTGACTCCCAATTTTAGATACACTTATGCACACACTTGAGAGGGCATCTGGCCAGCACTGTTAAGAAGTGGTGAGACCCAAGGGAGAGAAAAAAGCTACCTTGTGTTTCTGCTGCTGCCAGCTCTTGAATGAGCATTTTGGCAGTGGTTAAGAAGAGAGGGGGGAAAGCCACAGAAGATTAAATGAAATGGGATTTGAAAGAGTGACACAGTAACATAGATGGTCAGTGTATTAAATTAACAGACAGGACAATAAGGCAGGTAGCTTCTCTGACTCCAGTTTCAGCATATTTTAGTTGCAAGGTAGATGAAAGAAACATTGAGTAGGAAAGGATAGCTGGCAGGCTATGTACACTGGAAAGTTTCCATGTCTTTACCCAAGAGTGTAAACACATACGTCTATTGGCATTAGCATAAATGATCAAGGTGACACTACCTTCTTCTTAAACACAGATCGTTACTGTAGTTACCTGTTTTGTGTACTTACCAAGATGCAGGCACAGAACAGGGAGGAGGGTGAAAAGCAAGCGAGTAAGTGCTAGGGAGGGGAAAGAAAGCAGAACATGTGAATAAAATTACAGCTCACCTTTTGAATTCCTGGACTCAGATCCATTCCAAGCTTTGCCCTGGTCTTCTCCCCTTCTGTATTTTAAGATGTCAGGTCTTTTAGTCAGGGAAGCTGACTGTAGGAGAATGCTACAGTGTATACTCCTGGCAGCAGTCTGTTAAATGACTTTTGTTTGCAAATTGCATAGGAGGTAGCTCTCAATACTCCAATTCACAACTTGAGTGCTTGTCCACAGCCTGCCTGAGCCATGCCCCTTTAACTGGAGTCTACAACTCCCTCTAAAATCCTGCCAGCCAATCCAAGGTGGGACTCCAACTTTTCCACCCAATGAGGGAGTGTGACTGTATCCTCAGGTTCTTTCTTTTGCTTTAACCCTAAAGGGAGTGGGAGGGAGAAGGAAGGAAGAGGAGGAAGCATCCAGTCCCAGCTGTGGAGTTTTTGCTGCACATCTGTCCCACACACACCACAAGCAGGGAAACTGAAATTCCAGTGCTGAATCATATCTCTCCTTTCAGCCTTTTCCTTTAAAGGAAGAAGGAGGAAGCAATGTACTTGGAAAGCCAACTCATTCAGAGCAAAAGAGAGTGTGTGGATGTTTAAAAAGAAGAATCAGAGATATTTTTAGTCCCTTACATCCCAAAATAAATGTTGATGTATTCTTCTTTCCAGTAATCAATCCCTCTCCCCTCAACTCATCTCTTTGTGAAAGAGGGAACCTTACAAAGCCAAGGTGTTGTGGACCCGAATGCTATTTTTTCAAAAGCATGCTAACATTTAATTGCTTTTGAGTCCAGAGGAGGGAAGTGTGTGGATGAGAGAGGGCTGGAAGGGTTACAGGCTCCAAGAGTGTCTTGGGGTGATTTATTATATCCTGGGAAGAGGACAGGTCACTAAACTATTTGGTGGTGAAAAAGCATCCTTCAGATAAAGCCATGTGTGAGCTGCCCATTCACAGGTCTATTTTATGCACTGGCTTCCCATTCAATGCTGGGCAAGAGGGAGTTGTCTTCCCAAGGTTTTAGCACTGATCGGGTGGTAGTGCACTGGCTCCATATCACAACCAATAGAGGTAAAAAATTTTGGGAGAAGAAGGGTCCAAAGATGTGATTCTCTTTCAGTTTTTATGAATACTGGTACCTCTGATAGAATAACTGTCTTTTAGCCCCTGGTTTTGACCTGCAGTTTTACGATCTTTACTACTTTTAACACAGTTCATTGCTGCTCTTGCTTTGACAAAGAGTTTTAAAGACAAAGCCCCTTTGTCCAGGTGAAAGTCTAAGTGGAACCTGTATGTTTGTGCTTTCAACTTCCCTTCCCAAAGTCTCTCCACCTCTCCCCCCACCACCCAATGTTTCCTGGGGCTCCCACTTCCTAAACAGTGACTGGATCCAGAAGCCATGAAATGAGTAATTCTACTAGCAGTGGCTCTTAGCTTCTTATGTGAACTATATCAAAACAGCAAAGAGCAGGATCTAGTTACTTTGTTATGTTCTGAAATCAAAATAGACTTTTCAGCGGTAAAGAAAAACAGCAACTTTTCTGAACTGAATGGCTTCCTTCTAGATATTTTCTTTAAAAAAAAAAAAAGAGTAAACCTAATCAAACCTCTGTCAATGTAGCTTTTAACTTGCCATTGTGTTTTACTTGTATTTCTTCCATGTGTTCTTGTAGCACGGAAACAATTTTGCGGTTTGTTTTTCCAGTTTCAGAACTGAGCCTGGGTTCATTTTGAACTGCTTTGTGCTTCTGGGTGTTGCTTAAAATCGAGGCTGTGTCCCTTTTCTCACCTGTTTCTGCACATGATCCCAAGCAGGATTAATTAGCATTTTATTGCCTTTTCTTCTCAGTGTCCAAAACATAAGTGTTGAAACATAAGGTATGTGACATGGGTAAGAAGAGACACAGAGAAGTGAATGTGCTCACCTAAAGTCTTAGGGTGAGCAGATTCTGAACGCCTGGGGTACCAATCTTCTTCTCTAACCATTGGACACATAGTGCACATAAGAAGCTAAGAGCTGCCTGCTAGCAGAATTATTCATTTAGCTCTTGGGGCAGCACCCTATGCTTTTATTGCAGAAAGTCGCAGGAGAAAACCCTTGAAGATTTTGCATTTGCACCATGGCTAGCATAATGACTCCCTGCACCTGCTTGGGGTCCTAATAAAAATCTGTCTCTCTATATAAAGGGCTTAGTCCATCTGTCTGTGTGTCGGTCTGTCTGTAACGCTCTTGCGGGAGTGGGGGGCATGGCTCCAGCCAGTGCTTCGTCAAAGATGCCTGTCAAGACTGATGGGCGGAGCAAGTCAGGTGGATGCGGAGCGGGGGGAGTGGGGGTGGGTGGCATGGACCAGCTGGGCTGCAGGTGGAGTGGCGGGGGTAGGGGGGTGGCACGGGGCCGGATGTGTGTGTTGGGGGGGATGGCGTGCTGCTGGATGTGGTGCAGCAGCAGCATGGGATGGTGGGTGGTGGTGGCAGATGCTGTGGGCAAGCTCCCCCTCTTCGCCTGCTCCTGGGAGGTGGTGACAGTGCGGGTTGGAGATCATTCTTGACAGACAATTTGCTAGTTAACAGTATTGATACATCATTAAACTATGAACGCAGACTATGAAGAGCCGTAGCTCACAGCAGCTTATGCCTTTCTGATTCAGGTATTCTGCATGGCGTGCCTCCACCTTGCCTTCTACCTGAACTGAGACTAACACTGTTAACCATCTCGCACTGACAGATGCAAGACCAACATCTTCTGGCTTTCCTCTGAAGCCCTTGAGATGTGTGTAGCCTTGGTTCCCAATAGCATCAGTGGTCATTGAAACTTCCTCCTAATAAATAATTTCATTCATTCATCAGAAATAACCCAAACAGTTGATAAAATGTAGGGTGCCAGAGTAATGAGGTTGGTATACACGCTAGACCCAGGCTGGTAGCATCCATGAAGCCACCAGACATGCTTTTTCGGACACTTTTACCAGATAATTTTAAACATCTTTCATATATATTAGAAAGGGCTTGTGAAAAAACCTAGACAGATAAAATATCCTGCTGATCAAAGTTTAGCCTACAGTTCATGTAGAAAAAGCCCAATGTGGGAAAGCTGCATGCTGTATTACCTCTAACCATGTTTGCATTTATTGTGACTAATCACCATATAATGGAAACTCCCAAACACCCAATATATTGGCTTTTAAATAAATATACTCAATGTTCAGGTGCCCTTGTTATCTCATACATTCATCACATGAGAACATGATTTTTAGAAATGCTTCTTATAAAACCTGACGGAATCAGATATGCCTTAAAACTCCTGTCTTCCTTTGGCTGTGCTCTCATAGTTTTATGCTGGTTTTTATGACGTATTTACTATTTCGTCTTTATTTAGGTTTAAACAGTCATCATGGAGAGCCACATACAAAAAACTCTAGGTGCCCTGACAGTTAAACAGTCTTCCAACAACACACCAATTACTACTCAGCAGCAGCTTGTGGCGTGCTTACACCATCCTTTAGAGCATCTGGTGTTAGCCACTACCAGAGACAGAATCCCAGACTGGGCTCTCGAGTCCAACGCAATAGGGCCGTTCATAGGTACATAAACAAACCTAGTCTGCCAGCAATGTGAAACAATCATAAATCGTGTCTGCGTGAGGGTGAGATGTACTCATGATGCAAGAGTCGGAGCTGAGCAGTGACAAATGCAGAAGCAGAAGCATTTTCGGTAAACATCAAAGGAAATTAAAATAAAGTCAGTGCTGAAAAACACTCGAATGCTCAAACTGTGTCACGGGAAGGATTCCAAAGTAAGTTCTCACTGACTGCTTCTGAATAATAAGTCTGCGCTATACTTGGTTGCATACTATAAAGAGACAAATATCTTTCTCTGACTAAACACAGTTAAATCTCTGTAGTAATAGTCTCTGGAAATTGATGACAAATTGACGACGGATCAAGATGCTCAATTATGAGAAACGGAGCAGCAAGAAATCCTGGGCTTCCTGTTGATTCACCAGCAGTTTTTTTCCAGAACAAAAGTGTCCCTGCAGAGGTGTCATCAAGCTATTGCTTCCCCAAGTATACTCAGAGGTCAACTGAACTATGAAGACAGAAGCCTGCATCACAGGCAAAAAAATAGTTGCCAGCTGATAAACTGTCAGTAGAAAGTTGAAATTAGCAATAATGTTTTAATTAAACAGAATCCCTTCCTTACTCTGACAAGACACTGAAGCTTTCAGTTAGACTTCCTGCCTCTCTTAAGTTCTTTTTTTATTGATTTGAATTGAATTAGTTTGAATTTTATTATAATCAGTAAAATTAAGGAGATGGGAAATGCTATATTAGGTTATCTGTGGGGGGCCAGAGAAAGGATTTTTTTCCTTTCTAGTACATGCTCTTTTACAATTTAAAATGCTTTAAGCAATACAAAGATCCTAGGCCTGGCCCTACTCTTTATTAGATGGATAGAATTCAGTTGAACTTAATAGCCTAAATGAGGATTACAACTAACTTCCCCAGGTGAAAAGGAGAAGAGAATTGATGTAAATGTGGTTACTGCTTTGGCAGGCAAGGTTCTTCGAGTAGATGTGATATCTTTTATTAGACCAGCTGAGTAGTTGGGGAAAAGTTTTTAGCAAGCTTTCAGGTGCAGTCACCCTTCTTCAGCAATAGGGAGTCTTTGCTGTTCTGATACTCCAAGGAATGAGAGAAGCTAAAAGTGAGGCAGGATGTCAGTGAGAGTGTAAATAGGTAGAAATTAGAAAGACAAAAGGTAAAGCAGAGAAGGTGAGAAAGCAGGGAAAGAAAAGGGAGACATTACAGTGACAGAATACAAGGTAGAAAAGAGCCTGTGAAAAAGGGAATAGTTGGAGATTAGGAAAGTAAGAATGAGAGAAGCTAAAAGGGTGACAAGATGGCAGTGAAAATACAACTAGGTAAAAATTAGAAAAAACAATAGGGAAAGGAGGGGGTAGAAAGCAGAGGGAAAAAGCCAAAGGGGGACATACAGAGGCAATAATACAAGGTAAAAAAGAGGCATCAGTCAGAGATGAAATATATGGAAATCACGAAGACAAAAGGCAGAAAAGTGGGGGAGGGGAGAATAGTGGGGGAAAAGAAGAATGTAAGAAGTCAGGTCAGGCAGGTACCTGGTGAATCAGATGTCAGGTAGGTTGTACCTTGTCATAAATTCAATGTCTATATTGAGTCCATGATTTTTTTGTATCCAGTAGATTTACGAAGTGGGAGTTCATAGGCTCATCTGTGAAAGGTGTTTTGTAAGTTCCCTTTGAGGATTAGAACAGAGATCGGAGAGGGAGTGATTGTCCTGCGAGAAGTGTGCACCCACCGGTAATTGGGAATTCTTGTCTTTGATAGATTTCCCGTGTGCGTTCGTTCTGGCGTGCAGTTGTTGTTTGGTTTCTCCTACATATTTTCCATCAGGGTATTTGGTGCACTGGATGAAACCCATTAACATTTCTGGAGGTGCAGGTGTAAGATCCAGGAAGGGTGATGGTTTTGTTGTGGGATGTAGTTATTGTGCGAGTGGTGGAGATGTATTGGCAGATTTTGCATTTCTTGTCCTGACATGTTCTGGATACCTTGGGTGTAGTTTGGGTCATCGGGAGTTTGCTTCTGATGATGAGGTTGGTGAGGTTTTGTGGTGATTTTCCTTTTGTATTGTAGCAAATCTTCACGTGGTTTCTGGTGGCTCTTTCAAAAGTGGGATCTATCTCTCTGGAGGAGTGTCCTTGTTGGGTGAATGCCACCTTACAAATCTCAAAAGGGCCATCACAGGTATTATTCTCCTCCTCTTTCCCCTCCCCCACCACTTTCTTCCCCCTCCCTTCCCTGCTTTACCTTTTTTTCCTCCCTAATTTCTACCTATTTATATTTTCACTGGCATCTTGTCACACTTTTAGCTTCTCTCATTCCTGTTTTCCTGATCTCCAACTATTTCCTTTTTCACAGACAGCCTCTCTTCTACCTTTGTATTCTATCGCTGTAATATCTCCCTTTTCTTTCCCTGCTTTCTTCCCCCTCCCTTCCCTGCTTTACCCTTTGCCTTTCTAATTTCTACCTATTTACATTCTCACTGACATCCTGCCTCATTTATAGCTTCTCTCATTCCTTGGAGTCTCAGACCAGCAGAGATTCCCTATGCATGAGGAAGAGTGAATGCATCTAAAAGCTTGCTAAGAACTTTATTTTCCAGCTACTCGGTTGGTCTAATAAAAGATATCACGGCTACTCAAAGAATCTTGCCTGCCTGTCTCCTTAGACCAACACAACTACAACCAAAAACCCTGGTTACTGTCTTAGCCTTAATTCTTCAGGGTCAGAGGTGAGATTGCTATCTCTTCATTGCAGTCTTGCTCAACCCTAAAAGATCCCAGCTTACGTCAACTTATTTATAATCAGGAAAACACTACAGTGCTTTGTCCTCCCTTAGTGTTTACCTCAAGATCTAAAGTAAAGACAGAAAAGAAAAGATGGAGCAAGAAAAGAAGACAAGAATTGAGCCAGGGAAGGAAGCAAAGGGAAGTCATGTCTCTTGATTAGGATGCAGACTTCTGTTGTCCAGTAGATTGTCATTTCACCTGGCATACCCTGCCTACTGTACATGAAACAGTTATTTAGCTCCGAACACAGGTTTTCACATTTCTCGGCCATGAATGATAGATTTGGGATCCAAGATGGACTAAGGGCCTGGGTCATAGAAACACTAACAAGAAACAGATGCTCTTTAACTCGGTCCCACCTTGCACAACATGGGTGGATGCCACGTGTTAACACTCACAGCACAGAAGTAAATATGCACTAGCACTAGTTGCTGCTGTTAAACAGTGGTTTTAGACGGCAGTCACAACTCCCTTATCTATCTTACATTTCTGGTAATGATCCTATTAGTCTAATGTGTGGGTCATGCTTAACGATCATTATCTTTGTTAGCTTTGCCTAGAATAATGCCCAGGATTTTTCACTAAGGTTTCTAGTAGGCCATTCTCCTGACTTTCCTCTTGCTCACTCCATCAGAATCCCACCCCTAAATCACTATCCCAGCTGGCGCTTGTACCAAGTACAAGAGTCAAAGGTTATAATCTGACAGTGTGTAAGGGCCATCGCTAGTCTGGATTTTCTGGCTATTATAAACAATGTAGGAGAGTGCTTTAAAGAGCAGGGAGGACTTGGTGGTAAAGAAGCTGGTCCATAACAGTTTGGAGCTCTGCTTCACTCCCTCTACCTTTAAGGCTGAAAGGACTAAGCCGGAGCTCATGAGAAAGGCCTGCTGGGATGTAAAGAAGACCTGGGGTGCAAGGCAATGGGCTAGAAGGAAGTGGCCAATTGCTAACTTGATGGTGGAGGGAAGGGGCATAAAGGCTCTCCTTAGTTAACTTTCAGGCAGGGAGGATCTTGAGTTAAGGGAAAGGACCAGACTTGTATGAAGAACTTTTTTACTGTGATGAGAAGGGAGTAAGATCCTGGGTTTCCACACGCTAGATGCTTACTGGTGTCAGCTGGCAAGGTACAAAACACTTTGGTCTTTGCTGAGCAGTTGATGGGTGGCTGTCCTTCCAGGTGTGTGTTTGTGCTTATCTAGGTCTTTCTTTTATGTCTGTCTGTGAAGTGTTTCCTTTGTCACACAAGAATGAGAATTTGGCCAGAGACGACAGAAGCACAATGGCTCTACGCATAAGGGTAGGTTGTAACTCAAGGCCTATTATAACACAGAGGTGCGGATTGTTACATTTTCAGTGGTATCCAGTTCTGTTCATAACTTGTATAATCCTTTGTTCCACGGAAAAAAATACATTTATGAGCTGCAAATCATAGAGATGACACTGTGGTTAAGGGGATTATTGCTTATGTTTTCAGTAAGAGAACTGTGCTTTACTTCAGTCTTGGACAGTTTTCAACTTTTTTTTTCCTGCTTTGTATGAACATAAAGGGCTTACTGGAGTAGAAAATACCTCTGCACAGCTGCTTTTGTTTAGGTTTTTTTTTTTTCCCCCTTTCCTCCCTGAACACAGCAGTGACGATTATAAATTTTGGTTTAATTACTTTTAAGAAATGTCTCGTCTTGCTGACTCTGAATCGAAGCAAAGCAACCAGATGAAAATGAGGTTGAAAGCTGGCTGGAAGCAACGAATGTGAAAGAAGAAAACAGTTAAAACCAGGCTGCTCTTCTTATATTGCTTGCCAATGAGATGAGGCAAACCATGGTACTTGTCAATTTTACCTGTGCCTACTTGTGAATAGAAATGTTACTGCAGCGCAAAGGAGGGAGGGAGGAGAGGCTGGAGATGCAGCAATTGCCACTCAGAGACAGAAAGGGCATATCCTGCTTTTTTTTTAATTGCCCACAATCTAGTGAGCCGTACAATTTATGGGCAAAAAATAAAACCCGTAATTTGGATACAAAGACAAGAGCAGTAATACATGTGGTTATGGACATATCCATTGTGTTACAGGGTTTCCCTAATTTGGCTGTTTTTGTATATGGGGATCTTTCTTCTCAAGCCTCATGCAAGTCAATTGCATCATCAGAAGACTATTCCTACAAATAAGGATTTCAGAATATTGCATATTTCTTGGCCTGGGGATCCTCTGAAAGTGATGTTTGTGCTAAAAATATTCATATAGCTGGCAAGCTATATACTTCCTCTTTGGATGGCGATCCAGCTGTGCTGCTCGTGATACCTCCAGACTGCAGGGCAGGCACCTGGGCCACAAGGATTAGCTGACTCCTGCGCAAAGCATCTTACTTTTGGGTAAGGGAAACCGCTGAGAGCACACTGTGCTGGTCTTGTCTTCTCTCTCCTGGCTACCTATTCAGTTCTGTATCTGCTTCCAGGGTTGAGAGAAGTCCCCAGCAGGTGAGAACTAGGTAATATACCTTCTCTCTCTCTGCTACTGTACCAGACACTAGTTGTTCGTCCTCCTGCTGTGAAACCTTAACAAGTGGGACTGGATGTTCACTATTAAGGACGTTCCTCTGTAAAACTCCCTATCCTGTAAGAACAGAATGAGTCCGAGTGCCACCTTTATGAGTGCAGTGAAAGAGTCCTCTCCTATGGTCTTTCAACAGAGAGTGGACCTAATAAAATAGCCTGCCTTGCTTGGAAAGCAGCATGACATGAGAAAGTAATAAAGCATCCTAGTTGGCTTTTCTTAGACTGAAACTAGCATTCAGTGCATATGTGGCAGGGTGAGATAAGCCTGTTAGAACTGCAAAGAAATAGACATCTTTAGGTCAAATGTCTATCCTGAAGAGTGTATGTTTAATTGAAAGGAAGGACTCGCCAAAATAAAAAAAATTCATTTATTATAGCCTAGGGCTGTCAGTAAAACACGAGTGAATTAAGCCACTCCTTAAAAACAGCACAGTGTGAAATGTTTCTCACCATCACTCAATTTTAAGTTTTAATGTACATGTGCTTTTTTTTTTTTTTTTTTCCTCTCACTGATTTTTCTTGTCACTTAGAGATGATAACTTAAGATGCCTCATTTATTGATTACATGTGTAATCGTACATATTGCTACCATTCTTCCCTTCTGGATGATAAAGTGGTTCTATTTAAATTGTTGTTACAATGCCCCAGTAATTCCTCTTAAAAGGCTGTCATATCACCCCACTTATTCATGTGGAAGGGCCCATTGTTACTTGACAGTGGGTGTCATATTTCTTTCTCCTCTTTCTTTTATTAATGATACGCTGCATAAGTGCTAGCATTTATTTAAACTGCCAGTTACTGTAGCAGTAAATATTAATCAATTGCTAAAAGAAGAAATGTGCCATTGTTTGAGGTATAAGAAAATGTGTGATGCCATAGGCTGTCTTGCTTCTGCAGGGACAAGAGAAAAATGGAATTTACCATTTGGTTTTGTGGTATTTCAGTAGGAAAAAAAACCACTGTAAGGCTGTACTACATCTCTCTAGCTTAACTGCTTGCTCACGAGCTCAAGAAGGCAACTGTGGATTCAGAAGAAAGTATTTGCAACCTTGGATTTAGCAGCAGTTTATGAAATATTTTTGCAAGTTTAAACCATGCACCACTTTAAAAAATGGAAAGCATCTCGAGGCTACAGGAATGGATTTTCTCCAGTGTTAGATAAAATCACAGATGTAACAGCTTCCCTTGTCTGTTGACATGGAAATGGGAGCAGCCGTCCAATTTAGAAGGGTGGGTATTTATGTCGGAGATGCTCTGTGCCAAGTATGCGCTTGAATCAAAATGACAAACCTTGGCAAAGTAATGTTTATAATAAGAACATCATGAAGCCAATCTGAAGAAATGTGATGTTAACACCAACACTGGGCAGACTGAAGCACAGAATCGTCTCCAGCAGAACTATGATGCATGACGAGGCATCCATCTTTTCAGCCAGACTTGCCCCGTTGTGGAGGAAGATAGACAAGAGAGACGGAGGAAAGAGGTGTGACCCACCATCATCAGGATCTGCTCCTTCCCGCTGGAACTACTTGCCACGTCCACAGTTGAACATGTGGATCTCAGTTCACAGAATACAGGACTGAGGAGGCTGAACTCACCGATTTACTTCCCTATTTACGGGAAGACTATCGTACTCGTATTGAAGGACTGCCAATGACTTTGAGGCCATTCATTGAAATGGCACTACTATAATCATCTTTACATTGATTTCGGCTCTCGCACAGCTAATGATTGTGTTCATTTCGGAGGTGCAGGCTCCAAAAAGCTTGGTTAATGAGTAGTGTCCTAGAGGACTCGGCACATCTTATCATAGTTTTTGTTCCGCTTTATAGCCCCTTTGAACCCTCATTAACGCTTCTCCTTTTAGTGTCCTTCCTGTAGGTGGGGGAGGCAAAATTTACCCTAACTCTCTTGTGCGACTGAAAAGTAAGAGACTGTGATGATGATGTATCAGCAAAATAGTTGTTAGTGGTTCAAAAGGAACAAGTAAAGAGTAGGCACTTTACACAGAAAATAATTATATATCCTTTTTGCACGTTTGCCTGTGGCTATGGTCAGAAAAACAGTTGCAAAGCCATAGTGTTTTAGCATTTCATATTTATTTCCCACTAATGTATTTCCAATTAATTTTATGAATCAAATGTACAATGAAATGGTATTAATCGATAATACTTAGCAGTTTATTGCCAGTGCAGTTTACAAACTGTGATGATATTCAACCTTACAACACCCTTCTGAGTTGTCTAATTACCACTTCCTCCATCTTGCTTATGGAGAATTCAGGGAACAGAGAGGTTAAAGGACTTCATGTCAACAATGAGAGTAGAGCACAGATGTCTCCACTTCCAGACAAGTGCAGTAGCCAGATGATCATATTCCCCAATTGGAAGATTTTTGTAATTCCTAATATTGCAAGCTCTACTTAGTAACTAATAAATAAAACCTGGTGTGGGTGGTGGGTGTGTGTGTGCATTTCCTTTTTTGTTTCTTTTACTGTTTCATATTTTTCCCAAACAGATGCAACCAAAATATATAGCTGGTGATCCCAGGAAATAGAATAAACTATTTTCTATGTCTAACTTTATCCCAGCCATGCACGTAGTCTAATAAAAGATATCACCCCCCAAAAATCCTGGCCCTGTACAATAAACTATTGCCCACTTTTCTTTAACTCGGTATCAAACATGAACTTGAGGGTTTATGGGTAATCTAAATGTTTTTTACACAGGGGCCCAATTCTGAGACGGGATCGCAGTGTTGCTTGCTTGTAGACATAGGTCAGCAGTGAAATAGAGAATACCGAGTCCCAGTGTGTGCAGCTGAGGAATGGAAATCAGTACTGTTTTTGTATATTTTGGTGAGGTGAATCTTTATCGTCCACGTGAACTGGAACCCACTCGTCACAAATAGGCATTAGTTGTTTGTGGGCAACGTACACATTCTCCCCCTCCTCCCTTTGTGAAGACCAAGAATGAAAGTTGCTTTTATGATTCTCTGTGAAGATCATTTGAAAGGGGGATCTTTTACAGCATTGTTCAAAGTTTTATATATATGAAGCAAGGGAGACACCTTGTTGGACCTGGTGCTGGCCACGGGTGCCAACCTGGTGTGGGGGCTGAGGGTGCTCGACCAGCAGGCGATGATCACTGTCACCCAGGTGGAATTCACCATCCAGCGCAAGGTGGCAAAGGCCTGCAGCAAGGCAGCAGCCCTAGATTTCAGGAGGGAGGACTTCAGTGAGCTAAGGAGAATAGTCAGGGAAGCACTGAGGTCCCGGAGGGGAGGGGAGCCCGGTGTCCAAGAAGAGTGGTTGCTTAAGAAGATGATCCTCCAAGCCCAACGGGAGGTAATCCCAACACAGATCAAAGGGAGCAAGAGGGCACAAAAGCCCCCATGGCTTACCAGAAGCATCCGGGAATGTCTTCTAGCTAAAAGGGAGGCGCACACCCAATGGAAGGGAGGGGCTATCACCAGGGAGGACTATACTACGGTTGCTTGGGGATGCAGGGGGGGCTGTCAGGAAGGTCAAGGTGGAGCTGGACCTTGGGCTAGCTTCTCGGATCAAGGACAACAAGAAGTTCTTTTTTAATTGCATAGGGGCAAAAAGAAGGTACCGGGTAACGTGGGGCCCCTGAAAGACATGCTAGGAAATTTGGTCGTCACACCAGATGACAAAGCTAACCTGTTTAATGACTTCTTTACCTCCATTTTTCTGAGCAGGGACCAGATCAGCTCCCTCACCTGGCCCCCCTCAGGCCCCAGGGGAGGCGCACCTAGGTCAAGGGTCTGTGAGGATCTAGTCAGGGAACTTCTGAGTGCTGAGGGAATTAGCTGAGGTCCTTGCAGGACCCTGGCAGGGCCGTACGAGCACTCGTGGTGCTCTGGTGTGATGCCAGAGGACTGGAAGAGGGCCAGTGTGGTTCCCATCTTCAAAAAAGGGAGGAAGGAGGACCCAGGGAACTATAGGCCGGTTAGTCTTACCTTGATCCTAGGTAAGCTTTCTGAGAGAATTATTCTGTCACGTGTCCACGAGGGGCCAGCAGGGGAGATTATGCTTAGGGGCAACCAACACAGCTCCATTAGAAGCAGGTCCTGTCAGACCAATCTGGTGGCCTTCTATGACCAGGTCACAAAATCCTTAGATGCAGGGGTAGGAGAGGACATAGTCTTTCTGGACTTGAGGAAGGCCTTTGACACTGTCTCTCACCCCATTCTCATTAAAAAGTGGGGGACTGTGGTGTCAGCACCTACACATTGAAATGGGTCACCAACTGGCTGGAGGGCTGCATCCAGAGAGTGGTGGTCATTTTCGACCTGGAGGGATGTGGGCTGTGGGGTCCCCCAGGAACTGGTCCTTGGGCTTACAGTGTTTAACATCTTCATCAGTGACTTGGACGAGGGGGTAAAAAGCACACTGTTCAAATTTGCTGATGACACCAAGATGTGGGGGGATGTGGGCATGTTAATAGGCTACAATCAGACCTGGATGGGTTACAGGGGTGGGCAGATGAGAATAGGATGGGATTCAACACTGACCTGGGATTCAACAAGATGCTGCACCTGGGGAGGAAGAACCAGCACCATACCTACAGGCTGGGGAACTCCCTTCTCTTTAGGGCAGAGGCAGAAAAGGATCTTGGAGTCATCATTGACGCCACAACGAACACAGGCTGGTAGTGTGGGGAGGCAGTCAGGAAGGCCAACCGCACCTTGTCACGCATCCACAGATGCATCTCGAGCATGTCCAAAGAGCTGATCCTCCCCCCCTATGCGGCACTGGTCAGGCCGTAGCTGGAGTACTGCATCCAGATCTTGGTGCCACACTTCAGGAGGGATGTGGACAACATGGAGAGGGTCCAGAGGAGGCCACTCGCATGATCAGGGGGCAGCAGGGCAGGCCCTACGAGGAGAGGCTGCGGGACCTGAACCTGTTCAGCCTCCACAAGAGAAGGCTGAGGGGGGATCTTGTGGCCGTTTACAAACTAGTCAGGGGGGACCAGCAGGCATTGGGGAAGTCCCTGTTCCCCCGAGCACTGGCAGGAGGGCCGAGAAATAACGGTCACAAGCTGGCAGAGGGTAGATTCAGACTAGACATTAGGAAGCGCTACTTCACCGTCATGGCGACTAGGATCTGGAACCAACTTCCAGGAGAAGTGGTGCTGGCTTCTACCCTGGGGGTCTTTAAGACAAGGCTAGACAGTCACCTTGCCGGGGTCGTTTGACCCCAGTACTCTTTCCTGCCATGGCAGGGGTTGGACTTGATGATCTGCTCAGGTCCCTTCCGACCCTACTAACTATGAAACTATGTATGTATGTATAGGCCCTTCTGCATCCCATTAACTGCCTTCGAATCTTTAGCACTGAACTTACCCTCTTTCGTAAGGGCCAGTTTTTTTTAAAGGTATCTAACAGCCTAGATGTTAATCTGTGATGCTGAGTTCTCCTGCTTTTGTTAGTGCAAAGGAGATTATTTATATTCTTTTAATATAGCATCAGATTTTTGTTAGTGATTTAGTAAGTATGAAAGACCTAGTCCTGCACCAAATTCTGTCAAAGTTCTGGCATACAACATGCCCCCCACCCCCCAGCATTGCATAGACACTGTGTATTATCTCTATTCATCCATTTAGTTTCATGTTAATCTTGTGTATTAGCTCCTTATTACTTTTTTAAAAATGCCAGCTCATTCATCTAACAGAGGCTCCCACTCAGATGTTGTCTACTAATTTGATTTAGGGCGCTGTAACTCTTTAGCTTCGTCGCTTGAAAAATATGCCCTCTTTTGGCTAAGGGCTGCTTTGAGAAGCTCCTAATTTGAATCAGCAACAAGACAGATGGATTATTAAAGTACATCCCTGTCAAAAGAGTCAGAAGGGGAGGAAAGCATATTTAAAAATGACACTTTTTAAAGCAAAAGCCTTAATGCTCTGTTTTCCTTTGTTCTTTTTAAATCATGCTCACTCATTGCATGGTTCTGAAGGTTGTTTTTTTCCTCCCTAGTCTGATACGTGTACTCAGAAGAGGTGAGACTCTTGCTTGAAGGCTTAATTAGAGCATGCTTGAAATGTATACTGAAATGAAACATTCTCACAAAAAGTACAAGGATCTTATAAAAGCACTACTCCCTTAGACACTCAGCTCTGTTTCCCGCATATTAACTGTCCTACGGTGAATTGTTTGCATAATTATTTCTCAGTAGCCATATAGGGCAGGCTCCTATTTCACTTTGTGTGGGTATGGCAGTTACCCAGTGGTTTGTAATCCTATGCTGTACACAGAATGCATGCGTATGCGTTCACTTGGCTTAAGTCTGCAGCTCCTTGGGCCTATAGCTTAGGTGAATGTAAGCCACAAAATTTGACCTGGTAAAAACCCATGGCTGGTGGGTGAGGGAGGAGGTGTGTACCATGTTATAGTTCCCTAGCCTAGTGACTAAGACACTCACCCAGGAATCGGGAGACCTGGGCTTTATGCTCCCCACTCAGCTTCTTGAAGCTGGCCCCCTGGAAGGTCAAGCAAAGAGGTTATATGGGACCTGGAGGAAAGTGAACCAACTAAGCCCCTGACTGGAAGAGAGGGGATTCAGGGCTGTAGCCTGGACCCCTTCTCTCTATGGGGCAGAATTTCCCCAATGATCTACATCTATTCTGTCTGCTAAATGCAAGGTGCAGTGGTTCATCTTTGAAAGGAGGATTGGATAATGCCTGATCTGTGGCTGGAACATTGTGCAAAATAAGAAATCACGACAAGCAGGGAGGAGATGCTGACAAAATTAGCATTAGAGGCAAGATAGCACAGGGGTTAGGAAGTGAAGACCCCTTGCTGGTGTTTGGAGCAAAGTAGTTGATAGCATTCGAATTTACAGTTGCCAATAAATTGAGAATGGAGATGATGATTCATACTAACAAACTTCAGGTAACTTGTTTTTTGATGGGGGGCTTTGGAATCAGTTTCTTCCAGGAAATGGTCAATATCTCATAAATAGGAAATGTGCCGGGTGGCTTCCAGTTGCTTTCATGCTGGTTGACTGTGATCCTGGTCAAATAGCTGCAAGTGCGTCTGTTTTTTGTTTTTTTCCCCTGCCCCCTTGAGTTAGTGCCTGGGGCAACTGCCCCAAACACTCCAACCTAGCTATGCCACTATATTGATATATTTAAAAATTATTCAGTGAAATACACATTTCAGGAACATGACCCCCATCATCACATGGACGAAGACTAGAATATTTGTTACTTGCCGTCATTTGTCTTGCAGGCATTTAAATTAACTTGTATGGCTTCTTCCAAACTGTCCGTGTCGGTATTTTTTATCTATATATTCAAGAATGGTGCTGAAGTAGCTTACAGTGGGCAAAATCAGATTTATCACAGCAAAATATGAAAGTGAAAAGAGTATAGTATAGGCTGCAGCAAATCAAGATCCTGAAGAAATCATTTTCATCTAGGCATTTGTTTTGTGATGTAGAGAATACCCATTGGTTTTTGGATTGACATATAAAAAACTGGGAATATGTGGGAAAGAGAGAAAGTGAATACACTAATAAGGAAGCTTTTGTACATGGTTTGATGTGCTCCAGTCATCCTGACTTGATTTGCATACGTATTAGGAGCATGGCTTTGGATTGCAGCACCTGATATAAAATGCAAACAAACTAGATGTATAGTTTTCAGGTCCATAGTGACATACAGAAATCAAAATCAAGCAAAGGAAAAGTGAAGCTGTCAGGCTTGGGATTAACACTGATAAATAAAATGTAATGTAATAGGAGGTCGGATGATTAGTGTGATAGAGATTACTGTAGAAAGGAGATTAAAATGTAGGTTACTGGTATGCAGCAATCTCTAGGGTGCTAAATCACATTGCTCTATAGTTGATAAACTGCAAAGAAAAATGTGTGTGAATTTAGAAATACCAGTATTTAAAAAAAACACACTGGAATTGCCGGAGTAAAAAATTTGGCACACAAATCCATGTCTTAACATTTGTGAAACCGAGGAGCCATATGTGAGCTTTGCTCAGTCTCAAAGTCCATGGGGCCTCCCCCTTCACTCTTTCATATTAACTTTGCAATTGCAGGGCAGGCAGTGGAGACTTAGACTATCTAAAATTGAAATAAATGTTTGTATGAGCCTCTACAAATTAACCCTATGCAGTTTTGCACCATTTTATGATAGCGATAACATGCACATTTTTACATCGTGCTTTTTGTTGCCAAAGATCTTAGTATTTTACAGATGGAGGACCTGAGACACAGAAAAGGTGAAGCGACTTGTCCATAGCAGTGGCATGGTCAGTGGGAGATCTGGGAAGAATATTTAGGTCTCCTGGTCCCTTGTTTAGTACTCTGTCGACAAGATCAAGTTTCATCTCGATGTCCTAAAACAGTCAACTTGCTTATTCTCATTGAACTACATCCTGAGGTGCTTCTTCATATTCGAAGTTCTGTGGGGAAAGCTCCCACTGAGTTCAGTGAGAATTAGAGATGAAGCAGGATGCATGGGGATCTCAGGACTTCTCTGAAAAAAAGAATATCTGTAGTAAATAGAAAGGTGGAGCATTTCCCCTTACCTCTGAGCATTGCCATAATGGGTCATTGAGATGCATTATATTTGTAATTGCTGTTTTATGAGGGCTAGAAAACTAAGCAGGCTAGAGGAAAAAATGTGTAACTTACAGCCGCCTAGGGATTTTTCTAACTCATTTTCTGGCCTGGTGTACAGTTTTATGTGACTATTTCCTGTAAGCAGTCAATAAAAACAGTGCTTGCTATGGCAACTACCCCCTTCATCACTTGGACAGGCATAATGCACTATTCTAAGGACACTCATGCCAATTAGTTCTATGAACATTTACAGATGCAGTATTTAAAATGGGTTGCTCTGTTAAAATTACCTATGTTTCCCTTCAACACCCTTCTCTTTCATTACTTGAAAATGTATATTAATGGTCTGATCCTTCCAACCCTCCTTGAGTACAATGGATGCTGGACATTTTTTCAGAGATGGTCCTTCCTGGGATGATATCACTTAGGTGGCAACTTCCTGGACTTTGATGTACACTCAGATACAATCAATAATCACTCATGTCTGGAAGTCCCGATGGAGCATAATCCTGAATCAAAAGACAAGAACGCTTCCTTTTCTCAGTTGTGACATGGAACATACTGTATCTGCTCTACAGAGCTCAGCATGTCTGCATAACTCATTACTGTGGAGGGAGTCATCAGGATGATGTATTGAAATGCAGCCATTTCTATTACGGTATGCCATGCATGTTTTTAGAAAGCTATTTTTAAAATTAATAGTACTGTGTAATGCTGATTAAAGTAGAAGGTATTTATAATTTGCTGCACTCTCACCCTCTTTCTAAATCCACATTAGTCTGCATTCCATTCGATTTAAAATACATTTGTTAGGAAAAGAGACAATGTTTGGAAAAGTATTAATAGTGTATGAACACTACAACCCTTCATCATTGAAAATGTACATCATTTAAAGCACTATACAAAGGCTGTTTCTTCTCCTGCCTCCCTTCCCCTCCATTCCACAATGTAAATACTTCTACTGCTACCACATGATGACTGCTGTGGTTTGCCTCTTGGTGGTGGCCTTAGTGGAGGAGGTGACCTACTGGTGTAAGCCTCTAGTCTAGAATACCTAGATTTTTCTGAACAATGGGTTCAGACTGCAGTAGGAATGACCCGGTCCTTTATTTTGTGAGAAGCAAATAGAGATCCAGGCAGTGCTCTGTGGAGGTTATCCAGGAAATGTCTTAAAAGCAAATCCCCGTCTACTGTTTATGGCCATTAAGAACCAAGCATTAAATAACAGCATCTGCAATTAGACACATTTTAAACGTTCTAAAATTCAGTTATGCATGCCAATAGTTTTTGCATATGCAAATCTAGGAGCTAGCTGGTTATCCAAGACTGATTTCTGTAAGTAAATATTCTATGGTAAATACAAAATTTACCAACAGTTTCGATAAATGCAAATTTGAGCACCCACTGTATGATCCTAGATGTGTAATAGGGCTGTGTGAAGCTTCAGTCCCCGATTCGGCCCAATTCAGTGGCTGAATCTCCGAATCCGAACCAAATCAGAGGACCCCTGAATCTCTCCAAATCAAATAGGAACTCTCCGAATTGATTTGGATATAGACACAGCTTTAAATATATTTTCAACATACCTCAAGGTAGCAGGGGCTAGCGAATGCTGTGGTGCTGGGACTCATGGAGCATCCCATAGAAGTGCGTGGGGCTCCCCAGTGCGCTCAGCACCAGACCCAGAAGTGGCCCAGAAGCACTTCTGAGCTACTTCTGGGTTTGCCAGGGAGTGTGCTGGGAGGCCCCCGGTGCCCTTCCCAGCTCAGTGATTGGTGCCTCCTGGGTCTGGGTGGCGCACCTGGGGTCTCTCCCCACAGCCAATCACCAAGCCGGGGGGGTGCAAGGGCATTCCCCTGTGTGCTCCCCAGTGGACCTGGAAGTGGACCAGAAGTATTTCTGTTGCACTTCTGGGTTTGCTGCCAAGAATGTGGAGGACCCCCCCCCCGCCCCCCTGCACTCCTGTGGGACACTCCATGCACCCCAGCATTGCAGCATTCACAAGTCACACTGATACCTCAAGGTATATAGAAAAAACATTTAAAACTGTGTCTGCCCGAATCGCTCATTCTCTGAATCGGCATCGAATCTTCAGATTTGGATTCGGCCGAATCGAATCAGGAACAGTGATCTGAATCAACGAGTTGAACCGTTGTCCCTGATTCAGGCTGAGTCAAACAGAGCCCGCTTCACACACTCCTAATGTGTATGCCTATCTAGGACCCATTTGGTCCCGTCTGTCTGGAAAATTAGGCATGCTGGATGTTATGATGCTTTTTTTTTTTTTTTTTTTTTTTTGAAAGTTGGGGATTGTCTGACCAAACTGTCCCACTCCTTGCCCTGAGCCAGTTGGCTGCTGCAGGCAATTTGTCATTGGCTGTCTTTCTGAGTTGGTGATACTTTGTAGTTCTTGCAGTGTTTTAGGATCCTTCCATCTGAAAGGATGCTAAACACATTAGTGTTGGCTTTTCATTAGATTTTTCTGTGTAAAAAGTGACCTCTACAAAGTGGCAGTCTCATCTCTTTTAGGTAACATTACACAAACATAGAAGGGTAGAAAGTTCAACCCCATCCAAAGGAATCGTTTCTCTTGTCAGTCATAATGTGAAAAGTATCTTATAAAATGAAGGAGTGGTGGAAGGCTTTGAATAATATCTTTTATTGGACTAACTGTATAGTTCTCACTCCCAACTATACAGTTACTCTAATAAAAAATATTACCAAAAAAACCCTTTTATACTTTTCATGGTCTGGACCATCATGGTTACAAAAACACTCCAGCCCTACTATATAGAGTATTCAGAGGAAATGTTGAGGCCCTTTCCTTATGTTGTTATACTTCACATGGTAATGCCAGTGTTTATCCCAATGTCTATTTGTTGACCATCTTCTGAGGTTTGTCTCACTAATTGGTAAAAGGGGCTCACTCTTAAAAACACTGATGCACAATGAATGTCATGCATCAGCACTGATGCTGAAAATTGGTGGAATCAGAATATAGTAGATCATAAAAATGTTGGTATGGTCATGAAGTTCTTTGGCTTGCCCTTGTAAGGTCTACCAGTGATTATCTGAAGATACCACTATGTATCTTGGTGTTTTCTGGTTACTTATGAAGTCTGGGTTTCTCAGTATTGATCTGGTCTCAGCATCCACTGTTTTCTGTTAATAATTGTACCTCTTCTTTTATCTCTTATTTTTCTGGTACATCTACCAATTTATATAACTCTGCCTATTTCTCTGCCTCTGTGCTATATGCTCAGAAAACTACTGAGCATTGAGAATGTATTAAGTTCTTCTCTATCAGGGACTCATAAGGAACCAGGGCAAGCTGGTTCATGTAGCAGTTCAGAAACGGCAAATACCAGTCAGTAGTAGCTGACAGCTAGCAGCAAGGGAATGAGAGGTATTTTAAAAACAAGGTAGGGGAACACAAAACCAATTTCAACTAGGTAGCAGACAGGAGACAACTGTTAGCTACTTTCCAACATACAGAAAAAAGCAGACCTTAATTACCTTTGGCCCATTTCCATAACACTTACCCGGGCAAAGTTGAACTTATAATTCTCCCAGGAGTAGCCTAACTGCTATATATGCATTTGTCAGTGTGAGGCCTTCAAAATTGGGCCGTGAATCTTACAGATATTTGTGACAGTAAAATTGGTTTGTCTCTCTTGTCAGTCCTCATCCAAATGAAGAGATGTTTATTTCTCAGCATAAGTTCAAAAACCTTGCTGTGTATTAGCTGGGGAGACTAAAGGCCACGGCTGCATTTTGACAAAATAAGACTCAATCCGGTCTATCCCCAGATAAATATTTCATGAGGTTTTTCTCCTCTTTGCCTGATATTGGTAGGGTTGAGGTGCCAAAAGCAGCTGAGGTAGAAGCTTGTACTGCCAGGAAGAACTCTTCATTGGCAGAGTTCAATCTGATGATTAAATAGGCTTTTTCCATTTCTTAGTTCTCATTTTCTGTGAAGCAGGAAATACCACATAGCTTGGGGTAAAAGCATTGCTTTCTTGAGAATTTCAGTGATTATTTTCCCAATTTCCATGAAGTTCTTCTTTCAATTTTTGGATGGATTTCCAGACTATTGGGGCCTAACTACGGCTTTAAAGCACAGGCATACTTTGTGTCCCCAGTATTCCAGAAGGTCCAAGATAAATGCTGCCACATAACTGAGAAGATGTGGTCTACTGTCCCTTTTTATTGTCAGTGTTTTTTTTCCCCCCATCCCATCCCATCCCATCCCATGTAACATTAAAAGACTACGCCTGTGTCCAGTCAAACAAGTGAACGTACTGAATCCCAAACTTCTGTGAATGGCCCAGCTGCAATCTGTTCCCATCAGAGATGCACCTTTCATAGCTCCTTGGACTAACCTTGACCTGGTAAGAGAGATTTAATGATTATTAACTCCACTGAGAGTGCGGGTGATTGTCAGAAAATTCTGGGAGGGAAGGGGTCACATCTGAAAAGACAGAGCATTAAAAATTGTTCACTACGAGAGAATGGCTAAACTCTAATTGATTTCTTCTGCTGTCAGAAGCGTATAATATATGATGCTTTATGCAGTCAGACAAAGACTGGGACATAAAAATGCCTGAGAGAAACCATCAAAATTATTAATGGTGTTTTTCTAACCTTTTTAATGAGGAGATACTCGCTCACTTCCAACAGCCGTGCCAGTGTTGGCATCCTTGATGGTTGGTTTTTTGTTTTTTTTTCCAAAGGGGCTTAATTGAGCTAGGTATAAATAGCATATCAGTAAACAAGACCTCTTGGCTTTGTGAATCATGCCTAAAATATTTGTAAGCCCTCTACAGCCTCTCTGATGGTGAAGAATGTGCTCATTAGGCTAGTCCAGATGTATGCAGCAATCCAGTGAGAGCCTAATTCATCCTGCAGATAAATCATTGGAATATTAATGTGGTTGTTTGCTGACAACTAGCACAACAAGGCTGAAGCAGCAGCTCAGTGAACCACAGAGTGTGTGTCTGTGTTAGAGGTGCACAAATGTAAAAGGTTCCACCTGAGAAGGCTTTGGACAAAAGAATACAAGGGATCTCACCTATTTCATTTCTTTTCATTTGTCTCTTGTCTTTTAGTACTCCAACGTATTTTTTTACAAACTACTAAAAACTGGAGGGACAGGAGCAAAAAAATCGCAGATGAGAATTTATATGGTAAATATTAACTGCTGAATAATTTCACTGAAATGTTTGGCCTCAGTCTTGCTCTGGAAAGTTAATTATGTAATCATGCATAAAGTCATGCATAGATATTAGTCGTAATTGGGGGGGGGTCCAGTTTGTTTGAGGAAAAAAGCAATGAATTATGTGACTGTTTGCACACACAAATACACACACAACTATACATGCACATGAAAATGAAGATATGGAACAGAGCTGTAAAGACCAGTTTCACCTCAAAGATAAATGTGGTCTGTCATGGGCTTTGTTTTGGTCCCATAAAAAGGGTAAGACCAAATACAAAATCTGTTTTAGATCCAGGTCCAGTTTCTCCAGATTTAGGATGTGGTTTGGATTAACTGTAATCTATCCAAAGGCAATTTTAAAAGTCAATGTGTAATGATTTTAATATTTTACATGCATGGAAACTTTTTCAGATGAGCGTACTTGCAAAAGCCTTATAATGAGTCCAATTTGAGCTCTAAATATTGTATATATTCTCAGAGGTTTGAATAGAATGTAAATCATTTGCTTGGGGCGACCAGTCAATACAAAAAGCTGGAAGAACTCGGGAGTCTTGATTCTGCCACCTGCTCGCTGGTCAATATTCCCCTGACATCAACACCTGTGCCACCTGGAAGAACAAATATGAGAATGAGAATGAAGTAAGTTTTATACTAATTTAGCTGCTGTGTTCTGATTCTCTCACCATAATCTCCTCTGCAAGATGACATGAATTTCACTATCCATTATGTTTAAATCCTCTGTTTCCTGGCAATGATGCACACTATAGCAATGCCAGTAAATAGATTTTATAAGGCTCTCCAATGCTGTTTCAGAGCAATTATGTAATACACCTGATGTCCCTACTGCATTTGGTGGGGGATTTAGTAGACTAAAATGTCAAATGCACAAAATTTGGCTGAGATGTCTTTCAAGAACAGGTATTTGAAGGGTTGTTTAGCTGGGGGCTCCTTTTAGTAAGTGAACATCCTTGTGCCATTCATGACGTGGGAATTGTTTTATTCTTTCACAGAGTACAGAGGTATTTTGCGTGCAGTGGAAACATGCACTGATCATGATTATTTTTTTCCACTGTACGTCTTCAGAGCAAGAGGGTTATCATAGTCCAGAATATCAGCAGAGTTGCTGGAGAAGCCACTCTTGGGCTACAAGTCCTTTCTAAGCATATTATCAAATATTAGGGTAATTAAGAGCACATGGAGTAGGACAGGCATTTTGTTTTCATTATAGTGTTTGGGTGCACATTTTGACATTTTTTCATGTGTATGGGATCACACGGGCGATTTAGTAATAAACATTTTGCTGTTATGGAGCCAATGGGGACTCTGCTTTGAGATGCTCGTGAGGCTTGTGCGTTGTAGTGACTCTGATCAATATTCTGGTGGGGAATTTTTATTTCTGGTAGGACTCGCCAAAGCTGGCTAGGTCAAAAGGAAGCTAATAGATGAAAACCAGTCCTCTGAACTCCAGCGTAGTAGTTGAATAATAGACCCACAACCAGTCCTCACATGAAAAAAAGGTGTAGAAATGTTGGCAAGCAGAATAATAGGGAAGGGACGGTAGAGCCTTGTTTGTGCACGTAATACAGCTAATGCTATTGTGAAAAGTTTAAATTCAGAGGCATATCTTATTAGGAAGGATTCCAAAGATTTCCCTCTCCTTTTTGTACCAGTCCGCTGAAAGGCAGTGGCTATCCCCAAGGAGGAAGTATATATAGTGAAGCTGAGGTACTCTGGTCCAGTACAGTGGGACACATTTTTACTATGAGAAGTTGTACCTTGAGATTATTAGGAGTTCATTTTTCACAGTTTGGCATGAACAATCACACACGCATACATTTGTCCACTATGAAAGAAAATGCTTTTTGAATCATCATCATCACAAGGTGGACATTGTCCTAGTAACCCAATGCAGTGATACTATTTATGATTATGTCCACACTAACCTTAGCTAGTATAAATCACCGTCATTCCACTCTGAATGTACTAACATTCTCAAAATAACTTTAGTACTTTAGAAAATTGATGTAATTTCATCACCTAGAGACTACAATTCCCTGTTAGGCACAGATCAGGGAGGTGCCTAAGTGTTACAGGAAAAACCTAGCTAGATCTAGTATGGTGCTAGCGATCAGCAGACTTTTCCATACTGCCTCATTTATATTCCTCTATTGAAGGAGTCACCTTTAAGTTGGAGCAAGACCAACATGACTCATGCATTTCTTGTTCTGTCTACTAAGATACCAACGACCGGACCAATCGGTATGCATTGTGATGATGTCATTTGCAATACTGTTATGCGTCTATTAATAAGTGGTTAATAGAGTTCTGGCAGATACTGAACAGTAAAAGCTGCAGTGATGTTCAATGAGCCCATAAGGTTCAATCCCACTAGTATCTGCAGAAAGCGGTCTGAACTGACACGAGTGGCTTTGACAGCAAGGTTAAGCTAGGGATTGCATAAAAATAAACCTTCTAAAAGAATGTCTTACAAAGTCCTGGGTCTGATTTTTGCCATCCTTGTTCCACTCTTGTGGAATTCCTTATTCTCTGAATACCCCCAGTGAGGTCTAAGTGATTGCTTAGGAACTAATATGTATTCTCCTCTTGAGTAAAATTTGACCCCTGTGATTATTCAGCCTTGGAGTATATCGTTGGATCAGAAAACACACAGATGGCTACTAAGAAAATATCATGGACTTAACAAAAAATGCATTAGCTAAGGTATCAGCCGCCACCTAGAGAGTCACTTCAGAAGTGCAGGGAAACATAAAGCGTGGCCCAAAGCAATCTTAATCGATGTTCTCGCAGGGTCCACTCGGAGTTTCCCTGCCTGCCTGTAACTCCCACTGATGTTCGGTGCCACACTGTGCAGAACAGTCCAGCAGGAGCTGTGATGAGATCCACCACGCAGAGTTGGAGTGGCGCAGTTTCCTTTGTAATATGTAGTCTCTGCTCCATTAAATACGCGCCAAAGAACGGTAGGCTTTGATGTCCAAGGACGAAAACAAGGTATGCAGCCAGCATCATTTTGTAATTAACCAGAGGGGACTCTTTGTTACTAGTTCCAGTTCTCTGAAGGAAGAGGCTATGTTGAAAAGCAGAATTCATTTCCACTAATGCAGGTATAATTTGTAAATTGTGCATTGTTTGCCTTCAAATACTATAATTCTCTACCAAAGGAATGTATTTGATTAGAGATAGTTAGTACAAATCTTTTTTTAATTAAACCTGTGTTTGATTTGATCCAACTGTCTTTTCCTACTATGTGCTCGGGTTTTGTCATCTGTGACCTTTCATTTCTGCCTCTTCCCCTCCCTTCTCTGAGCTTTGATATCAACAATATATCCATTTAATGTTAGGACTGTGTTCTTACATTTGTAGTCCTGAGGTTATACCTATGGAAACTTCAATATGTACATTCACAAGTGCATACTTTACATTACCTAATTTTTGAAACCACAATAAGCGTATCCATTGCGTTTGTGCCTGTATATCCATGCGCACAGCTGAGTCCTCCCCAAAGGGCCACTAAACTTATACTACAACATTTTTATCTACTGGAAAATACTTAATGTGTGTGAAGGGAAAGCATGAAGGTTTAAGGACACAAGACTGAAATTTTATTGGTACTCTGATTAGGAGCCTACTACAAATTTATGTACAACTACTTCTCTTCTTCCAAAGACCATTGCAGTTTTTCAAACAGCTTCTCCATTCAGTCCTATCAATAATGCCATGGCCTTAACCTCTGGACACGATACCAACTCACTTGAGAACACATTAGCTAACATAGAAATTAATGGAGCTAGTGTCAGCAGTACTACATAAAACAAAGTGACAGAGCTATGGTACGGTGTTATGTGACTGAAGTAGGAAATGCTCTTTTTGTCTATTGAGATGTGCCCATGAGATTCATTTCAGTCTTGGCATAATTGATTCACTCTTCCTCCCAGAAAAACCAGCCATGTGAAGTGTGCTCATTCTCTGACAACACTTCCAAACACTGCCTTGGGTTTTCAACAGAGTTTTACCTTTACTGCTAGAGAAGTCATGCAGGTTATCCCCTCATTACTCTTTCCTTCTGGGCACAGCTGCTCTTTGCTGTGTGAATAGGATTGTGCTTGGAATGCTACCTCTGGATCTGGATCAAGCAAAGGAGGGACGAGGTACTTACAAAAAAAGTGAACAGTGTTTCTAAGTCCTCTGAGTGAAAACTTGACTTGAAATGTTGGATCAAAATCCCAATGTTCTATCTAGATGCTGTTTTCAGTGGGTTGTTTTTTTTCTGCCGGCCTTAATAAATGATCATTAGAACAATTTACCAATGGATGTGTTTGATTCTTCATCACTTGAAGCAAAATTGAATAACTAGAACATACCCATCAGCTCCGCCATAGGATATAGAATCAACGAAGGAATTCTTATAGAAGATTTTGTTGTGCAAAATGATCTTAACGATCCCTTCTAGCCTTATATGTCTACGGTTTGTGGACAGAACAGTATTAAGCTTTGCCTTCTGCTGCTAGACTTTGTTTCACTGATTCGTTTAATTTGATGTCACTCTTGTGGTGCATTCAGACATCTTCTCTTCTTCTTCACTGGTGGTCCCCTCTGAAAGTGCCACAGGAGAAAGAGATCAGTGTGATGTGGTCACCCTGACAGATCTTAACCAGAACAAAGTCCACAATACGGCAACTAATTCATGCAGTGAATTTTGTTTCCAGTCCATTAATTGTTGATACACAGTTCACAATTTTATCTACTCTGTATTTTTAGACGCATGCTTCAGAAACTGGTCACTATCCAGTTAGTCACAGAAAAAATTTCTGCAAAGAATTTTTAATTCATAGATTATTTCAAAGGCAGTTTAGATTTCAGTTCTGGTAGTTTTAATAGGATGCATAAATGACATAGTAATATACTGATGGTCTTATGGATGGACTTATAGATGGACATATAGACTTAAGACTGGTACGTCTTATAATCGGTTGCCTAGTATTCGCAAGTTCAAAATGTGCTTTTTGAACGTATTTTCCTTTATTTGCTTAAAAATTGATTTAAAAATCTTGGAAGTATGTTTCCTAGACTGAATTAATCCAAAGTAGATAATGAAGATATGTGAAGTGAATTACAGTCAAATATCTAGAAACTTTTCTACAGATGTCTTTCCTAATTTTAGTTATAATGCCATTCCAATCTTTTCATTCACTGACTTAGCCACGAAGAAGGAAGAGTCAGGAACCTTTTTTGGAGCCATGTTCTCTCCATGTGCTCGTCTGGATGTGCCCAGAGCATCGTATGTGTGGTATATGGTGCCACAGACCCACTTGTGGTGTTGCACACCATACACACCAAACATGCAGGCATTCCTCATGCTGCTAATTTGCAGCACAGCAGTTTTTGACACGAGCAGAACCTGGTGTAAAAAAAAAATAAATAAAATCCGCAGCACAAAAAAGCAGGGCAGAGCACATGGCAGCAGCATACACGGCCAAAACCGGAGCCTGGCTGGAGTGATACTCAGGTTGCTGGCCAGGCTCCCTGTTGCTGGATTGCCACTGCTGGAGCCCCAGGAGACCCCCCCTCCCCCCGAACCCCAGGTAAGGCTGCCGGGGACAGCCGAGGTGCTGGCCCCAGCCTTTGTTACCCCACCAGGATAACTTGCAGTGCACCAGAGTGCACATGCGTACGCGTTTCCAGAGGACAAGTAGCAGCGGCAGAAATTGTGCCACTGCTGTTTGTCCCCGGGGAAATGCACGTGACGACATGTCTGAACCCAGTCTTTCTGGGGTTTTTTTGTTTTGTTTTGTTTTTAAAGTAGAACAGAACACAGTATAACTATTTCTGTTTTAGAAATCTAATGTCTTAGTTCGGTTTCTAGCCAGTTGAGTTGATCCAATTCTATAGATTCCACTCTGGAGGGAACCGATGCTTAATCTTGTGATAAACCAGTTCCAAATGATACTGAACCAGGTCCAGAAAGCCTATCTCTTTCCTTCCTTTCAGATGAAGCCTGTGACCTATTTGGCACACCAAAATATTTATGCAATCTGATATCTTTCCTCTGTTTGTCTCTGTCCAGGCTGAGTAAGCCTGCCAATAATTAAATTGTCACTTCTTAACAAATTGTACCAATTATCTTTGAATTTCATTTCACTTCAGATGTAAAGACCAGCACTTATTAATATCATCCCAGTTGCTGCCTTTCCAAATGGAGGAAGGCATATCTTTACAACTGAGGTCATTCCAATCTGTCAGATTTCATTAATTGTAATTAAGTGTGCTTCATTGGCATGGTTGGCACTCTGGTTTGTGGATTTTCTCTTAAGTTTAAAGAGACTTTAGGAAGATATTGAAATATGTGACTGACTATATTGTCTGTAGGATCCTGATGGGCAGGTAGTAAAAGCCTGGCTAACCTGTGAGTGCTGGTAATCCTGCTATAGAGAGATATTGCTACACTTTCCATTAAGCATTTTCCAGCATTGTTAGACCACCCCTTACAATTGAGAATAGAAAGTATATAAATGGTATAACTATGTTATTTAACTGAGACCGAGTGTGAGTACCCACTCAGTGTCTTCAACAGTGGTAGCAATTCACAGGGCCCATTACTTCTCCTGATGTCTCAAATGCTTTACAAGTTTGGTCAGTGTTATTATCCGCCTCTTATGGGTGAGGAAATCAAAGCATGGATTGGTTGAATGGGGGGTCCCCCCAAACAGATATAGCATGCTCTGGAGCTTCTATCAGTTTGATTGGAGACAGATGACAGCATTGTACGTGGCATCCCTGATTGGCTGACCCAGGCTGCTTAGGGCCAGCCTGTGCCTGTCTGCAGTAGATTTCATAGACATTAAGGCTGGAAGGGACCTCGGGAGATCATCGAGTCCAGCCCCCCGCCCAAAGGGCAGGAAGTCAGCTGGGGTCATAGGACTCCAGCAAGATAAGCATCCAATTTGCTCTTGAAGGTGTTCAATGTGGGTGCTTGAACCACATCCGA
>NW_017728917.1:1934791-1937821 GCF_001723895.1 Crocodylus porosus
GTGATCATGGGATACCAGATCGAAGGCTTTTTGAAGTCAAGATATATGACATCAATCTCTTCTCCCTTGTCCAAGTGATAGGTCACCCGGTCGTAGAAGGAAATGAAATTGGTCAAGCAAGACCTACCCGCAACAAACCCATGCAGGCTATCCCTTAGGATGTTGGCGTCGGCCAGTCCATTAAGGATGGTCTCTTTAATAAACTTTTCTAAGATCTGCCCCAGGATAGAAGTCAGGCTGATGGGCCTATAGCTAGCCAGGTCCACTTTCCTCCCTGTCTTGAAGATAGGCACCACATTGGCCTTCTTCCAGTCTTTGGGCACTACACCAGAGCTCCAGGAGCTCTCGAAGATCTGTGCCAGGGACTAGGCTATGATGCTCGCCAGCTCCTTGAGTACCTTGGGGTGTAGACTGTCAGAGCCGGCTGACTTTAGAGGCTGGATACCTTCCAAGGCGTTCCTTCATGAGGTCAGCATTGATGGAGGGCAGGGGATCTCCCTCACCCGGACCTCCCTGTCCTGTAGTGCATTGTAGGATAGTGAAGGGGTCTTGCTCTTGCCCTGCTTATTTGGAGCAGTTGTACTGTCTCCCTGGGGATGGGAGGCAGGAGCAAAGCATCCTGGGATGTTGGAGGACTATGCTCTGGCTTCTTTGAGAAGAGAACAAGTACAGGCATTTACTGTGAAGAAATGGTAGGAAAAATAAACTCCAAGCTTCTCTTTCAACGTCAGATGTGAATAAGGAGACGTAAATCACAAACAGAAAGCACATATGGACACATCCATTCTCTTTCATTTCTTCTAGGAATGGAATATTAAACAGGAGTGTCATTAAGTGATAACATGCAGTCATTATTTTATTTATTTTCTTATCAGAAGCACCAGCCAATAGCTGAGGATTCATTTTACTTCTGCTAACTGATAGCACATTGTAGGAACAGTTTTCAGGGACTCCTCAGAGCTCTGATTAATGTGAAGCACCTGGATATTGCTGTGCCATGGATCTCATATTATAATTAATCGCTGTGGATCAATATAGTAATTCCTATTGATTAGGAATGAGATGCATAATTTCTGGATCTTTGAATGATATGCTGAAAATAATGTGAATGTATATGTCAAGGAATTCACAGTTGCATGGGGAACAGAACAGAACAAAACCCCAGACATGAACCTCTGAAAGGTGTCGGCTCCTAAGTATTGTGTCTTCAGTTCATGCCTGATAGAAAAGTGCCCAAACCCAGATGTATCACCTTTCAGTTTAGTGCAGGCTTGATTCAGCAAACCTGCAAATGGTATGGGCCTAGGAATACTC
The DNA here is from genome assembly GCF_001723895.1 of Crocodylus porosus. Lineage (NCBI taxonomy): Eukaryota > Metazoa > Chordata > Crocodylia > Crocodylidae > Crocodylus > Crocodylus porosus. Next base: position 1,936,106 of record NW_017728917.1, read on the forward strand.
GTGCACAGCAGCAAAAATTTGGCATTTTATCTCTTAACCTTCTCTTTACCATAGGATCTGTGCAAAGAACTACTGGCACTGCTGCATTTACAGAGTCCGCATTTGGAAATTGTAACAGTATAGGCAATACAGCTAATAGAATTTTTTTCAATCAAACTGCTCTGCATCAGCAATGAGGTTTTGTCAAAAATAATTGTTTCCCTCCATGGGAAAATATTATGTGCTTATCTTCAGGGATTTTTTTTTAAACTTCTTTTTGTTTCATTTTTCAAAATCAAGGAGTAAAATGTTGAACTACCTTGTATAACGCTGCTTGTAGCCTGAGAGCTGATGTCACCTCCTTATCACATCCCTTGACATTTTCCTTCTCCCCATAAGTTGACTCTGTTTCTTTTATTTCCTACTCACCACTTCTGGACATGTTTGTCTAAGCTGGTACGATACAGGATTTTAGGGGAGGTAGCATATGTTTTTGGGGAACAAATGCATGGTGAATCCATGACCTCAGAGCTGAGAAGCCCAATACAGTAGTTTTGTTTGAACAGCCCCTTGTAAATCAGATTGCGTTTTTTGGTTCACTCGTGTAGTAACAGATAATCAAATGTGGATATATGTCTTTCCTTGGCAGTCACTTCTGTACAGCCATATATCCTCTATACATCCTTTTCTGTATGAAATAAAGGGTAGATCACCCCTGTCCCCTGCCTTTCCATTTCAGACATTCCTGCAAATCAGAGGCAATTATCTGACCTCTTCAATCTTTAACTGGCCATACTGAGAGATGGATTTGCACATCACCTTTTTAAAAATCAGATCATTCCCCTTTAGGTGGCTAACTGCAGACTTAAAAGACTAAATATATTTATGAAGGCCTGAAAATTGCTTTGTGCATTAGTATTTAATTACAGTCAAAGCACTTACTGGCATAAAGTGTAGGCTCTGGATAGATTTTGATGGGACTCATACACAGTAATATTACTATGGTATTTGTGTAATGTTGCGGGTATCTCAGATAGGAATGGTGTATATTCATTAGTAGTCAAGTTTACTTTCCAAAACTAAACTATAAAGATTTTCATATTGACCACTATTCACAGTTCCTGTCGAGGTTAATTGAAATAGTGCATAACAATTCAGTTTACCATTGTGAACCATTCTTTTAATACGGACCTGTGGCAAGACGGTCCCTAGGGGTGCCGTGACCTCCCCTAGTGCCCTTGCCCACCGTGCCAAGTGTGGGTCCTGAATGCACCCTCTATCTCGCCCGCCACATCTTTGATCTTGTATTATCAATGGGAGGCTGCCTTCTTGCCCCCTTAGCACAGGGCCAGTCTTGCTTTACCACGATTCTGGGGCTACTCCCTGTGCCGGCCCTTGCCGGCCTGTCTCTGTGACTGTCCTAAGCAGCCCGCTGTCTCTCTTCGGGATTCCTAGTAGATTCGCCCTTCTCTCCGGGGCCTTCCACTGGGCTTGTCCCCTTCCGGGCTTCCCCTTCGCAGGCAGTGCCCCACTGGGCCTGCCCAATGTCCAATATACGCGCCCTCTCCCAGGGCCTGCTCCAAGATGCTCGCACCTCTCGCACTCCCCTGCCCCCACCGGGGCCTTCTATGCCCGACTCGGACTTTCCAAGGTTGGGGCTCAGGCGGCCTTAGCCTTACCTGGCCCCAGACCCCTTTCCTGGGTCGTACGCCCTACTGGGCAAAATACTGCCCTCAC
>NW_017728917.1:1937968-1955335 GCF_001723895.1 Crocodylus porosus
CAAACAGCTGTGTCTGCCTAGCACCACTCACTGTGCCCTCACTGGCACTGCTTGTTGTGCCCTCACTGGGCACCAGGAACCCCCGAGCTACTGGGGAGCCCCTGTGAGGCCTCCACACACCCCTACAGCCTCACTCGGTCCTCCGGTGTAACAATAACTAAACAGAACCACAAGCCACACGGCTGTAACATAACAATAAGCCTACCAGCTAGAACATACACTCCTGTCAGGGTTCTCTTCCCCCCCCATCTCATCATGTAGACTCTCAGTTAGTCAGATGGCCGTGCCATGTTCTGCTCTGCAGCAGAGTTGCTGCTCCTCCAGCTGCCAGAGGGGACTGGCTCTGGCCTCAGCCTTCTCTGTTTATGAAGGCCAGGCCCTGCCCCCTGGCGGTCAGCTGACACAATCAGTTGCTTTGGCGACTCACAGCTGTGCTGCCCTATTGAGTGTCAGCTAAGCCTATATCACCATTATTAGTAGCAGGCTCCTTAGTGCCCTGCTACGCACCATTTTCTAGTAGCAGGCACCCTGGTGCCCTGCTACAGGACCATAACATCGTATACATTGTAAATTCATGGGCAAGATCCTCAGCTAATATGAACTGATGTTAAATTCAAGGGGTCTATGCTAACTTACATCAGCTGAGAACCTAGCAACAGGTACATTCCTCATTCGTCTTTTATGTTCCACTTTCTAAAATTCATCTTACTAATGAATCTGCTGTTTTCTTCTCCTCCATAATGTTATAGGTTACATGTTGTCTCTTAAAAGACTTTTTTTTAAGCACTTTTAATCTTTTATCAACAATTTCTGGTGTTACACACTACCTTCCTATATTGACTTCTTAAGCTGTTCCATTGGAGATGGTGACTTTTCTATACTACATGAAAAATGATTTAATGAGTGCTTCCACTTGTGTGATTTTTTTTTTTTTTTTTAAACTCAAAATCTGAATCTATAATCTCTTGGCTGAGCACAGGATGAGGTTAGATGATAATACCTCAAGAACACACATGCTCCCTCTAAAAACCAATGGCAGACTACTTTTGTCAGCTTTCTCTGTATCCCCCCTGTGTGCACACTGCAAAATGGAAGTGCTCATAGAAGTGGAAATTCTGCCCCTTGGTCAGATCAAAAGGAGCACAAGGGTAAAGTTCTTTTTAACTCCCATGGGAGCAGGATTTCATGTTGTCAAGTATGTTGTCAAGTGTCTGCAAAGGATTGCAAAAAGTTCCCTCAGGAGATCCAGGTCTGCTGTAAATCCCCATAAAGATTTGTGCTATAGCAAATCTCAGCTGAAAGGAACCACAGAGGGACCAGGCAAGGCTGCTGAAATTAAGAGCGTAGGCTCCACAGTGATCCACAATACAGGCAGAATTGAAATCAAACACCAGTAGCTTAAGTTACTTATGCTACCTTTTCTTTGGGGTGCTGCCTCTAGGTCTTAAATGTTGAACTCCATGAGAGTGACTTAAACTTACGTGACTCGATCATCTTCTCTTCAGCAGATCCTTGCTATTCTGGGGCTGGAGATCTTGGGGTGCATCTACAAGTTCATTAATGTGCTTTAGCTTATGCGCATTAAATCTAGTACCTCCATTGTGAGGTACTAGAGAAAGGTGTATTAGCCTATTTTAATTCACACTAGCTAAAGATGCATAAAAAATAAATCCTTTAATAGGGAATAAAGTTGATAGCAAAATAGGTATGATGGGCCTGATCCAAATTCATTTGAAGTCAAATTGAAACTTCTCACTGACTTTTAACAAGCCTGGGATCTGGCCCTAGAAACATCAATATGCTGTTTCATAAGCGGCCCGTATTGGCCTTAACATACAGATGTGATACTGAAATACTGTATTGGTATTTGGAGCTCTGTAGTCACTTTGGGACAATGAATAAATGCCATTTGGTTCATTAAAATGTTGTGCTTCAATCTTGTAATATCACCTCCCACAGGAGACTGCATATGTAAATGCAATGTGTCACAGACCCATCAGCGGGGTAGCCCCGGAGCGCCTTATTTCTGCCCACCGTCATGCTGCTTGTCCTAAGGAACACACTGGGGTTTACCCTGGGATAAGTCCTTATCCCCATAGGCCTCAGCTCCACTGCCCTTGCCTGGCCCTCACAGCTGCAGCAGGGGAATCTTTCCCGGCTTCAGTTGACTTCCCCTTGAGTTATGAAATAATTTTTAGGTCTCTCTTCCCATATAATGGGCTAGCCTGGAATGTCATTTGTCCTGAGATCACTTTTTTACCACAGGCAATCGGTAAGGAGACAAAACAACAAGAGGATTTATTATATAGATTAAAACCAATAATACAAGCAAAACCAACCATAAATTTGAAGACGGAACAAAAAGACAAGTACAATTTCATACTCTGTCATAGGACCACCACCTAGTCCTCTCTAGACCCGCCAGTATTTTCAAAAATCAGCCTTCCTGTTGACCCTGCCAGCCCTGACCACTGGGGACATGGAGCCTCCTGCCTGGGAAAATGCAAAGACAACCCTTAAAATACCTCCAACCCCCAGCAGAGCCCTGGTCAACATTGTTCCAGTTCTTCAGAATAATCCAGAAATTTCTCTTCCTGGGATATCTGGCATTCCTCTGGCTAATGGGCCATTTCTCTCAGATGCCTTTGCTACTGAGGTGTTTGTTTCCCATTACAGGTAGACAATGCTGCGAGTGTCCATCCCTATGATGGTTCCTTCTGTCTGCAGTTGGGAGTGGCAACTGTCCTTGCCCTAGAGCACAATGGCAAGAGATACTTAGCAGTTTCTCTTTTACTTAAATATGAAATTCTCATTTCCTTTGGCTAAAACATGTCCAATGTCATAAAGATACATGCATACAGTGGCATACATGGATACACCATAACACTGACTTTCCAGCAAGATCATACCTGCCATATCAGTAAACCAAACACAATACACCCTGCACACCCTTCAAATTATAAGGGGGTTTGTGACACAATGTTAGCTTCTTTTAGCTACTAGCAGGCACTAGGGAAGGACGTTGTTCAAATAAAAATAAAATCAGCTGAACAAGTCTCTTTCTAATCCTTTCTCATGCTTTGAAACAGCAACAGGTGAAAAGGATTTGCAGCACGTGGCAGTGGCTGAAATACATGCAATTAACATTCATGCCAGGGCTACACTTTGTACATCTTTAAGTTGCACAAAGAAGTGGAGAGATTAAAGGGGTAGGTAAGAAAGGCATCATCATTTTTGCTAGGAAATATGTACTGGAGAATTTCTTGTCAGATCCAGCTGCCCCTTGCATCACACTCAGGATAGCTCTTTTGACAAATATCACACATCTGAAGCTGGTAATGGAAATGCTAATGCATAGGTTGACGATCTGTGAAGCTGTTTCATTCTTCTGCTTTTGAATTATGCATAAACCATGCCTTTGCAGGAACTTAGTAAGCCCAGCAGCAGGACCCCTAAGGATGCTTGGCTCCTTAACGCAGGTTGCTTCCTAAACTGGAAGAAATGTAGTTAGGTCTGCACAGCACTCTGAACTAATTAGCACTGATAAGCAGTTTTTGATTTCTGATGGCACTTTTCTATTTAGCACATCTGTGAGCCCACACAGACATGGCTATAATGCTTCTGGTTTAGGAGGCAGCATGCACAGAGCTAAGCAATATGGTGCTGGCAGTGGTAAGTTAACCATGTAGGCATGGCTGTTGCTTTCTGAAGTCACTGAGAAATTAACTCCTGTATATAGTAAAGTTTTACTTTTTTTTTTTTTCTCCTAAAGCTATCAAAGTATAGAGAGGGACTGGGCACAAAACCTCCAAAAAGGCACCTCAAAGTCAGCCAAAAGAAAAGTTTAAGATGTTAAGTGAGAGGTATTATCTCAAGAAGCCCTGCAAACTCCATGAGTGTTTTGGAAAGACCACAGAGCCATGCGTGCCAAAGCAGCAGACCCAGGGAAGACGTTGGTCAGTTGCTAAAATCTCCAAAACCCAGCAAGCAAAATCAAGATGTCCCAAAGACCTAAGGAGAATGTTTCTCAGGTCAACCTAGGCAGCAGTAATGTCTTTGACACAACAGTCCATTCATCAAAGAGAAGATCTCCCCCTCCCCCAGGCCCATCCAACACAGGTTTTAAAACTCAAGTGAAACCTTACCATCCTTCCTCAGTCTAAATGGTTGTTGAGACATCAGCGGGACTTTTGACCGAGTGAGCACTGAAGGATTTGGCTCAGAAGAGGGAAAAATCTGAGCAATGTTTGGCAAATACCGAGAATTATCCTTAGATAGTAATGAATGAAATATCCCCTAAGCATGCCTGGATGGTGATTTGCATATTTCTGTTTCACTCCTTGGAGTATCTTATAAATCAGAATTAAGACTGGCGAGAATTGCAGAGGCTACCCTATGGTTGCTTGGAAATGCTATTTTTATTGCATGCAAGGAACTACCTGGATACAGAACTATGTTTTGGACATTACCAATATGCTAAAGCCAGGAAGTTCCAAGGTACTGCTTTCACATCATTTGGATGCTCGTATATCAGTTGCCACATGCATTCTTTGGTATTTAGCTACCTTTAGTGCTATACATCCATGGCTATGTGTAAGATACATATGTGCAGTGCGAATGAGACTAGGTTTTATGGAAACCATGCCTTGAGTGGAATGTATTGGCAACCTAGTATGCCCTCACCAAATGATTGCTGTGTAACTCTGTGCTTTCTGCTACAGATGAGGAAAATAGGGCACAGAAACGATAAGTGACTTGCCCAGGGTAAAATGGGGATCTGTGACAGATCTGTGACTATGGATGGATCTCTTACTCTGACTGTGGACTATGAAAATTTGTAACTGTGGGTTCCCTAGCATCTGTGCTACAAGATCATTGTTTTTCCATAATAGGAGAAAAAATCACCCAAATTAATTTGGCCATTTTGTGGAATTTTTGAAATTCTGGACTGAGGACCGTTGCAAACAATGGTTAGAGTGGGGTGGTTGTCAGACAAGATTTCATGAGGAAATGACAATTGTCATATTTTGGGGATGTGAGAATTGGAGCAAGACCCAGGGTCTGATTATTAGCAAGCTGTCTCATAAGCTAGTGCTCTCAATACAGATGATTTTTTTTTCCCCCTGTTGTTGTCTTCTCCTCCTCTGGAAAAAAAAAATGACCCAGGAGAGACATAAAATCTTCTTGTTCAAACTGCAAACTCAGCTTAGCAATGACGCAGAGAATGCACACTGGTGTGAAGACACAGTGAGCCAGTATAAATAATATACTGTCCCTACGTGACCTGTCAGAGCACTGGGACACATGTCAGACGTAGGAACAAAAGAAAAAGAAAGCATTGTGGATTGCAGAAATGGGCTTGAGACAGAGTTCGTTCTTATTTCAATTCAAATGGTCCCATGGTACTGTCAGATAAAATTCAAAAAGGCCAATGTGTAATTACATAGCATCATGGGTTAATTGCTTAATCCTTCCTTCTCATCTGCATCATGACTGTATCTGAGCTTGCATCAGCTGCAGGGATCTTGGTTTTTGTTGTTTAAAAATCACACATTCTCTGATAAAAATCATAACTTCTCTGTTTAAAAACTCCAAATCCATTATTAAAATGAAAGGTCACTAATATATATATTAAGGCACCGGTAGTCTTCCAAATTGCTTTAAAATTGTAAATATATCAATAAAACACTGTGTTCAACTGATGTATGTATGCATGTGTGTGTGTGTGTGTGTATGTATGTATGTATGTATTTATACACATATATATATGATATCTGATACCTATATGATTTCCTCAACTTTTTCCCCTCTCCCTCTTCTTACTTTCAGACCCCTGAGTCCAGGGAAGTGAAGAGAAAATTTGAAAAAAAATACCTTGAAATTAAGTATGGCTGGTGTAGCAATTTGCATATAGTACCCATGCACTTAGTTTATCCAAAACTGATTCATGTTACCTTTTTTTGAAGCTGCTGCAAGTTTTAGCACAGGTACTCCATAAACACACTTTTGAGCAGCACTTTGGCACTATTTTTTAAATCTATTTAAACTGACCAAATCAGTTTCAAATTCAGTTGAGCAAGCCCACTAGCCAAGTTTCAAAACTTGATTAAGCAGCGATTAATCATCAGCTCTGTGGGATCTACCAGCAGGCAAGTATGTTCTCTCCCACAGCCATCAGGTTAGGGTTTTAGATACTTTACAGAACCAGGCAGGCGTCCTATGTGCAAGTAACAGGCCCAAAGTCCTTGTGATTCAGATGCCCCACAGTTTTACTTGATCTTAACTAAAACTATACATGATATTAGTCTAAAGCAAAGCACATGATTTACCATACAGGCCATCAGACTGGGCCCTATCAATCCACAATATTTGAAGTTATGGTGCCCCCACAGCTCAGCACTGCTCAGTATGCGTGTGTATTCCAGATACCGCCCCCCACAAAGAATCCATGTGCTAATTAGCCCTCACTAATGACTAGAACCAGTTGTTCTTGTCACAAGTCCTGAGATGCTCCAAAAATGTATATGCAGATGAGGTACAGGGCAATCTGGTCTGGGTTCACTTGATGGGAGGTGGGGCCCCATTAATCGTATGTGCCAAGCAGAAGAAGGGCTGGCAGAGGGATTCTGGGTGTACTGTACGCAATGTTGTGGCTTACCATGACTTGAAAAAATGTCAGTGGTGTGGGGACCATGCTTAACAGGCACTCTTGTATGTCTTGTTCTGCTGGGCTGCATTACTGTATCTTTGTGGTAGGTTCCCTTAATTACCTGGCAGAAGAAAGACCAGGGTGACGGTTTTCAGCCCAGGTAGTATTATTTACCAGGTATGGGAGGTACCTTTTTTCTCAGCCTTGAATGTTTTGGTGTAGTTAGAGGGTAAAGGCCTGTCCCTTGCATTTCAGGAAGGCTGATGCCTGTGAGAATCTACAAATACTTCCAAATGTAATAATTTTGGCTACAGAATTTATGGTGATGCTGGACTGCTCTTGGACTTCCCCTCTAGCTTGCTCCTTCAGCTCGGGGCAAGTGAAACTAAGGAGCATCTGAGCCCCAAGGCCTCTGGGATTGCACGTAGGATGTCTGCCATGGATTTGGGAGTATCTGAAGCCTTAGCCTGAAGAGTCTGGATGGTAGGATATTTGCTGGTGGTAGCACTACACAGACTTGAATGACTGAACTCTGCCCAGGCGATACAAATCAGAACTGATTTCTATGATTTAGCCTGAGACACACACACACAACCCCTCCCCCTCCCACCAAAAAAACCAGCGTTTGGACACAGTTTAATGATAGACAATGTATTTAGTAAGATTTTGTTGTATGTGATTATAAGATGAGGGGGTTTTTTCACCATGCCAGTTGAGGTGAAATAACCTTATCTTGTATTTAAGTATGGTGTTTTCATTGGAACGGAGAAGGTGAGGGAGAGGAGGTTCTGTAGCTTCCCAAATTGTCCATCCCAGAGTGGCATAACACAGTGGAAAGGATTCAGTGCAATGTGAAGCATGACGCATCAGCTGGGACATACATTTAAGAGGAGGTGGCTATTCCTGCCACTTAGCATCTGTAAATATTAAATGCTCTTTACAAGTAGTTGCTTTCCTGGTGGAGGAACAAATTGAGAGTCCAAAACATGAAAAGCAAACCTCTGGTAGGATACCGGGTCGGAAACAGTTTTGTTCTAGCCTTTTGAAATGCAAACAACTTTCTTTTAGACTTTTTATATCGTCCATAAAAGCAAAAACCTGCCACTGGCACCAGCCCTTTGTAGGCTTTGTAATTCCTTTGGCATTTCATTGCAAATTAATTAGATGATTGTTTGCTCCATTGTGTCAGTATTTCCCAACTTTTTATTGTCCTTATTGGTATTTCTTTTTTACTTTCTTGAGAAGTATGTTGTTTCTTCTTCTTTTTTCTGCAGGTCACAAATCAACCAATTAATCAACCAGAATCAACCAATTAAACAACCAGGAAACAGAATTAGTTTTTCTCTACAGCAACCAAAATGCCAGTGTTACATGCTGCAAAGACAGCAGCCGCACAAGAGCCATGACTGTAAAATCGCTTATCCTTTTTTTTGATAGTTTGCTTTGAACCCAATCCCACCCCCCTGCATTTGTTTGTGCAAAGTTGTTATAGACACAAGCAGTAGTTAGGTACATAAGTGGGGGTATCACAAGTGAAAGATGTCTGGTATTATCAGCCAAAGAGGCTGAGCCAAAATGTAGCCCTGGTACAATTTCAGGGCGGCACCCTACTTAGAGCAAAGTAATCTTTAGGACAGAGGGAGCCTGTCTGTTTTATGTACGTAGGATGCTTAGCACACTGAGGTCTCAGTCCATAAGTGTGGCTCATTGGTACCACTGGAAATAATAATTAATTGAAGCTTGATCTTGTAGCATGGAAGATGTTGGGAGTGCTTGCCATGGTCAGTTGTTGTACCTGGAAGAACTGATCTGCATGCAGGATGAATAGCCTGACTGGGACACATGGCAAGGTGCCAGGCAGGGACTCAGCGCTCCCCCTACTCCAATAAGCTCTCGACCTCCTGCAAAACCTACATCTGGGAACTCTCGTGTGTGGAAGTTGAACTGTGAGTGAATTTGTGTATATATATCTGTAACACAGGCACATCTTGCTGATATGCATTGATATGTGTACATACATAGCCCTTCTGTGCCGAAATGCAATGCAACTTTAAATCAGAGAAATCAAACAAACAGAATCCCACAAAGAAATACTAGCTGCTGAGGATGAATGCTCAACCCGAGCTTTGTCCGGTTGCTAAGCTAATGTTTTACCTTCAGGGCACCGGGAATCTAAGGTTTTATCTCAAGGGTGGCTCTAAGATAAGCTTTCATTTAGTGAGCTTCCATGTTCTGTTCCTTTGAATCCCTCCTCGAAACTCACTTCTGACATGCAGGCTCTCTGTCAGAATCCACCACCCAAAGCTGTAATGTTAAAAACCCTCAAGAGGCTGGGCTCTTCTATCCTTTACAGTGGAGAAACGGATGTGTTTATACCCGTTAGCTTCAATAGATTTATTCCAGATTTTGATGCTGGTTTCATTGAGATGACCTGGCCCTACCATCTGTGTTTTCTTTAGTGCCTGTTGTTCACTTAACTGGACTGTAACCCCTCCAAGGCAGGGCTCCAGTCAAGCTGAGCATGTTGCTGATTCTCACCAAATGTTAACTAATGATAATGGGTAATGACCGGTGTAAGGACACTTCAATTATTGCTCCAGTGAGCCTGCATAAATGCCCCACTGATTGCTGTTCCCTCACTTCCAGGCCTTCTCCTGTGGTGCTCCCTGAACTAATTCATTATCCAACAGTGGCCAATCTTAGACACTTTATCAGCAGAAATAAGGAATCCTGTGGCAAACACGGCTTGGTCTTACACTAGTTTAAATGAATGGAAAGCCCCCATAGGCTTGAATGATATATAAATAAGCTCAGTGGAAGAACTGACCCGCTGTGGGATCTTTCCCCTTAACCTTCATCTCGTAAAGCAGGGGTGGGCAAAATGTGGACCGCGGGCTGGATGCGGCCCACCAGGCCATTTTATCTGGCTTGTGGGGCCCCTAAAAAATTTAGAAAATTAATAGTTATCTGCCAAAACTTGGGCTTGGCTTGCCAAAACTCTTTAAGTGGCCCTCCACCCAAAATAATTGCCCACCCCATCTTAAAGACTCACCCATGGCCTGAAGAGAGAGAGGTTTTATCCTTGGGAATTAATACTTAGAACCGTTATCTTATTACTTATGCAGAGTTCTTGTTATAGATGATGAATGAGTTATATGAAGTCACTATTCACATACTTGGCATATTCCATTACAAATAATGCTTATCTTTATGTCCAATTTCACACTTACAGTAAACTGTGTGTTTAAATACCATTGACCAGAATGTACTTATTACAGATCACTTAGTATTAGCAAGAAGCACAGTAAATTTTCTCCTCCGGATTTGTTGATGACACTTTCGATAACTGTAAACGACGTGTTAAACCGTTAAAACCTAATTAATAGCTAGGCTCAGATTTTGGTTCCATCAGTGTAAATGATGCTGTCTTCAGTGAGGTCAGTGGACTTACTCAAGGTTTAGTAACTATGATTGAATGTACCCTCTCTTTCATCCAAAGATGACAACCATGAACCATGAACCTTTTTAGGATTTATCCCAGGACAACAGAAAGGGTTGTCTGAACAACTGTACTTTGTCCTGAGATAAAATGCTTTCTCCCAGGACAAACACAATGTCTGTTTTTAAGTGAATTAAACCACTGTACCTTTATACCTGGTCAAAAAGGCACTAACACTTATTCAGACAGCCCTTTGGGTTGTCTTGGGATAAAACCTAAAAAGGTTAATGGGATAAAAATAGAAATAGTAACAGCTCACCCTGGGACAGTTCAAAGTGCATCTGAATCATTATCCTGGGACTGCATCATTGAATCAATGGCAAAAAGTGGCAGTGCATTCAGCCCCTCACTAAAACCCTATTGGAAGGGAAAGGCATCTGCACACCCATCTCTGGATATTTCTGTTCTGGGGCAAACTTATCCCAGGACAGAATAACTTGTCCTGGGAGAAATGCAATATCTGGTCCTAGCCTTAAAGGAGCAGAAAGGCATTGTAACTAAGCCAGAATAACTGAAACAGCACATCCTTCATCCGCTTTAAAATCAAGATGTAGGAATGGACAGACATAATAATGTTGAAACGTCTTATACTGGTATAATTGTATACAGGTATAACTGTTATGTCCATAACTTTTGTGAACAGAAGCATGCTCCTTGGACTCTATTTTTGTCATGTGACACATGCTGTATAAAAGGCCCGGATGCATGTTTCTTTTATGATGGATGTTGTTCTGTATACCAGATGGGCCACCTACAAAGAGTTTCCCTTACTGAATATGAGACAAAACAGATTTTTCCTCAACTCCCAAGGAAAATGCAGCTTTAGAGGATAAACAAGGTAGGGTGAGAAGTACTGTTGTTTAATTTTAAGGATGCATAAGAAAAAAAGCAAGTGACTGCGATATCTTGTTAACATATTATACTTCTGAAAATGAAAAGAAGTAGGAATCATTATACAGCGTGCAGGAAAGAGGAGGAACTACTGAATGACTGAAAATAATTCATACAAATTGAAGATTTTGCTTCGGATTTTAATGCTGAAATATAAATGAGCTCTTAATCATCTTACTATTGTTATCGTGTGTGCTGTACTGATGCTTAAGGAGCCCCAGTCATGGATCTGAACTCAGAAAAAAAACAGACTTATGATCTCTGGCATGTGCACCACTGGATGATCTTTTCAATCACACTAGACGACTTTCTTCCTTGGCTGTATTCTTCTTCCCCTTTTCTTTCCCACGCCCTTTCCCTTTGATTATATTGCACGGTGCAATTTGCATGATGTATAGGGTGTTTCCCCCCCCTTATTGTTAGACTGCAAACAGGGTTGCCAGTAAAAAATAGCAACATCTCTTCAAACTTTTTCCTTTGGATATAAACGCCCAGAACTCAAAGAATGGAGCTACTCTTTTCTCTATGTTCTGTGTTAACTTCTAATCCTCTGCCCAAGTTAGGGATTGTGCACCATTGCTGGTCCCCCAGCAGGTGGCACTGTGGTAAAACATTTCATTGCAAGTGACTCTTTAAATATTAAATAAGTGGCCACACGAGTGCAAATGCCAAATTTAAGGGATCTTGAGAGTTCGGAAAATGGTCTGGATTTATGGGAGAGTATTGATCACGAATGGACCTGAGTCGGTCGTAAACGATATTTTAGAGCCTTTGCCTATTTGTCCTTCTCTGACAAGCACTCTGTACTGCTAATTATCCCATCTATTCTGGAGTATCTAAACTATAGGAGCTAATGAAGAACATAATTGAGGTGAATATAATACTTATTATTAAAGCGTTACCAATACATAGTTAGGGTTGGGCCAATATTTCACTTAGAAACGCGTAACTCTTGGCAGTATAACTACAGCTGCAAACCTTGTGGTTACAAGGCAGTAGGATATGTGTTCGGCATTGCAAGCATGACCTTGTCTTTGGTTTCTGTGGGTTGCTAACCTGGAAATTTCCCCTCTGAAGTTTAAGCTAGTAGAACTGGTCCAACACATATCAGGATCACAAGTTTAGGTCCAGTCCTGTTCCCAGCGCAGTCAGTTTTGCCATTGATGTTGATGGTAGAATTAACCTCTTGTCCAAGGTCCCAAAGAAATTTAGGGACCCCTTTTGCTCAGTGCTCCCACCTGGGACCAGATTTTCTAACAAGATTGCCAGAGTCTTATAGGTACTGACTGGGAGTTGCTGCATTTGAAAACATTTTGTCTCTTAAATGCCATAGAATATAGTTTACATATTAAATACCCATTACTTGAATGAGAGGCACCAGGGGGAAAAAAAATCCACTGTCATTTCATTGGCTTAACCATGAGGTCAAGAGACTCATATTTGCATCAATACAGTTAAGAGAAGGATATGTTATGGTGTTTTATTTGGCCAATTCACTATGCAGTAAAAAGAGGGAGAGAAAATTTCTAATTATTTATTTTTTACTGTCCAATTTGTCTGCTGTCAGCGAAGGATGAGTATTTAGAGTGCTATGATTATGCTAAGGATGCAAGGTAACTCACTGGAGCTAGGGTTGAGACTGTGACTGATATAAGGTCATATAACCTAATCCTTTAGTTCTTCTTTTCTATTAGGGCTGCGTGACGCTTCAGTCGCTGATCTGATTTGGTGGAGATTCAGCCTGATTTGGCGACTGAATCTGAATCGAATCAAGGGACCCTTTAATCTCTTTGAATCAAATCAGAACCCTCCGAATCTGGTCCATTTCTGGGTCTGTTGGGGAGCACATAGGGCGCTCCCTCGTGCCCCCCCCGGCTTGGCAGCTGGTGCCTCCTGGGTCTGGGGGGGCACCTGGAGTCGCCCTGCGGCCGATTGCCAAGCCAGGGGGTGAGGTGGTGCAGAGAGGACCTCCTGCGTGCTCCCTGGTGGACCTGGAAGTTGGCTGAAAGTATTTCCGGTCCACTTCAGGGTTTGCCACTGAGCATGTAAAGGGCCCCACGCACTCCTGTGGGATGCTTCATCTGCCCCAGCATCGCAGCGTTCATGAGCCACGCTGGCACCTCGAGGTATGTGGATAAAACTTTTAAAGCTATGTCTATTGCCTATGGTCTACGATTCTCTCAATCAGCATTGAATCTTCAGATTCAGATTCAGCTGAATTGAATTGGGACATTGATCCGAATCAATGAATCAAATCACTGTCCCCCATTTGGGCTGAATTCGAATCTGAATTGAATATGGCCTGTTTTGCACACCCCTATTTTCTATGTATTTCCTCTTGGCATTTTGAGGAATTGGGAGAGCACAAGGAGGAAAGCCCTGGATTCCTCCTTGTTGATGCTGTTAAGATTATCAGTAGGTTGGTCAGATCTGCAGTAGCAGTCCTAATCCTCTACAACAAGCATTATCCCACCCGGCCTGGCTGGGACGGCTTCAGTACCAGTAGAGTTGACAGAATACTACTTGGCTGAAGAAGAAATGGCAGCATACCCTGTGAGAGCAGGGTTGGGGAGGTGCAGTGTTTGTGACTGGCGCCCATCTGCTTCGTGTTTTCACCACTCCTCGTTTTGTCTGAGCTTGACAAGGCTTTGCAAATGCTTTGTTCCATAGCCCGTATACAGCTGGGCTGGGGAGATGAGACTTTGTCAAGATATAAAATTCACACAAGGGGTGCATGAAAAATCAAAATGGCAAGGTTGTGATAGTAGCTTAGGTGCAATTGCTCAAAGCCAAAAATACTGAGTGGCTAAAGACCTGCTGATATAGGGTTTCTTTCTTACCTTGTCTTCATCTTTTCTGCTTCTCCCCCTTTCGACACTCACAGAGAAGCTTTTGACAGGCAATATGATGGCTGCATAGCTGCTCTCAGGCTATTCCCATCTTTGCCCTCCTGTTTAGTATGGTGATGTGTACTCTGCCCACATATCTCAGCTTTTAGGCAGGTTGTTCTCTGAGATGGAGAGAGCAGCATTCAAGATGTCAGTAAATCATGTGGTGTCCTGAATCAGGAATATCTTTGTAAACCAATTCTCTTCCATTGCTGCAGGATGCTGAAAGCTTATTTGGTTGCACTTCATTTAACAGCATTTTGGTATTTCCTTGTCAGGTTCAAGGACAATTCATTTTTTTATTTCTTCCTTGAATCAGAGATGCCTGAGCAGTTATTTTTTTACTAAATTCATCACCTAAATTCATGTTTGAAAGACATCTAAGCTATTCTTCTCTGTCCCCTTTGTCCTGTGTGAAAGTCCTCCAGGTCACCTTCTTAATGAGATCATCACAGAAGAAGAGTTACCTCTAAAACTACAGATCTCTTCTGCAGCTGTCTGATCTGTTGGATGGGTGAGACTGGTAGCAAAGTGCAGGATTGTAAGGACACTAAGAAGAAAAGAGAGTAAAGTGAACAGGCAAAACTCCATGGCCATGTCCCCCACATGTAGGCACAGGTGGTTCGTGGCACCACAAATTGCATGTGTGAAATGTTAAAACGTGCCGTGCACTGCAAATTTGCAGCACGGGGCAAAATTTGTGACCAGGATTTCCCAGTAGTTAAAAAAGGCACTGGGGGAAAAAACCCACATGAAAATAATATATGTTGGAACAGACAGAGGCTTGGTCATCCAGTGAGATGCCCTGGTGGCCAGCCTGAGTGTCTCTACTGCTTCATTTGTGCCCTAGCTTCTCCAGCGCTCCAGGACCAGGGAGAAGTCGGGCAAGGGTAGCTTGCCCAAAGTGGGACAATCTGCCCTGCAACAAAGTGCATGAGTAGGAGCGTGTGCTTAGGCACAAAGTAGTGGCACAAATTTGTGCTGCTGCGCGCACATGCCCCTACTTGTTTGGACGTGGCCAATTGGCTTCTTCCCCCTGCTTACTGTTTCTCTTTCTACACGTCTTCCCAGCCATCTTCCAAATTCTGCTGCAAAGGGCTAATGCTAATATTAATCACTACACCATAGTTTTGCACTGTGACCCTTTGAGGGAGAATACAGTATGCAGAGGACAAATGACTTCCAGATGAAGGTCAGGCAAGAAAGTGTCACTCTGTGGCACCCTCCACACTCCAAATGATCAGGGCTTCTTCTACGGCACAGCTACAGTGTGAAATGTGGAGCGGATAATGGTGATAATACAACGGGGGCATGCCGTTGGGTAACTAGTCATGCCTTTCTGTCTTGTGTGGCTCTTTTTTTGTTCGTTTCTTTTTCTGTTCCTTTTCTGAGTCTGTAACAGAGGTGCCCTTTTAAGGCAGGTAGAATGTACTGGAGGAGGTAGAGACTTGTCGTTGGCAGCGTTAAGCAAGGCTTTGGCAAGCCTCTCGGAGCACTGGGTTGGACAACCTGCCAAGTGCTGCCTGCCAGGAAAGGCAAGTTCTATGAGAAAAGGAGCCAGAGAGAGAAAAAGAGAGATCACAAAGGTTGTGACGGTGGGGTGGGCGACTGCAAAGATGAAAGGAAGCTTGACTAGCCCTACGGGGATAGGAAATGCAGGAGGCGCATACAATTCAAGGACGTCAGAAAATGAAATATAATAAATAGTAGCACCTGCAACGTACGTCACCAAGCTTCTTCAGAACTCAAGAATACATTGGTTTAAATCCATTTCTACTTGGGTGAATTGCAGAATTAAACTTGGAAGTGCCTAGCAGTCCTTCCTTTGTGACAGTCTCTAAGAAATACACAAAGCCACTGGGATGACTATGGCTGTGAATCTGGTCATTGTATCCAATGTGACCTCTTCAGCCCTGCCTGGTATCTTTGCTTGTGATCATTGCCTCAAAGGAGACAAAACTGGAGCAGATAGAATTGAGCCACTTCTATATTCCAACCATAGTTCATTTGGCAAGATCGCCATGTCTGTGTACCACAGCTGGACCGTTACATCTACAACACTTTATGCTTTGAATGAATTTAGCTTTTTGCAACTATTCTCCCTCTGTTTCTTATTTTAAAATGTTAGAGACCTTTGCAGGATTCTCCAAAGGTAAATGCTTTCTCAGTTACTCTGCCTTTGTTGCTTTGAATTTAAGACAGCAACATCTTCCTTGTGCCCTTTCGCATCCTAGAAATTATGAACCTCCAGGGTACATTCATTTAAAGATTGGACAAGGAGAGATGTCTTTGTCTTTGTGCCTGTGAGTGATGAGACGCCTCATTCCAGTTTTGAGGAGATACTACCATTCTCGTGTAGGCCAACTGCTTCATTAGTAGCCTGAAACCTTTTAAATCAAAAGCAAGTTGCTGCCTTGGCCAAATACCTAGTTCTCCATACTCCTGGTCATGTCACTTCGAGGACAGAGCTTCTGCTAAAACCTTGCCAGTTATCAAATAACTTTAGTCAAAGACAATTCTTTAAGTACTTGCTAAGTGAAAAATAACTTGACTCATCATCACCACCAAACCTGAGTCACTGATCAGATTTGAGTTTATTTCTTGGAATATTTTTGTGGTGCTGGGAAGGGGAGAAAAGAGACATCTTGGAGTTAAGTTCTTTTTGGACAGGAATTGATGAAGACCCACTGCAGTCAACAGAGGTAGGGCCATTGTTTCTTAGGCAAGTCCTTCTGTTCTAATGTTAATTGTGTGTTAGTTATAAAACTGCAAAGACTGACTTTGATGGGTCAGGATTCTCACCTTCCCTCCCCTCCTTACCCTTATATGTCTCCCAGAACCTATATAGCTTCCTGGAACTCAAAAGTATTATATTGCTGTTATTACTCAATAATTCAATAATAATCTCTAGTTTTCCACTCCTGAAAAACATTCTTTTAGGACAGAGGCTTTCTCAGATGCAACTCAACCTGGAAGTGATTTTCTTGTGAAAGCTTAAATGAGAACTTTTTAAAGGTCCTTTTCAACTATTTAAAAGATGGAAGAAAGAAGAATTTATTTCTATATAGAGCTAGACATACATAAGCATGCACAGAGTTTTGCTGCTGACAATATTAATAACAAGAACTTTTGAGGGCTGTGCGAAGCAGGCCCTATTTGATTCAGATTCAGCCCGAATTGGGGACAGTGATTTGATTTGTTAATTTGGATCGCTGTCGCTGATTTGATTCGGCTGAATCAAAATCTGAAGATTCGATGTTGATTGAGAGAATCAGTGATTAGGCCATAGACACAGCTTTAAATGTTTTTTCTACGTACCTCGAGGTACCAGTGTGGCTTATGAATGCTGCGACGCTGGGGTGGATGGAGCATCCCACAGAAGTGTCGGGGGGCCCTCCATGTGCTCAGAGGTGGACTGGAAATACTTCCGGCCCAATTTC
>NW_017728917.1:1955617-2055886 GCF_001723895.1 Crocodylus porosus
CTGCCTGCTACTTAGAGGTACACAGAAAAAACTTTTAAAGCTGTCTCTACATCCGAATCTCTCCAAATCGATTTGGAGGGTTCTGATTCAATTCAAAGAGATTAAAGGGTCCTCTGATTCAATTCAGATTCGGCGATTTGGCCACCGAATCATACTGAATCTCTACCGAATTGAATCAGGGACCGAAGCATCGCACAGCCCTAGAACTTACCCTATGTAAGTTCCTCTTAGGAATCAGTTGAGCACTTAAATCACCAAGGTGCTCCCACAACCTTGTTCATTCCCCCATTCTGAATGGCTCTGCTTGGCATCTGAGTTTTAAGCTCAGCTTCGATGATCATTCAAATGATAATTGAAACAAGCAATCTATTGCATAGTTATCCCCTTTTTTCTGTAGCAGAAGTTGCTGCCACTCAGAGAGAGAAAACAGATGAGAGAGATGGAGAGATTAAGAAATATTGGAATCGACTAACATATGAAGTCACTGATTCTGTGGGGCCCCAATGACATATCTGTACTCGGACATCTCTCTTAGCGCACAGGAGAAATGAAAACCGCTGTCAAGTGTAACGGAGTAATGACAACTCTTAAGGCTGATAGGGGCAGCAAAAGAAATGGAGTCCATCTCTCCTTGATAAGTGACAAGTTGTCAGGCATGGGCTATGTGCTTGACACTTTTCCAGCTTGAATAAAGGGAAGAAAAAGGCAATAAGATACAGAGGTTAAGAATGGACAGTGAATATAGAAATGAAGAAGAAGATGGAGAATGTATTTGAAACAAAGCCTGTGCACTTCTGTGTTTTGATGTGGAAACTCTTTTATCCAAAGCTTCTATAGAACAAAGAAACTTTGAGCAGAAAAGGAAAGAGGAGAAATAAGAAGCAATGTGCAGAGCAGAGTAAAACTATGCCTCCTAGAACAGAGCAAGCAGTGCAGCAGAATATCTTATGTATGGAGATCAGGGTGCCTCTCCAAGGAGACAAATGCTAAAGGAACTAGTTCCAGAAACATGCTTCTTTGACTATCACAAATACACACAGAGAAAGAACTACATGGTTCTCAATGTTAGCTTCTCCACAGGGTCAAATTCTGTGCCAGTGTAGAGTTCACCAGATAAAGCTGGAGGATGTGCTAGTCCTTGAAGAAATGAACAGTGATTTTAGTGGCGCTCTGCTGCAAAACTCATTTCGAAAGGAGTTGCGTCCGTGTTTGACAGCCCATGGATGGGTGCCCAACAGTGCATCAGTGAGAGAGAAACAATATTTAATATATAGATATAGATACCAGCCAGTCAGAATGCTAGAGAGAAAAGTGTTTTCCCATGGAGCCTGTCTGCTAAAAGCTGCTTACAATGATACTTTTAAGCTGGGAGGATGAAGAACCATGGAAAGAACTGCTAAGAACCATGGAAAGAAGTGTTTGTGTGTTTAATTGTTCCAGTGTCTGGTTTCTTTTTCTTTTTTTGGTTAAAATTCTTTAAATGCTGTAGTAATCTGTTCTTCTAAAACCCAAGGATTCTGAGATCTTGTCCTTATCTCATTAGGTCTTTCATAGTTTCTAGGGTCAGACCATCAAGTCTGACCCCCTGCCCTGGGCAGGAACAAGTGCCAGGATCATACTACCCCAGCCAGATGTCTATCCAACCTTCTCTTGAAGACCCACAAGGCAGGGGAGAGCACCACCTCCCTTGCTTGGGAGCCCATCCAGAGCCTGGCAGCCCTAACCATAAAGTAATGCCTCCTGACATCAAGCCTGAACCTGCTCTCAATCAATTTGTGGCCATTATTCCTTGTTATCCCAGGTGGTGCCCAGGGGAACACAGCCTCACCTATTTTCCGCTGGCCCCCCCGGTGAGTTTATAGATGGCCACCAGATCCCCTCTCGGCCTTCTCTTGTGGAGGCTGAATAGATTCAGGCCCTTTAGTTTATCTTCATAGGGCCTGGCCTGCTGCCCCCTGACCATGCGAATGGCCCTGCTCTCTACCCCCTCAAGGTTAGCCACATCCCTCTTGAAGTGCAGTATCCAGAACTGGATGCAGTACTCCAACTGCGGCCTGACCAGGAGCACTTCTCATATAATGGACAGGTATACCCTTAAAAGAAACCACAGGAGAATTCCCATAGCCTTGGGTTATATTGCTTCCAAAGGAAGGATTTCTGTAGTGTTTCCCTCTTGATGGCAGCTGAATTTTTTGTTGGATGTTGGAAGGGGTACTGCTGCATGGAGATGAACGTGGCATCAATACAGTGCAGGATTTGGCCTTTTCTGTTTTCCTGCACAGTATTCCATGGGATATTTTGACCGTGATCTGGGTATCTGAATTCCTGATGACAAGTTCAAAGAAGCCCACAGGTGTTAGTAACATAAATCCCTTTGAAATTCAGCAGCTGTTGTGGAATCTGGAAGTTATAAATTCAAATGCGTTATGAATTTCCCTTTATCTTTTGTCTGCTTATTTAAAATGTACCTTCTACATTTGACCCGTTGGATGAAGAAACTGTCTTGTGTCAATGAGAATTTTTAGCATTCCATCTGTTACCGCTCTCTCTGGTCTTGTCTACTGGACTCTGCTAGGGTTGTATCCAGGATTATTTTTCACCTGCCCCAACATGACTTGTATCGTTCCCTAGGGATGTCTTTTATTTTGGACCTTTGCTTTATCTGGATGACGTGATGCTGCTAGGGGATCTGAATTGTCAGCACATTGTGAATTTTCACATGTACATGCCAATGATACATAGCTATACTTTGCTTTAAAACCTTCTGTCCCCGAGGTGCTGTCTGACTGCCTGTCAGATATTTGCAGCTGGATGAGCAGCAATTTTCTATAGCCGTGTATGGCAAAGACTGAGGAAATTTTCATCAGCTGCTTGGAAGCAATTAACTGCCCAAGCTCTGGATCCTGGGGTGCAGGGTGGATTTGAACAGCCTGACCTTTGAGGGGGGTTTTCTGGACCCAGAAATGAGTTGGTTTATTCTGTCATCCAGAAGAAATTTAGTTCATTAGTGCTTTCATCCACAACTAACAGTGGCTGCAGAGAAGAAGTTGTGTAAATCAAATTGATACTGAACCCTTTTAATTCACCACTGCCTGAATGTCTTGTCTAATGGCATTATGCAAAACTGGCTCCTGAAAAATGACACAATGTAGAAGGATCAGATATGAGCTCTTCCTCTTTTTTTTTAATCTTCATAGCATTAAATGGCAGTGGTTCACCAAGAAACAGGCCAAATTAGGGAGTATGAATGATATATCTGGTTTGGTCTGTTAAAAATAGATGACCAAACTTTCTAAGGCTACATTTAGGGCACCTCTACACATGCAGCAAGGCTGTTCCAACATGCTGTAATTACAACACGTTGGAGCAGACTCGATTAATCGAGTCTGCTGAAACATGGTAATTACTGCACTCCGGCAGCAGCAGACTCCAGCATCATATATATCAGCGATCCCATGCCGAAAAATAGTATTGGGGGTGCTTGAATTATAGCTGGTTTGAGTTTTAGTTAAAGTGCCCCCATCACCATTTTTCAGCTGATATACATGATGCTCCAGCATTTTAATTAAAGCAGCTCTAGGAGCCAGTCTAATTAAAGCGCCTTCTCCCCTTCCCCCCCCCCGCCCTACCCATGTGTATAAACACCCTTATTTTCCAAATAAGTTATCAGTAAAACAAGCCAGATACCACATGTTGGTCCAAAGGATACTGAAATCCACAGAAAAACTTGCATTCAGAGGGCTCTTGCTCAGACACCTAATGAATAGCATCAGAAACAGAAAACAGGAGTAGGATAATAGTTGACAAGTGAAGGAATGATCATTATAAAACCAGAATGAATGAAGCATTCCAGACTATAGCCTACATTTGACAGAGGAGTGTCTCTGTGATAAAGTCTGGCTCTTATTTATAATTATCATGCACAACGTATGGCACCATTGGTACCCCTCAGGAAAGCCAATGTACGTATGCAGACCCTGATCCAGAAACTTCATTCATGGAAAAACCACACTTGAGGTAGACGGCCACTTCCCCATTGTTTAGCCGAATACCCCACTTAACTGAGGAGCAGCAGACCATCCCACAGCCCCTCATCCAGAAGGATCTTGAATCTATATTTCCTGTGGCTCAGAAAGCAGCTCTAACATACAGACCACAAGCGACGTATTTTCTAGACCGATCTTCATACATCCTCTTCGAAGTGTCACTGTGGGTTGCCATGAAAATATATGGAAACAAAAGGAGGAAAGAAGCCGGGAGGAAGGGGAAGATGGCTCAGTAAGATGGATGTTGCCTTTGGGGAAGTCGGGGGCTGATCTTTGACCCTACTCCCAACGAGGCAGAATTTATCTGCCTGTTCTTGATGTAACGAACATTAAGTGCAAGATGCAATGGCCCTGCTTCAAGCGAAGGGATGAACGGTGCTCTTGGCAGTGCCTCTCTTGTTACCTGGGGGTAAAAGCATTTTGCCGGGAACCACAAAGCACAGGTTCAAACCCTCTTGGAGTGAGGAGCTAGAAGGTAGGTCTCCTGCTCCCTGAGTAAGCCCCCTAGCTATTGAGCTTTTGGGCTAAAAGGTGTGAGGGCCCTCATCCAGTTTACTTCCACAAGGCACACACGGAGGGTGGTCCTGATCCACTACAAGTGGAAACAGAGTCCAAAGTGTGGGTAAATGCCAACATCTGCAGTTACAAGGCTCTGTAAGTGCCATTTGGGCATGTCAAAATGAAACTGGATTTAACTCTTTGTTCCTCCAGTCCAGGTGTCTGTTTCACAGGAGCTCATTTTTTCTAATTAAGAAAGAAAATCAGTCTTGTATTCATTGCTGGGGAGTGCCAACACCATACTCTATGGTGCCCCGTGGGTGGGTCCCACAGTTTCAGCTGGAAGGCAGTATGACTGGGACCAAAGACAAGATGGGAAATGCAAAGCTATCTGGCTATGAAGCAGAGCTCAGGTCAGCTGGCTGCTGCTCTATTGCAGTCTATTAATGGGGTGTCCTAGAGATCTTCAGCTGGTCAGCAGGCATTAATTACTCTTACAATGAAGTTTTGCAACAGTGTGAAGGCAAAGGAAAGTTGGAATGTTCCTTGGCTAATGAAATGGAAAAGAAAAGAAAAGAAAAAGAATAAGTAAACACATTACAATCACTTAGCAAGTATTTTACTTTCTAATTGGTCCCCTTGAGAAAATGTTTTGCCATTGGGGTTGTGCTCTGACTGTGACAGTTAAAATCTAACCTTGTCAAAAACACGCTGGTTGGCTTAGTTCTTTCTCCGCTAATTGTGGAGTTGGATAGTTTTTGTGAGTTCTTGCTCTAAGGCTAGGAGTTCAGCAATGGTTCCTACTAATTGGTACATTGTCCGTGTGCTGTCAGTATGGTTCCAGAGAGGTTTAAAGAATGTTTTGAAGCAAAAGAAAATAGACAATAGTTTAGAGACTTGAACTGTGCTGATTTTTTTTTTTAGCAGATTAAATTTCCCTTTTTCTCCCTTTGATGCATCTAAGCTCACAAATCTACCAAGTAAAATTTCCAGTCAACTACTTATGCACAACTAAAAATGGAAGGCGCGGGAGACCTCTTCTGTGATAAATGGGGAAGGGTACGGTCAAGTAGACTGGAGGATAATACTGGAAGACAGTGCAGTATTGCTACCTGGTCCCTGAAGTTACTCTGCTGAGCTTTTCTCCACCTACTTAACGTGGATACTCTGGAAAATAAGTATCCAGTAGTTCCTTGGGAATGTTTTCCATGGAGGGAGACTGCCAAACTAAGAATTTGGGTTTGAGTCCAGACTGGAAAATTGCTTTCTGTTCTATGTCAGGGCATTTTGCTATTTCTTGAGGGAAAGACCTTGCCCTGTTGAGCCATTCTGCCCAGTTCCATGTACTCAAGACACCCTCCCCACCCTCATTTCCACACCTCAGACTGCTGGGATCTTAACTTTGACTTCAGACTTCAATTTCTCACAATTACAAAGAGGGGGACTACTGCAAATTTTGGATCTGGAGTCCAGTTCAGATCTAAGGCTAGAATGATTTGGCTTCTGGGTTTTGATGCAGGGCTGCCTCTCAATTCCACACTTGAGCTGGCTTTTTGAGAGAATTTACAGTAGGTTTAATATCAATCTGTTTTGCTTATGTACTGTTAAAATGCCCCAAATTATAGGAAGGCTGGATTATTTTAAGATGCATGGCAGGGAATTATATTTGGAAAATTATAGCTTGGGCAGATTCAGTTACTTGATTATTAAGTAGTGTTTCATATGGAATCTACATTCTTCCTGTTCTCTGCAGTCTGTGCTGGGTGCCAATTGATTTCAGGATGTATTTTAAAATTGTGGTCTTTAGCTAAAAATGTCTTAGATAATTTAAAGTGTTCCTGCCCTAGAGACCCCCTTTCTCCGTGTGACATACTGCAGCAGCTGTGATCCTCTGAGCTGCTTCAACTAACAGATCCTTTTAATTGGACACAGGTTGATGTGTAGGTCACTCCGGACAAAGAATCCATAACTCTAGAACATCTTTTCCAGCTTGATGTGCTAATGCTCAGATTTTGGTGAATTATAATTCGCTCTTCAAGGCCTATCCATTTCCCCCAATTTTTCTTGGGCAACCAGGGCCAGGGGAAAGAATAAAAAAAACCTACAAATAATATTTTGTACTTGATTGGGGCACTGGTCCAAACTGTGTCGATATTCATAATAGCAAATACGCTACATGTATGATTTGGTCAGCCATATCTCAAATACAAAGCTAAAGAGATGAAATGCCTCGCTAAAGAGAAATCTCTTCATTCTAGATCCGTAACCACTACATGTATTATCGCCGGGAAGCAGAGTAATAAATAGGCTTCTACTATGCAGTGTGGCTTAAGAGAACTGAACATAACAGGTAGCTTGGGAGACCATTTTGTGGATACATGAGTTATGAGGAGGAGGATTTCCCAGTAAATATAGCAATATTGCCAATACCTACAGTGCCTCCCACATCTTCCAGGAAAATGTATGTTGGGTAAGGAGGAGAAAAGGGGCAAGAGCACAATATGCACTGACTATCACCACCTTGAGGCACGCCACCAACTTGTACAAGTTATGGCAGCCCTGTGTGTAATGGTCATTAGTGTTGGGGAAAGCATTAAAAAAACCATTTATGGTAACAAATATGGATGAGAATAGAAATTCATGGGCCTATATTTCCATTCAAGTTTCATTTTAAGAAATCGCATATTAACAAGGAACTGAAATAAATGGCTGGTGATGCGTAAGCTTGTGTGATTTATTTGAACTATTCTGGTGTCTCTAACCCTTTATTTTGACCCCTCTGGGTTCACTGGGTTGAGTATGAGCCATTATAATCTGGTGGCAAATTAGAAGGTGATGGCATGAACCCATCAACACTGATGCCATGCCAAAATATCTCAAATGTTGGTAGAATGAGGCCCAGGTGATGGGACAAGTGTGTTTGAGCTTACTTGGAAAGGTGGCAGTTAACAAAATGGCTGTTCTGGTAATGGCATCTGTTGTTCTCTGTTGTCTTTAATAAATACTTATGGATTGGGGTCTTAATCTCTTGGCAGCAAATGCACACATCTTTTATACATTGAGATAGGATACCAGTGTAAAAGATACGCTCTCGCTTTTCTAAATAGCCACGCATATACTGCAAAATTCACAAAATGAAATTCTCTGGCCTATGTGATGCATGAAAAGAGAGATGGTGATGACTGTTCAATCTGCACACGTGACTCTGAAGTTACTTTCTATTGAACCTGCTAATGGCAATGAATGTGTAGTTTTACTTTGTCTACAAAATATTTTGTGCCTGCCAGTCTGGCAGCACTTTCCTATACTTGTGTCTGGAGTCATTTATTTGTTTGTCCTAGGGTTTTCTTAACAACCACAATGGTCCTTTCTGGCCTATAAAGCTATGAGTCTCTTTTAGACATGATACTATCAGAACTCAGCCCTCTCGTAACTTTGCTGAATGCTCAAGGAGGTCCTTGGGACATAATAGACTAGACTTCGCTTTGCAATTATTGTTAACAGACCTCAGTTGCTGGAGGGAATTGTATCTGGCCAGCAAGCAGGTTGGTGGTATATAAATCATTTAAGATGAAAGATAAGGGCAAATTATTCCAGTGAATATTCCAGGCCCTCTGAAACTGAAGGAAGTACGTGGTCATATCAGGACACTGGGAATTTTAAAGTGAAACCTTTTGACTAGACTTAAGCTAAAGGTGTTGTGTTTGTGGATTATTATCCCTTTTCAAAATTTAGGTTACACACACACAAAAAGAAAAGAAAAGAAATATTGAACCCACAGAGGGTAATTGTGTTCAGAATGTAATTGAACATGTTTCCATTCTGCAGTACAAGCATGGCTCATTGCTCATCTTGCTAAGAGAAGGAAAAGGGTTATGAACAATACCATTGGTCATAGTATTCATCATATTACTCGTAACAGTAATTACAGTAGATGACTAATAGCTACTAATCAGCTATAGCACAGATGATCTAAGTACTGACTGAGATATATTTTAATATATTTTGGTAACACAATAGAAATATTCAAAATAGGACTGTGAAAAGTCTTCTAGTTTGCATATTTTAGTGTTACTCAAATCTTCATTGGGTATATGTTCTTAGATTCTGAAAAACTGAGTACTTTAAATGACTGAATGTACAAAAACAAATGGCAGCGGATAATGCTAAGAAGGCAGGGAGAACATTTTATAGTTACCATAACACATGAACAATTAATCGGCAACAGTAATTTATTTTGATATTTAAACTAGAGATTTGGGACAGTGTAGACTTCTGTGAATTAGAACTGAAAGTCTGGTTTGCTGTCATCCCCACCCTCAAACTAGAAAGTCCCATCTGGCTGGCTGAATCCCCTCTACTGGAGCTTCATATTCAAGGTCTTCACGTTTCTTTCTCTGTCTTGTCAATAGTCCCATTTTACATTTTGCCATCTTCTCCACTGCAATTGTTTTGTCCTCTTCTCATCCCTATTTCATGTCTATTATATTTCATGAAGTCAGTTTAGACTTCCACAGGCAATTTGTAATGCTGACTTAGAACTGGAATGAAATCATCTTTATCTTTAAGACCCACTTGTGATCCATGCATTTTCATATTTAGAATTAATTTTCTTAATACCAAGGGACCGACTAGTTTAGGGCCCAGTCCTGTAAGCTGATGAATACTTGGAGAGGTATCTGGCATTGTGTTGTAACTTTGTACTTCCTTGTAATTTACTTTTCAGAAACCCGTTATGGAAAATGACTGGAACCTGATGTATTCTGTTCAAACAAGGGGTCTAAATACTCCATAATATGGACAAAAGGAGGAAAAATATCCCTACCATATCAGCTAAATATACCTCAATTCTGAGCTGGACAACTTTGAGGGGTGAATTTTTAATATCCTAGGTTTTATATTGCCAGTAAGAGTGACAAGGCTCTTATTTCCAATAGGCCATCCAACAGCACTTCTACAGAACGAACATTAAGCTACAGCTTGGATGTATATGAACAAGCAAATGTTCTATTGTCTGTCCCATAGCAATGCATTCCCAGCCAAGTTTATAATTTTAGTCCTTGGTTTGTACAGTATGATTATCAGCATTGCAGCTCAGTTTAATTATAGTGCACTTATGTAACTCTCTTCTTTTGAAAAACTTACTACTTTTTCTATGAAAGACTTTGAAACTAGAGATAGTGCCCGTGCCAGTCTGAAAATTTACATCCCTCCGGGGAAGAAAATCTGAAAAATTATGCTGGGAGAATGATTCTCTGAGAGATTCTAGTAACTGATGGCCTTTATACATCATGCATGCAACCATTTTGCATAGAGGCACGGGGCCATCATTTTTTTCCTTAAACACTGTTTGTTTCAAGTACAACATTGACTTTTTGACTTAATTTAAAAATCTAAAGTACTTTCTACCTTGCTGTAGAGATTCCATTGCATCTACAACGGGAATATGGTAGGGGATCCTGTTAGAAAGAAAAGGCCTGTCTAGTTTTACCACCAGGCTCTCCCTTTACAAGAAACCTGAGTTTCTGTTATCCTTCGAGAATTGCTTCCTCATATTCATTTTTTTTGTCCTCCAGTTTTGAAGCTGGTTTCAAATGGCTTTTACTTAGAAGTAGGCAGAGTTCCTTTGTAAAATACATACTGTGTTGACAAATAATATGTCGTTCTCCCAATACATTTGTTGTTTGTAAGAGAGTATCATCAAGCAGCTTCAACCAAGACCAGGGCATCATTGGGCTAAATGTTGTACAAACAAATAGGAAGAGATGATCCTTGACTGACCGATTCATACTCTGAGTAAACAAGACAGTGGGTGGAAGGGGAATTGGAAAGCAAAGAGAGCAGAAGTAATTTGCTTGTGGCCATTTGACAGGTCAGCAGCCAAATCTGGAATAGAACCTATAGCTGATCCCCAGGTCATTGTGCTCTTCACTAGACCGGGCTCCCTGTTGGCTTCAATCTCTGGCCACAGCATAGTGTGGACCTTGCTTTTTAGACCTATCACTCATACATGGAATAACTTTTCTAGGTTTCCCATAAAAAGTATCTCGGGAAAGAATCAACCCTACCATAAGAGGACACAAATCTATTCATATCAGGTACACCATACTGTGACATATCTGGAGTCAACTGCAATGTTCTCACTGATTTTAATAGAGTCAGAATTTATTCAATGGGCTCAATAGAGCCTAGAATAGCCTTAGGGTCTATCAGTTATCTCTGACCTGATCAAAAGAGGCATCGCATGTGCTATAAAAGCAGGACAGGGTAAACCAATTCAGTTAAACAAGCTCTTTTAGAACACCTCTTCTACCAAAAGTCTCTTCTGCCTCATCCTTTTAAGCATGTTTTCTTACCTGATGCACAGAATACTAGCTTAGTAAATCAACCCACATCACTGATATGCTTTAGCAGTTTGAGTTTCTCAAGAGATGACTAGGATTTTGAAAAGAATATACAGGAATATACATTCACTCTATAGAAAATCTAGAAATTCAGCAGATCCCAGGAGAGAAATCCCCATTTGTCTATGGTAGAGAAAATCAAAGGTCTAGTGAGACAACCATGCTACCTTGATAGTTTGGTAAAGGCAAGGAAGTGACATGCCTAGCAGCCCATGCGGCTGTGGCTAGCTGTGCTCATAGCTCTATTTGGTTCTCCGTGTTGAGTGATCAAGAACCCATTTGTTGTCGGGTGCATCAGGGCATAGATTTGGCTCAGATTCATGCCTCTGGAACTGTAGCAAGATGCCTTAACTGTTTTACCTCCATTTGCCAGCAATACATGCAGTAAACAGCCATACATCTCACCTTAGGAATGACTATTGGCAACTTTAAAGAAAACATCCATTTATTCATTAATGGATTTTAACGCTCCTAAATCAATACATTATTGGGTATATTGTAAACCATCATGTAACTTGTTTTATTCCATGTAACTTTCTCCTATCGTTGTTTTCATTCAATACCACTGATGGCTCTTAATTTTAGGAAGAGAAACTCTGATGGTCTATACAGATCTCAGTAATAATGGTTTACATTTGTTTCACTTTTACAGGGAAGACATGAAAATAAATATGTCCCACATGGCATCACAGCCATCTGGAAAAATCCTGAACTAAAAGCATCTTAAATTCTCCTGATTGTCATTTTTTTCATTTAGAAAACAGTTTGAATGTTCTCCTCTTAGTGCTCCATATGGTATTTTATATGATCAGGACCGTATGTGAAAGAAAAATAAACTTAACTTATTAAATTAATTTCACTCTAATCTTCTCTTAAGATTCCCCAGTCATTTTCTTCCTCATTCATATGTTCTTGTCTTTGCAAGTTTGAACCAGGAGGGAAATATCCATCTTGCATTGATTTTGGCACTTATTAGAACTGATGACAGATATGTTTCAAGGGTAGAACTTGCTTCTCAGGGAAACAGTTTTCTTGTATTTAAAAAAAGAAAAGAAAAAAACTAATGCATTCACCTTGATCTGTCATGTGTTCAGCAAAACTCTGGAGTTTTTTTTAACTGTGCAGTTCTTCAGCCTAAATGGTGTCTCTCTGGTGATGCCAGAGCAACTCTTTGTTTTGGTTTAAAAAAAGAAGAAGAAAGGTCTGCTGGTGCTTTGATGCTGCTCTGTTTTTGCTAGGCTGGTAATGGCTAGCTGATCATGATGCTCTGTCAATGCAATTTCAGGATTTGCTGCCATGTGATTACTGTTCCATTGTACAACCAGCATATAGCCTTGGGCCTCCCTGCTGTGAAAATGTTGGAGAAATCCTGCAGCACAGATGTCTTTCTGGACAATTTATTGCCAGGTGTGAGGGGCCTAGATGATGTACTATAGTATACGTCAGGTCTTTGTTGTTGTGTTGTTATTCAGGAGATATTTTGCTGGACAGTGCCCTACTGATGCAGGCAGAACTGGTATAGAGATATAGAAATGTCACTCCAGTTGGGTGTGGAACAGAGAACTGGAAGCTTGGGGCTTTTTAAAAATTGTAATTTGGCCTTTTTTCTGTTGTTGATGTTATTTCAGTCCTGTCCACTGCCTTGAAGGAGGTGAAGGGGCTCAGGAACAAGTGTAAACCTGCAGTAAGGATCTCCTTTTGTAAGGTCTTAGTAAGATCCTGATTCTCAGTTATATGTAGTGGGATTGCTTGCTCAGTTCAAGGAGGCAAGGGCTTGTGTGCCTGATACGGAATATCACAAATTCAGACCCGATAGATAGTTGCAGTATCAAAATGATCATAATACAGGAAACAAAAGTTAACCTTAGCAAAATCTCAAAAACTTATGTAGCTTCCCTAAGAAATTTTGTTAGTGTGGACACAAAGCTGAGATCTGAAAAGCACCCCCCCCCCCCAAGTAAAAGCTTTTCTAGCTTTTAAAAAAAAATTTAATCTGACTTCTCCTAGAGATCACTTAATACATCTCAAAAAGAAGCCTTTATCATCTGTTTTCTATTGAGTAGTCTATGTGAAACAATCAATAGGTGGCCTCAGTATAATTGTTAGCAGATGCATCTGAATAAAAAAAGCTACTAATTCAATTATTACCAAAAAGAATAACTGAGCACTTAAAATACTTTCAGGCCTCTTTTCCTTTCTTGTCTTTCTTTAGCCCACGTTCACATTTGAAAAACATTTTTAGAGGGGTCGTTTTCCTTTTTAAACTGCCAGTTGAGTATGGTTATTGTTTGCATATCGTGGACTCGCTCCTCCAGTTTACTGAAATGCAAGTGCAAAATGTTTCTATGGATAACTCAGGGATTTGCATGGGCAGAGCTTATCTATTGGCATGAAGACAAGCAATGACAAAACACGTGTTTTGCAAGCACAATTTGTGCTCACACTAAACGAGACATGTACTTTTACAAAGATACCTTTAAAACCTTTCAACCTGTTCTTTCCACATAAACACAGATTTGCCTGAAAGAAACACACACACGCACACACACACACACATTCAAAAGAAAAACTTGCTTGGAAAGAGATCATTAGGCAACAATCCTCCCATTCTGAAGACTACCATATATCAGCACTGTTAGGTTGCTTGCATGCCAGAGTTTTAATTTTCTTCTGCCTCACTGGCACAGTCTGGAAGATTATTTTGTAAGTTTGTATATTTTTTTTTAAAGGATCACTCCTTATCCCAGGCTTAATGAGCCTATTCAAGTTCATGGGGACATATCACTCAGTTCATACAAACACTAACTAAAGGAAACTTGTTTTTGTGTTAGAGGACTGTTTGCTGAAAGAGAAGCAAAAGAGTTTTTAGTAGTGAATCTCTGCCATTCTTGCCGTGGTCCTTTATTATTCTTTGCTCTCTGAAATTTCACATAAACAGGTAAAAGGCTTTTGCTAAAGATTAATGTCCATTACAGTTGATAGCCAAAGACACAATGAAATGGAAAAAAATAGATACAATTTTTAATGACTATTTGTGCATGATACACTCTCAAATTGGTATATACAGGGCAATTTAGAGGAATTAATCTTTTGCATTAGGAAGTCATATTTTTGACACATCTTTGCACATAGTTGTGGCAGGAATAGCTGCTTTCAAAATGGTTGGTGCTTTAGTGTTTTATTTTTTTTCCCCTGTGGCTCACAATATCTGCATCAATTAGTGTTGCTTCATTTTGCCCCCCTCCGCCTCCTTCCCCCCAGCTCCAAATAATCTTCAGACACAAAACGTGAACAAAAGCACTATTTATTCCCTTTTTTTGAGACAGCATTAAGTTTTCAAATATAATAATAAGCAACTGATGATTTTACTGATTCTTTTTTTTTTCTAGAGAGACACACTTGCTTATTTTTCTCTTAACTGTCAGTGTCTCTAGTGTTTCTAAAGAATCAAAAGTGCTTTTATGAGATGTTTGAAGGTAAAATCAAATTGTAGAAGAGTGTAAAAAAGGAGTTCTCTTTTACATTTAAGAAGGGAAGGCGCTAACTGTGCCTCAGAAAAACAGTTCAAATGTAAGCTATTGTGCTATATAGCAAAATGTGCCTATTCTGTTAAGGGTCATTACATAGAGATTATTAAAAATACATTTCAAGTATTCACCAGGCACATCTGTGCCTGTCTGGATTGCTTTCTTCAACATGAAGCACTTTGCCAGTGCAATATATTATGTGTGCTATTTTAGGTGATGTGGTTTCTGATGATATATGTTACCTTGGTGCATCAGCCTTCCTTATGGACAATGCTTTAACCTTTTTCATGAATGCATCAGTAATTCATTTTGTGGACTAAATCAAATGCTTATATTCCCCCTCTGACATATAGGGAATGTGCGTAGGGTAAGTAATTTCCATTAAGATTAATGAGAATTCTGAATATAATTCTCTGTGCATTGACCCAAGAAGTGACCACCTGCAGGACTCGTTTGGTTTGCACATAATATAATTTGTGCATGGAGAGTAAGGATGGAGGCCTCCTACAGATATCAGGACTGCCCCTTGACACCATGTCTGCATTCCTTATCCAAGCCTTCAGGTTGGGGAGGAGGGAGACAGGCACTGAAAGACAGAAAGGCAACATTACTCTTCTCAGGAGATGGAGATTCAGGTGGCAGACCCCACAAAACTGAATTTGGGTAAATCAGAAGATTTTTTTTTTAATTAATGGGAATGCTGTGCACTTGAGTTATGTCTCTTGAATTTGCAAATCCCCCTTCCCAACTCTTGAGAGACAGTTACAGTTACCCACTTTCTCCAAAAGCTACTGAGACAGAGTTTTGCAGGAGTCTTCACTTTCCCAAACCCCTGTTGGTTGCCTACCTGGCAGTAAATTCTTCCCCTTCTCACACCACCTCCACATCAATCCTCTCCCTTGAGTAGTCAAGCGAGTGAGTGAGTACGGTGGTTCAGCCTACCACTGTACTTACCTACCCGCATTTCTGTTCTTGTTGTCTATCAGCTCTATCCTGCAGCCTTCCCCCAGTGAAATGGGTTTAAATTTCTCCTCCTTCCAGACTGGCATTTTCAGTAAGGAGAAAGGAGTCCTACCCTTAGTGGAAATGGGAGGACGGGGAGCAGGGTTGCCCTGGGTTGCTGGACTCCTTAGGCTCCTTCTTCCCAGGAGCCCCTTCCTGTGACTCTTGTGGTCCCTGGCTAACAGTGGGAGAGATGGAGAGGTCCTTGTGTGCCTGCTGGTCAGTTCTACCTTGACCTGTTCAGATGCATGATGGACCTTGTAGTTCAGGTCCTCCCTTATTCGATCCTTATCCAATGGGCAGGGTTCCCTGGAGCACCTACATCTCCCATGAGGCATCAGTCTTCTTTGTGGTTGAAGGGCTGCATTATGGGATGCCTGTGCTCCAGCTGCATTGTAGGTGCTGCCCTCCAGCCAGGCAATCTAGTCTGGACAGGAAGAGGCACAAATCCCGTGAAGTACAGCAATGGTTTATGAAGACATGTTTCAATAATAGCTTTTTGGCATGCAGTGGGGGTGGGGTGTAGGAGCCTCCTCTTATACATTTTGTAGGCAGTTATGGAATAACTACATGGTCACTGAAAAAATAAAGACAAGGTGGAGCTGGGGTTTTTGACTGGGGAGGAGAAACCAGTGAGTACCAATTTCCTTTTTTCCAAGTGTTACAAGGACTGGGGGTTTTGTAGGAACCATTTGGAAGCTCAACCAGGCTGGGTGTAAGATGTCTGCTATCTCTTATTGTCCATTTCCTGTAGCTACCAAGGCCATTTTGGCTACTTTGCTTCCTTGTAGACAAGAGTCGAACAAAGCTTATGTTTCTAGCCAACTGCTCTCTGTCCACCCAGGCCATCATCTCCTTCTCTGGGGTGAAGAAAGGTATTCTAAAAACCATTAGACCAGTACTGGGCAATACTTAATACAGTTTTACAAGGGAATGGGGCACAAGGTTATCTGAGCACAAATGTGTCTACACATTGCTGAGTTCTTTCCCCAGAAGCTTTACTCAATTAGACTTGGTTACAGTGAAAAGAATAGCAAGGAGGTCCTAAAATATAATCCCGATGAAGTGGCCACTTGCTATTTTACTGCAGGAGAGTTGTTTTGACAGCCTTATTTTAAGGCTGGAAAAATGGGTACTTATACTGCTAGCAAACATGGTGTTTCTAGGCCAAAGCTTTTGAGCAAATGCATTAAAAAAAATCCATTATGTAATAATTGCCGTGTTCCAAAATACGTAATCTGTTTTGGGAATGTTGCAGGTCTTTTATACAGACCAAAACCCATTATTATGCCATGCTGGTGCTTATTGTTATGGAGGGAGGCAATGTTGTATGGTGGTTGGAGCTCTTGATAGTGGGAGTGCTATGCCTGATTCTGTTGATGATTCACAGAAGGAGATTCCCTTATTCAATTAGTTCCTCATTGTCTCCATCTGTAAAACAGAGATTATAATACTTACCCACCTTTGCCAAGTACTTCTATAGCAAGTGCCTCATTAGAGAGAAGCATTAGTTTTCTTTGTGAAGTAGTACTTTCAAATGCTATAAGACATGACAGGTCCAGAGACATAGGGTTAAGAAGGAAATCTATATTGTCTGTGTAAGATGTCTTATAATGCGTATGAGAGGAAACACAAGCAAAATCCTTCCCTTAAAGCCTGGAACCAGAATACAGAGGACCTGTGCTCTTGATTTTGTGGCTGCTGCTGAAGCATGAGCAGTATTTT
Organism: Crocodylus porosus; assembly: GCF_001723895.1. Taxonomy (NCBI): domain Eukaryota; kingdom Metazoa; phylum Chordata; order Crocodylia; family Crocodylidae; genus Crocodylus; species Crocodylus porosus. The sequence goes on from NW_017728917.1 coordinate 1,972,820, forward strand.
AAGGACTGCAGCCTGCTGCATGTCTAGTGCATTCCTTAGGGCTGTATTTGTAACTGATGGCTTCATACAGTTTATGCATTGGCCATATCACATTGATTTACCCCTCCCCCCCATTTTAAAATCAAAATACTATATTATCTGGCTTCCTTTCATTGAAAATTAGTAACAATGGCCCAGTACCTACTGAATTCCTTGGAGTTTCTGCGTTTTTTTTTTCCCTTTTTTGAGGGAGAGTGATTTTCTTGGAGATGAATAGAGTAACACAAAAGGAAACAGAAAATAAAATTCATTTGAGACTTCATTAAATCTGGAGTTCAGTAGAGGCTCATGCTACCATTCTGTTGGATTCAGGTCCTTCTACTTCACATGCTAGCTTTGTTTTGAGTATCAGATTTATGTAAATCCAAAATTAATTGTGCAAATTCCTCAAAAGGCTTGTTACAATTAACAAGCTGACAGGACCTGCAGCTAAAGCTGTACTTTAAGAGGTTGAGTTAAAGGAGCAATGTCCTAGTGCTCCCTTTAGGCTTAGCACGAAATTTATCTAGCCCATGTTTAGTTTACTAATCTTGAACACTTTCCACTTGACAGAACCGTTAGTGGCTAGGGAAGGGAATGGTTACATGCAGTGGGTGCATCTACACATGATATTAAGGTAAATCAATACACTCTGGAGCTGTTTGAGCCAGTGTAAACTGCTCCCAGGCACAGAATCTACATGTGCACGTGGGATAACAGCAATTTGAATTGGAGCAGAACATGCCCCCAGCTGGCTGGGATAACTGTACACAATTTACACCAATGGTCACCATCTACCCGTAGTTCAGCTCAGTTAATGATGCCCCCATAGGTGGTGGAATGCCATGGCTAATGGGGCTCTGCCCCCCCAAATGCAGGGCAGTGGGTAGGGCCGTAAGGCAGCCTGGCTGTGGGCTCTGGGCAGCTGAAGCAGGGATAGGGAGGGGCGCACACAGAGCCAGGATTGCAGCACAATGTGTGGATTACTGGCTGCCCAGCACAGAAGCCAAGTATCAGTTGATTCTGTGAATGGGAAGGGGCTCAGGAGGGGCAGATTGAGGCCCCCAAAGTAGGGGGCAGGGGCTGGGGTGAATGGGGCCCCAGGGCCAGGCTGGGTCCTGGGACAATCAGAGTATGGGTGGCATGGTCTTCTACCACTGTGTGCACCCTGGCAGAGGCCCAGGGGGAATGTGCCACCCGATCTATGCACGGGGCAGAAGCAGCTGCCACTGAGCACTGGGCTCTGCACCCCACTGCCGCTGCCCCAGGAGTGGTGCAATGCCATGTGCCTGCCAGTGCTGGGCTGCACCATGCCTCCTGCCTGCCCACTGGTTGGATGCACATGGTGTTGCATAGCTCAGAAGGCAGTGGCAGTGGGGCACGGAGCCCAGCACGCAATGGCAGCCGCCTCCACTGCATACATAGATCAGGGGGGCACATGTTCCCTGGGCCTCCCAGGGTGTGCAGAGAGGCAGGAGGCCCCCCCAGACACTGGATGATCTGCCTCGGCTCCGATTGTCCCACCACTCAGCCTGGTAGGGGCCCCATTTGCCCCAGCCCCTGCCTGTGCCCCACTCCCTCCCTCATTGCAGAGGCCTCAATTTGCCCCCCCCATGGCCCATCTCTACCTTCTGCCCCTTCCCCCACAGACTTACCTACTCAGCCCCCCCAGATAATTTTTTCTCCCCCCACCTATGGACCCCACTGTAAGTTAGCATTGTCCCCTATTGCAGAGTTAATTAGTTTACTGTACCCTAATACCTGTGTAAATGTAGATAGTGATGCTTTATTGTGGAGCTAATTAGTCTACTCCACAGTAAAGTGGGTGTGTAGATGCCCCCAGTATGAAGTAGTAGCTTTTGTTTGCTGTAGTTGGTAGTGTTCTGTAGGGGCTCACACTACGGTATTTCTGGTAGCTCACATTTTAGTTCTGAGAGTTGTGGCAATGGGCCTTGGGTTAAACAAGATAGCAGGACCTAGATATTAGGGGGTCTGAAGTGCGCCATATTCAATTTGGATTCAGATTCAGCCTGATTCAGGGGACAGTGATTTGATTTGCTGATTCAGATAACTGTTCCAATTCGATTTGGCTGAATCCCAATCTGAAGATTTGATTCTGATTTAGAGAATCAGTGATTTGGCCATAGACACAGCTTTATATGTTTTTTCTACATACCTGGCTCGACTTATTACTGTTTAATATGCATTAAAATAAGGATGAGGCCTTTGATAAATGGGTAGAAAGGTATCTAATTTAACTTAAATGTTTGCAGTCATCACAAAAGCCTTTTCATCCACTTCTATCAATATTCAGTAATTCAGAATAGCAAGGATCCAAGATTTGTATCCATTCCAGTTTTTTCAAGTATGCCAATTTCATGGTGCAGTGTAGGTAATTTCAGTTACAGTTTTCATAATGTTTCCTATCTATGGAGAAGATGGCACAATGTGGACTTTAATGTTCTAATCCATCATTCTTCTGGCAGAGTTGTAGATGATGATAGGCAGAAGTCACAACACCGTATTCTGACTTTTCTATTCAATATACACATATTACCACCACTAAGATACTATAAGGTGGTAACTGAAATCAAAGCCAGAGAGTTAGCATCAGCAGAAATAAAAGTAAATGGTACTACTCTGCTGAATTTGGTCCAAGGAGTGGCTCAAAAATGTTTGCTACATATGTGGGAAAACGTTTATCTATTCAGTGTACTATAAGTAATGTTGACTGATGGCTAGAAAATGGTATTTAGAGGTTTGCTATTGGAAACTGGCTTGTAGGTAAAGTAGATATGCATCAGAACAATGTTCCAGGGCAAAGGCAAGGGTTAATTGGTTTCTAAAAGCCTGTTTGTGACCATTTCCTTCAAGGACCACTGTATCTGACACAGGCAAGCAGACATACAGGCTGGGAAATTGAAGACATGTACCACACCATTCCATAACATGAGATAAGGGACTCTGGGTTGGCCAGGTCTCTGTGCCCAGTGACTGAACCCTTGGGATTTCCAGCTTTGGGGAACAAACCAAATTAGGAGGCCTGGTAAAAATGTGTATGTGATGGGTTTGTGAAAAAAGGGAATATGCTAACAGGACAGAATGTGGACAATGTGATGACCACAGTAAAACCAATCAACAATGCCCAGAGATGAAGAGTCATCAGAGGAGAAGAAAAAACACAAAAGGAGGGATTTCAGAGCAGCAAAGGGTCCCGAGAGGGGAACCTGAGGCCACTGTGGACAGAGGGCATACCAACAGCTCTTTTCACCCACCCCACTGGCGGGGGGAGGGGGGGTTGGGCCTCAGCCTCTGACCTCCAGGCTGCTGACATCTGACAGTTAAGAGAGAACCTAAGAGTGAAGTTTGCATATTGGCCAGACATACCTTGACTCTGTAAACACTGGGGCTGGTAGTTATAGAATTGTTTGCATTATTCTTATCTGCTATCACTGTGTATCAATAAAATTAACCTATTATTGAATGGAGAGGTTGTGGTTGGTCTGAGGGTTTGGGTCTGTCTGGAACAAAGTATCTGGGTCATAAATCCAGTGCCAATATTGACTGCTATGTAGAGAGCTGATGCAATTTTCCCCTTTCCTCCAATTAAACCACTCATGGGAGATCTTAGTACAGGTTTCCATTACCTACCTCACTGGTGAGGATTTTACTGTGTCTGTAAGGTGTGATGTCATGCAGAGTAGTAAAACTGTAACACGAGTGTATAAATTAAAATTGTATATGATCAAAGAATTTCATTTTCTCCTATACCTGATCTACTACCTTCCTAAAATGCCAAAGCTGGTCTAGGGCTACAAGGTAGGACATTTGTGATATGATGAAAAATAGGATTTCTGCACATGATTGTACAGAATTTCAACTGAAGGGGAAGTTGGCAGGCATTTTTCCATTAACCTTTAGTATCCTTAAGGTCAGGCCTGGGGAAAGGAGGAGAGGGAAAAAGACAGGACATAGAATAATTGGTAGAGACATTGGATTTCTCCTTTCAAGTGCTCAAGAATCCCCTAAAGCAGAAGTAATAGCAAAATACTTAAGATCTTGTTATTGTTACTCATTGTCATGAGGTGGTTGCATGTGTTTTGTATTAAATTATAGTGCAATAATCTGCATTAGCAATCAGAAGACACTTGGTAAATTTAAAAGAAATAACACTAATAAAGGGGAGCTAGGAATTGCCTCAGTTAAATAAACACTTTTAGTCTCATTAGGTTTTATATTATAAATGTTCTAGAATACTGCTGCTGTGGCTTTGTAGCATGACAGTTAAACATTAAAGAACATGTTTTCCATTGAAAAAAGGACTTCAATGTTAACTATCAAAATATTCACATCATTACCAAGGAGAGTTCCTAATTCATCAAAACAACAAGTAGGTTGTTCACTTAGGAGATGGAATCAAGAGCAAGCTGTCATATGAAGCAGAGGTAACAAAACTGAGCTGTAGTGATGTAAAAATGACACTGTTCAGACTAAGAAACTTGAATAACATGCACTTTAAAAAAAAAAAAAAGCATTGGCTTTGCTTAAATGAGTAGGGAAGGGTTTAATTTTCACTCACATCATGGCAAAGGGTATTTTATGAGCAAAAGTGGGCCCAACCACTTTTCTTTCCACTTCCTTTATTTAGCGGCTTGGTGGATGTCCTTTCAGTCCCTAGCATAAGGTAGTTTCAGCTATTTCTCTTTACGAGTCTTGCAATTGTCTACTGGGGCATGGCATTATTGGTAAGGATCATTAGGCTACAGCCTGGCCTTTCTACCACCCCAGCAATTCCTGTTCTCCTCTCAATACACTCTCTGCACTGAGTTAAGGGTAGAGAAAAGGGGCTTCTTTAGAGATATTTTGCCAGTCTTATGCCAGATAAGGTTGTTGATTCCTGCTCCTGCTGGGATTCTCATGGTTCTTTAGGTTCACATTGTGCTCATTCAGAGGTATAATGTAGGGAAATATACACCATTCTGACTCAAAATTCCCTAGTGTAGTCTTAAGAATATCTTGAAAATACAGGAACAAGATACATTACACAACTGTGTCATGTTGTTCCTTAGCCATGCTGCAAAGAACTTGTTTTTTCTTTTAAAAAGCATATACTCTGATGTTCTTTCTTTCTTGGCCAAACCCAAGAAAATACATAGAAACGCTGAGCTATTGCCAATAAACCACAGTGTAAAGTTTTAACTTAAATTTATTCAGGCAAACTTCATTTAATTCTACTGATGTTTAGCCAGAGCAAAGATTTCAGAATTGCTGAATTGTATTTCCTGCTTAACCTAAACCTGGAAGTGCTGGAAATATCAAAAGGGAGTCGATGCTTGCAAGTTTTTTAAGCTTGTTTCTGAACCCCAGAGAGAACTTTTCTGCCTCTTGTTAGTTATTATTTTCTTGGGGTTGTATGAGACTTTCAGCATGAAAGTAGATGCATGGGCCAGCCTGGAAATTCATAACTGGGGCTTGTTAAAGAAGCTTATGCCTGGTAGAATCCTCAGGGGGAAAATGGCAATCTATATTGTCATTGGAATGTTCATTTTAATTACGAAACAAGCAGAGAACAAAAACCAGCTTCATCAATCAAAATCTTACAAAGGATGGCTGACATCCATTTTAAAACATAGAGTTGGTTCAAGATCTTAATTAAAAAGACTCTGTCTGCTAGAAAAATAAAAGCGATGTTTGCAAATAATTTTGTTTGCCCCAGGGAGCTGTCTATAATCCACTCTACTTGGGACATAGAAAATCCCAAATGTATCAGAACATGGCAAGCAACTGTGGAAGGGAGGTGTAGATGCAGACTTGCAGAAGGGCCTAGCTTTTATATGCATTAGTTCCATTGATTTCCCCATTGCAGTTTGCAGGGCTAAAGAGGTTCGTGTTTTTAACCCTTTTTTCTTCATCAGAAATTTCATGTGAGTAAATGTGAGTATTTAGCTGTCCCATTTATTTTTCACAATGGAGGTACTGATTAACCCACTTGAAGGCACTGAGATATTTGTCTATTGTCAAAAGAAGGTAGAATCTATAACTGCTTGTGTAATTCAGTGCCATAACCATATAACTATCTTTCTTTCAGTGGTGTATATTTGAGGGCTTCATCTACTCCAAACTCTGTTATTTTCCTGCATGTATTTTCTGCATTAATATCACTTCCATGACACAAAATGGATATGAGCTGTTATTAGGTAGATAACACTGGCTAATGAATACTTAATTAATGTCTTTTAAAATAAAATCTATAGTTCTGTATGGTTTGACAACCAAAATGCACATTTAAATATTCGTGTGGGGGACAAGTTATTGTCACTTCCTCTAATCATACACATTTTAACATGAATTTTTTTTTTGAACAAATCTGTGCATTATGTTTCAATAACAGCTCTAGGTCATTAGTGAAGTGACATTCTTGAAGGCGGAGGAAATCAAATGACAATGCAGGTGATACCTGACATTAACCAAATGTCAGACTTTCAGATGGAAGCATCAAAATTAATCTGAAAATGTTACTCTGGTTTTAGTCATTTTCCTAAGAGATTGAAAATACAAGAGGCAATCTCATGACATTTTGATTATAGTCTCAAATTGCAAAGACCTCACACAACATTTTTTTTCCTCTCACATAATTAAAACTTGCTGTCACCTTGATCTTTATTATATTTTTCCATGTCTTGGGTGGTCTGGTGGATTCCTTAAGTTATTGCTCTTTCATAAGGACAGGTGGTTTCTAGTAAATTTCATGTTGCCAAGTGGATCAAATCACTCTTTTGGTTGATATTGACGGATGATAATGGGAAAAATAAACAGGGGTCACATCACAACAGCACTGCATAATTATCAAGTCATTCACTGGCACCTGAACAAGTGCAGTAAGTGAATTGAGACTTTGATTCGTTTTCAAACTTCTGCAGATACCTAAATTTAAGCAGATTTAGTCCAAAAGCTCATGTGCTTGAAGTGAAGCAAATACTTTGCTGAATCAAGGCTTAATTACATCATGAGCTTGAAGAGTGTCTTTGGCCTGCTTTATATTTAATAATCTCTTAACTGTACTACTACTTGCTTCTTCAAATGGCTGACCAACACTTGTCATGCTTTGGCCTCCTTGATGTTGCCCCTTAATTCTTGTCTGTCATAAGATAATCTCCTCCCAATTCTGTCCTGCATGCAGGACCTTCAGGTCTCTTCTTATATTGCTCAATAATCACTAACAAGGTCTACCCTGAGAGCATCTTATCTGTTGATACTTAAAGATAATGTTGATGTTTCCTACACACTTACCACATGGGCAGTCCACGCTAAGTACTGTGCATACACCACATGTGTAATGAAGGGCTGTGATATTCTGTGATGTTTCATAGTTCTTCATTACTACTTTGCTTTTGTTTCCCCCCTGCTGGGTCTTTCACTGGTCCACTTATCTTCCTGAGAATATTATTTTCAAAATCAATCAGTTTGCTAGTCTTTCAGCAGTTTCAGAACCTATCAATGATGCCAGATTGTCTCCTAATTATACTAGTAGTTGTATAGTTATTTTGAGTCAGTCATGAGTGCATCTTATCCAGAGCTCTGGGTGCCTTTGCAGCCTTTTAAAAATATACTATTAAATAGGATTGCCTTTTAACCACAATGTCTAGCAACACTATGGATAGAATCAAATGTTAATTTAATCCTGGTCACAGAGTTCCATAAACATTGCTACCCCATCTGGACCATCACCTATGTCCTCATAAGCCAAGGGAAACAAGATAGACCATGCAGTGCCCCTGAAAGACAGTAAACTTGTATTATTACGGATGAAAATAGGAAGCAGGTTCCAAAGATACAAACAGCTAATGGAGAATGCTCTATAGCAGCTTGTTTTTCTCTTACTAATGGGCAGAAATGTAATGAGCTCAGGACCTGGGGGAATGGGGTATGCTAATCACTGGAGAGCAGGAGGTGAGAGGAGGGTAGGGGGAGTGAAGTCTTACCCGCTGCTGCTCTCTGCAGAGTGAAGGCTGCTGCTATGGCACTGTTGTCTTGGGTGGCAGCAGCCCTGTGACTGGGATCCCTAAGAGCCAACCCTGATGCCCTGTTTAGTCCTCTCTGCCTTCCCAAATATGTCACTGGGTTCAGGGCTGCACCTGCTGTGGCAAAAGCTCCCTGCAGGTATGTAGAACACCATTCTGCTCACTCCCCACCCCCAGATATACTGCTGGGTGCAATCCTGCCCTGCCTAGCTGCCATAGCAGGTAAGAGGCACAACAGGGTGTATGCCATGGCAAGGATCCCTAGGTCCTGGGGGCAACTCTGGCACTGCCTCAATAGTTAGCATCTGGATCTGGTGCTCTGCTCACCCCACCCCAGTTATACTACTGCCAATGGGACCCCATTCAGATACTTCCATTGACTTCAGCCATGAGCGGATGTGGGCCTACTGTTTATGATAACCTTAATGAGTGGCAATATCAAACTGAGACCCATCTGTAGCTGCTTGCTGTGCCTTTGTTGCACAGTCACCAGAAACGATGAACTGTTTGACAGGAAGAGAAGGGAAGATTCTTTCCCCATTAAACTGTTTTTAAAAAGCATTTAGATCCACCATCTGTTGTAAAACATTAGAACACTCTGCTCAAGTGTATTATAATGTGCCATTTTTATGGCACTGGAAGGTATTATGGACTTTAAGATATCTGAAGAATGTTATATACAGCTGTATTGGTAAAATAATGCACTTCCATGAGTTATAGGGAGGAGATGTCTCTGAAGCCCAGACTTCTAAGTGCTGCCCAGGATGAGACACTAAGGAAAACAACGGTAAAAGAAGTGGCTCTATGCTGGGAGAAATAAAACCTTGTATCTAGAGAGTAACATCATGACATCATTTATTTCAATAAGAGTTTTGCCATTGAGTTTGAGGGAGTTGGAGCTTAACTTAAATGGATAGTGGGAGAAGACTTCTCCCTTCAAAATAGCCAAACACATTTAGGGCATATACAATCTCTGCTGCAACAAGATCTCTGTCTCCTGTGGTCATAGCAACTATTTTCCACCAGGAGCAGGAAAGTGCAACCTGTACGTGTTCAAGGTGTAATGCAGGTGCCATTCCCCCCTGTTCAGGAAAGCTCTTACTGGTTCCTTTTACAGTTGTGCAGCTTAGTCCTCAGGGCTGCACTCAGGAGTGGTAGCTGTACCATCAAGTACAACTAAGCCCGATGGGCCTTCATTCTTCAAGATGTCCCCAGGACAAGAGGGGGTCAGGCTGGGGAGGATGTAATCATTTTTATTACACTGTTCTACTTGCACCTCAACTTTCTTTTAACATGCTAAAGTGTTTGGCAGTATTAATTTAAACACCTGCAGCCTGGAGTTCTTCAAATGCCAATTTCTGCCTCTTCACTTGAAATGAAGGAGCTTGTGTAAGCCTTGCTTCAGCTTGAATGGACATCCTTCTACACCTATGTTCTTGGCAGTTTGTTACTAATCACTCCTCATGCAGAAGGAAAATCAGTTGGTCCCTCATAGTTGTCTTCCTAAAAACGTTGCTGCTGCTGCTGTGCAAAGGATGCTTGTTGCACCTATTCACAGGAGCTGCATAGATAGGCACTAGGCTGATGCCTTTCTATTAATTTTAAAAGAATCTGGCCCTTTTATCATCTCTTGCGCATTTTCTCACTAACCTGTCCACCAATTCCACTTGAGCGGTTTCAAACTGGCGCTGCTTATGACCCCCCTCTCCATCCACTTTTTTGCAGAAATGCTTCCTTCCCTCTCCCACATTTGAATTTCTCCCACTAAAAGTATACTACTCACCTGAGGCAGTATACACTAAGTCCAATATACTATGACTTTGAAGTGAGAGTTTCATGCAATTGGGATCTTGGCTTCTAGCATCAGTTTGTAGTAATCAGACCCTTTGTACTAAGAAGTTATTTTAATTAATTAGTAAAGTTTATTTGTTTCAGCCAGCACTTAGAAGCTTTTCTTCTGCTACATCCTGTACAACTAGTATCGTGATGAAGAAAGTACCTAGCTTTGCAGATGGTAGGATATAAAGCAGTCCCAGTAGCATTTCTGACACCTCTCTCAAACCCTTCTGAAAGAGGATTTCATATAGCACTTGTAGCATGTACAGAATGCTGTGGATTTGAAAGGTGGTGGTGTAATGACAAAGCTTTGTCATTCATAAGCAATGTGACTATCCTGAGCATATGCTAATTAAGTTATTTATCTTGGGCTACACATCTTTCCTTTTGAAAAAAAAACAAAACATGCTCCCTTAGGGTTAAATTGTCATTATTTTAGCTTAGGTCAGATTGCTAGTAGTTTGCGGGTGAGGGCAGTGAATGCTTTGCCCTTTTGAAGACAGCAGTTGTATGGTCTACAGATATTTATTTGGTCCAGACGTAAACTAGCAGAGCTCCACTGAAGTCAGTGGAAATATGTATTAGCTGAGGATCTTTAATTTTATGAACAAACCTCCAGAACTCACTGTACCTCAGCAAATTCACCATGGGCTTTCATTCACAGCTGACCCCCTAATCTGTGAGTTTGGTGTGTATATGTTATTTAAAAATATATAATATCTATATTTTGCCATAGGGCAGCATAGAGCTTTCTGAGCCATTACAGATGACCGTTTCCTCTACTCAGAACTGTTCTGTCAATAACTACAAAATCGAGCTAGGGTGTTGCTTGATAGTCTTTATATGAAAATATAGGGTCCTGTAGAGACCATTCTGTCATTTAGGGCTGCCAAGTTGGTGACCCTTTTGATCGCATTGATTAGTTAACGCTGTCAAAGGTACTTGTATTCATCATGTATTGACTTTTAAAACATTACATCATTTTAAGGGAGAACAAAAGTGAGCTTTGCTGTAGGGAAAATTACATTGGGTGATAAATCAGTGGTGTCATTGGCTAGATTACTATAGCATTTCCACTAGTCCAGCCTTGCCAGGAATGAAATGATCAGATGTTAGAGATGGATTCCCTATTTCTACTATTGTTAAGGAAAGGTAAATACAGCACCAGACATTTCTAATAGCCATTCCAAACTGCCGTGTACCTTGCAAGTCGTGAAGTTGCTCCTTTTAAGATGTTTTTGTAAGGGACTTCAGAAAGCTTTCTGCTTTGATGAAGCCAGATAGCAGGTTATAATCATGAGAAGTCTGATTATTTCTGTACACAGCCTGAACAGAGATTAGCCCATGATTGCATGCATTAAATTTGGTGTTCACATCAGTCTCTCTAAAGGCTATACTACATTAGCCAAAACCCTGGAAAGGTCCCGTGGGATATTCCTGGAGAGTATTTTCCAGGAGACCTTGTTCAAGCTCTCTTATCAACAAGTCTCTCTTTGCTGTTTTCAGTTTGACAGTGTGCTTTTTGAAGGAACTTAAAGTTTAAATTCATTTGTACTCTGATGTGGATGCCCTTGAACATATTGATGGATTAAAAATTTCTGAAAGCAGTAGTATCACTAATGGCAAAGAGTTGAGATTTTTAAATGGGGTTTCAAATGGTCTGGAAAGCAAGGGCCTGTACAGGAGAAATCTCACAGCAGTCCTAAAGCAATCACTTAACAATAATGCAAATATTTGGATTTTATATTGTAATGAGACACTTTGGAAACCTTAAATCCATTTGATTTTTCCATTTTTGTTGTTGTTGGGGAAGGACAATGACTACAAAAATGGCATTACTCTGGATACAGAAAGGCATTGTTAAATCCTTTCGCAGATACCCTGTGCATACAGCAAATAAGAAGGAAGAGGTTTAAGAAACAATGTAAAATTAAACTTTATATAAGATTACTTTTTATGGAATATGCAGTAGCTGTCACATAGAATAAATGTATGTTTTTCATTATATTTTTATTATGCTTCTAAGGCATATTAAGGAGCAAACGACCATCAAAGAGAGAAAAGAAACTTATTAGATTTAGCAAGTAATCACATCTGTTTTATGTATGCTTACAGTTCACAATAACAGACAGATGCTTGTCAGATGTCCTTTCAGGCTTTTTAGTCAGTCATTCTTCCTTGGATAAACATTATTAATAGATGGTTTGCTATGTTTGTGTCCTTTTATGTGGTCATTTTCTTTTTTTTTTTGGTTATAGTTTCTTATAAGGGTACCCATTCTGGCTTGAGCAATCCAGTATAGCATCTGAAAAAAATATTATTTTGATTTTATTTCTAAATGGACATGATTTTGCATGTGTGCTCTAAGGTTGTCTTCACATGTAGGTCAGACATTCTGGGTGATGAAGTTTAAAGAGCTTTTTGCACTCACCGCCAGAAATGAACTGTAGGTAGTTGTATAAGAAATCCATTTATCTTCATTTTATTCTACTTTGGCTGTGGACTGGTTAATGAGGGCAGTGGCTCTCAACCTTTTTTAGACTTGAGGTGCCCCTTATTGTACTTAAGACTCCCCTCCGTAACTTTTGTGAATTGAGCAGCATTATATTGCAAAAACCAATTTATTTATTATAATGCTTACTTCCTACCAGAGGAGCCAGGTTGCTGGGGCCAGGACAGTGGCCACATAGGGAGGAGTCTGAACCTGCACTTATCTCCTCACATCTCTTCACACCTTCTGGCTCATTTGAAAAGATCTTGTGGCACCTCAGGGTGACCTAGCACTCTGGTTGAGAACCACTGAGTTAGGATGCATCCATAAATTTACAGCCCTAATTGACCTTGGCCCCACTAAGATCCATGGAAAAACCTGCATTGATTTCCAGTAGGCCAGGACTTCACGCTTGCAGTTACGTTAACCTAAGTGCACAGACCTGATTTTTCAACTGCAGTACATCCATTAACTTCAGTCAAGGTATGTGGGTTTACACTAATGGAAGAATATCCATGGGAAATTGGGATATCCTGTCATCATATTATCGAAATATGTTGGACTAGAGTGTCACCCTTCTCATGGCATGTTGACACTCTAATCCTAGGTTGAAATAAAAAGTGTACAGGCACAGTTACTCTGTTTCTTGATCTGTATAATAATGGCACTAAAATTTGTCAGTGAGAACCTTATCAGGTGATGTTGGGAGCAAAGGGGGCAATGCCTGTTTTCAGTGCCTAATTGCAGCAGTAAAATTAGCAATAGATATGACATTCTCCATCTAATAAAATGGGTTCATGTTCAAATTATGACTCTGTTTTATGAAGAAGAAAAGCACAGTAAACATTAGTGTGTAGCTTTATCACCTTTAGAGTTTCTATAAATGTCAAGATACTTCTTCATTTAGTTGACAAATGCCACCTCAAAAGCCAATTATTTTGCTTTAATAGCACCTCAATTTGTACATATGTTAGATGAACACAATGATCTGTTTCCTTATTTATTTATTTTTGAAATAATGGATTAATCTTTCATAAAGTGCTGGTATTTTAAGACCCATTTTTCTCTTAATTTATCTACTTCAGGATTCTGTGTTTGATGCCAGCTATAATACAGAGGTATTTTTACTTTTCTTTTTTTTAACATTTAGAACATTTTTTATGGGACCTCTCCAAGAAACTCTGAAGTTGTACGATATATATATTACTTGTAAGGTTATTATTTGGTACTTGTTGATACTTACTTCAAGGCCTAATCAAGCTCTAGCCTCCATTAACATAGGTGCTAGACAAAGTAAGAGATAGAAAAGTCTTAAAAGTTTACAACTAAAATCGACAAAAAAAGACCACAGGTTGAAGAAAGGAAGTGGTATGAGTTCTGCTGTATAGAAGGGGGACTGAGGACCAGATGATCAGAATGCACCTTTACTCACTGAGCTGTAGTACCTACTCTTCAAAGTATCTGCAATCTAATGAAATCAGACTTCATTTGGGGATTTAAAGGTCCTAAGACTTAGGTTATACAGGGATTATGGTTGCATTGTGTTTGGCTATGTGTCTCTACACAATGAAGTACCATTCCTGGGGTTCCAGGAAAGGATCTTTGAACAAGTTGTAGAGACTGTCGCTGCATGGGTGATATGGCTCCCAGTGATGCAGGGAGCAAGGTGAGTTCACCACAACAAACCCTGAGCGAAGGGGGAGTTGAGCACAGCACGGGTTAAAGGGCTGCTTACCTCCCTGATAGCAGCCTGATCTGGAGATGCTGGGACATGCATGGCATCTCCAACATGCTTTAGAACTATACTGTCCCAGCATGCGGGAGAGAGCACCATCCTTGATGTCATAGAAAGGTGTCCAGGGCACTGGCAAGCCCCAGAAACTAGCATTGGAGCTGAGGCAGCACGGGCTGCGGGAAAAGCGTTTGCAGATCCAGCAGAAGCAACCAGAAACATTGTGGGAGCCTGCACAAGCCAGCATGAGGCAGAACCAGGAGCAACTCCTCATGGGAACACTAGCAGTGAGGAACCCAGAGGCAACTGTTGGGACCCAGCTCCAGAGTGAGCCTGTACCCCACAGTGATGGACATGTGAGTCCTATGCCCTGAGTGTCAGGATGCAGGATGCCAGGTTATCGTTGAGTTCTCATTTTATTTTCCTTTGAGGAGCCCAAAGTACATAGAGATAGGGTTGGCCCAGGAGGGAGTACCCTGGCAGGAACCAGAGAGGCCAGATGAGGGGAGACAGTGGTAATGGATTGCTCCCACTTGAGGGATATGGCCACAGCAGCATAGCTCCGCTAGTGGTGCTGGAAATTACCCCAGTTCAGGGAGAGAGCCAAACTAACCCAAGAAGGGATGTTGGAAAACCAGGTCAGTTTTGGGTGCAGCTATACATGGGTCGGTGCTGTGGCTGAATTTCAGTTGGCGAGTGGACGGGGTGTAGGGAGGTGGAGTCCCAAGTCACTCGCTATTGCACCTAGCTGGCCTGAGGTGGGGAACATCTCCCGATCTTTGGAGGAACCTCCCATTTTCTTCTCATCCCACCAAAGACATGGCAGGTGAGTGGGGAGGTGACTGCCCCAGACACTGAGGCTTTGACTGTCAGCAGACTATTTGCCTGGCACACAGACACTTGAGAAAGCAAAGTCATTTGTGGTGGATGTGGAAATAGAAAAAAAGTGTTACATGAACAGTTTATAATAAGCATGTTAACTGAGGCTAAGCTCATAGAAAAATAGGACTGGAATGGACCTCACGAGTCCATCTAGTCCAGCCCCTTGCTCAAGACAGGATTATCCCTGACTAAGCCATTCCTTCAAACCTGCTCTTGGAAACTTCCAGGGATAGAGATTCCAGTTTCTCTAGGTAGCCTGTTCCAATGCTTGACCATGCTTAAAGTTAGAAAATTCTTCCTAATCTCCAACCTAAATTTCACCTACTGCAGTTTAAACCATTGCTCCTAGTCATGTCTCCTATGGTCTCCTAAAACCTATCTCCATAGTTTCTGTAATCACCCTTCAGGTATTTGAAGACTGTTACCAAGATACAAATTGTTCTTTTCCTTCTGCATTTCCTTTTGTGTTTATCTTTACTTTACTTATTTCCCTGCTGCTGCAATATTGTACATTTTTTCCTTTTGCAGAATTTCTTCTGTCTTTAATTAACTTTTTGCAAAAGATCTTATTGCTTATTTTACATCCACCTTGAATATGATACCAACATCAAAATCCATTTTTAATTATATTAAAGATTATTAATCTAGTAACACTTAGAAATTGGGCTATGATAACTTTTAAGGGAATCATAATACTATGCTACTTGTAGTTAAAATAGAGGTATACATGTTACATTTTCCTCCTAAACTTAGAGAATGTATACAGTAGATCAAGAACTGGAGAAAAACAAAGAAAGACATTTCAATCAGTCTGGCTTACCACCCATAGGAGTCCAGGACACAGGGTGATTGGGCAGGTCAAACCAATGCTTCCCCTGCCTCTGTGCCATCTCCAAACTCACGCCTGCCAAGACTTGATGGTATTTTAGACTTCTTGAGTTCAGAGGCTGCCACGAGACACAGGCTTGCTTATTCCACAACATGATGCCTGATTCCCCGGGTCTCACTGGGTTAGTTTCCATGTGAGGAGTCACCTTTCTGGAACAACCTCCCCACTTCATGCTTTAGGGACAGTAATCATGACCTACCCGCTGTCTCCCCCAAATAATACCCAAGCCTCTGAACTATTATCAGTCTTTGCCCCTCTGGGCACCTCATCTTAATACTCCACCAGGCCACCCTGGCCTTTGAATATCTGTCCAGGTTTTGGCCTTCTTGGCCTCTGCCCTTTTTCTCTAGCTGGCTCTTCTCTGCTCAGGCTCACTACCCTTGGGCCTGGCTTATAAATTCCAGATCATCTGCTCAATTTCCACAAATCAAACAGAACATAGACAGCTGGCTTCCTTAAATTTTCCTCCCCTGTCCAGGGCTAACATGGTAAATGAAATCAAAATTAAAGAAAAAGAACATTACTGCTTTAATAGCAAACTTTTCACAGTCACAACTCCATCATGGGGGCATGGGGGAGGGCACGGAGTCACTGCTGCTAGCAACTCCTCCTGGGCTTGCAGCACTTGAACTGCTGAGATTTCCAATGCCTGAGACATAAGGACTCCCAAGCCTCCACATGGCCCCAGGAGAGCTTACTCACCCAGCCTACCAGGTCTCTCCCTTCTTCCCTCTCCTTGCTTGGCTTCCAGTGTGATTTAAAGGTCTGAGGACCCCTTTTGACTGGACAGTTTCCTGTCTCCCTTCACCGTCCCTAGGAGTGACACATCACCTAATTAGCAAGAGGCCTCTGTGCTGGTTGCTGCATCCCCTTAAAGAAAAGTGCATCTGACTCCCTGATGTAGACCTACCCCCTCTATTCTGACCCCTATTTCTCTCTTTCTTTTCCTCTCTCAGTTTGTTAACCGGGCTGGAGTCCCCTGTTACAAATGTTCTCAGAAATATTTTGTGAATTTTTAGGAGAATTCCCATTTGCTTGAATGAAACAACTCATGAATAACAATAACCACTAGGGGAAAATTACATGTTCATGTAGTGATAAAAGGCCACTTCTCTTGTGTAACATTTGTAACGTGTCAAAAGCAAAGACAGTTGCATTTCACTTTCCTTTCAGAAAAAGACACTAAGTAAACGGCATCCACTCCCTATAGTGGTACTGATTTTCACAATGTGTTATTTATTTTTCTGAGGATCCCACTGACTTCTAACAATGCTGCTGTCCCTTGCTCTCTTTGGGAGTTTTGGTTTGATATACAAGAGGAAGAGGACTCTTCAGGGATCTCTTGGCGTGACTCATTCACAACAACCAAGAATTGTATTTTACTGTCCAACAAATATGGAATTTTTATTGTGATTGTTTATTTCCATATAATTTCATTTTATGCAGCTTTCTTTTACCCTTCAGGAGGTCTTTGTCCTTAAGTGAAGGGGGAAAATAGGGCAATTAAATTATTATATAAATAGGAGGTTTTTTTCTGTTTCAAAAAGCTAGACAGATCAAAGGCTAATGGTTTTAACACTTAAACTACACAATCCAGAGATTAATGGCGAATATTCCTTTTCTTTCCAACACCCAGAAGAAAATACGATCACTCGAATGCTATGGTTAAAAATAAATATAAATATATTGTTTAACATTCAGAAGACTAATGTACTCCATCAACAAACTCTGAATGAGCAGACTCCAATCAGATTCACGGTGAGACTCTGGAGAACACTGAGTATTTCCTGTATCTTGGAAGCCATCTCTTGCAGAAGGCTAATATCGATAAATTCAACATCACCTCAGATGTGCAAGTGTCATCTTCAGATGCCTGAGGAAATGGGTGTATGAAGATTGTGACTTCAGATCTGAAACCAAGCTCATGGTGTATCGAGCAGTCATGATCCCTACCTTACTGTGTGGAGCTGAGGTGTGGACAACATGCAGGGTTGTCATTGGTAAGTAGTATCAATACTGCCTACAGAAGATCCTTCGGATCCAGTGGCTAGACAGATTCACCAACATTAGCATCCTCTTGCAAGCAAACACCATGAGCATTGAGGCAATGATCATCTGACATCAACTTCGCTGGGTTGGTCATGTCATCCAGATGTCTGACTCCCAGAGTGAGTTTTATTTCTCTGCCTCAGTCAAGGCATGCACTCAAGAGGAAGGCAGAGAAAGCACTTAAAGAGTGTCCTCAAGGTCAACATGAATAAAATGTAACATAGATATCAATTCATGGGAGACTATTGCCCAGGATGGCCTAAATGGAGGAAAAGCCTGCTGCAAGGATCTCAGTACTTTGAAACCTTATGATGACAACAGAAAATGGAAAAACAGGAACGGCAGGAACAGCATCTAGCAGGCTGAACCAAGAAGCCAGATCCATCCACCCTGGAAAGAATCGTGCCCAAGCTGCAACAGAGTCTGATGATCCCAGATAGGCCTCGTCGGCCATCTTTAGACCCCCAGTTAAGACACTCATGGAAGACAATTATCCTTGACTGCGAGGGATTGCTGCTGCTGATTAGATATATGAACAAAACTAATCAAATGAAAAAAAAAACCAACCCAACTTGGAATGCCTGAAAGAATGGTTTATTGATGTGACAGGAAACTAATTTTTTGCCGTAATAACATTGTTGCAGAGTGGATCAGACTGTGGCTACATCCATGTCTGGGTGACACTAATCCCTTGCAGCTGAGCTGTTTAGTCTGTTCGCTACAGCGAGGTTCTTGGCCAATGTTTTGTCAGGCTTGGGTTCACTATGTTGAAAGATACTTCCCTACCTTTCTCCCTCAGCTCTTCCTGCTCAAGGCAAGAAAGGTAAAAATTTAGCTATGTTGGAGGGAATCTTGATGAAACTTTAAAATAATCTCTTTTACTTAACTATTAGTTTGTTTCCAGGACAGTGCTAGAGCTATTGGGTACCACTTTGCTTCTAGTGGCTTCAGGACATGGTTTTTAGTTACTGAATGAATAGGGCTGCTCTAAGATTCATTGAAGCCAATGAATATCAATTGATTTTGGAGTAGGTTCTTTGTCAATATTTGAATCTTCCTGCATGTATGAGCTTGATTTTGATCTGCACCATTATTTCTCCATAATAATATCCTGTATTTTAGGTTCAATTTTCTTGATTCATTAAAATTATTTTGTAGCCAATTATTATGCATGTCATGTAATTAGGGTAAATGTGTAATCATGTCATTAGGATTTAATGATGTAATATAAATTTACTTATTAAACCTAATGAATAAAATGAGAGACACATGTGCAGCAGACAGTTTGAAGCTTCCACACAACAGCTGATGGCTTCTGCAATATTAAGAAAGGCTCCCAGTTTGTACTACCGGGTGCCTGAAAACTGAGTTAAAACAAATAAGCAAACAAACTATGGATTTCAGTAATGCATCTCAAACATGCGAATTTTGGTTTCACCCTTCTGATACCTTAAAAAGTCATAACAGTTTAAATGTGCTTACAGGGGAGAAAACAGTGCCTGTTGTGAGGCTTTTTTTCTTCTACATTTTAAATCTGATAAGGTTTGTGAAGCTAATTTCTAGGTCCATGTGCTGAGAGGCTCCACTGTAATAAGCTCTGCAGAAGAGAATTCCTTGCATTCTTGTTATTATTGCATTATGCAGCAACATCTTGCCAGCGTAAGATGCCGCTGGAAAGTGAGCAGATGTAGTAGTGTATTCAACAGATAATAATTTTGTAGTAATCAGGCCTTCAAAGTGCAGCCAGAGGCCTTACTCTGATCTTACAGATGCTGATATTAATCAAGAGTTATTCTAATTGAGCCCTTTTTATTAGGCACTGTACATACACATAATAGTGGAGTCCTTGCCCTAAGGAACTGAGCTTCTCAATAAAGAAGAAAGACAATGGTGGGAAGGAAAGGAGTATTATTACTCCAAGCAGCACCATAGCAAGGGGGGATGAACGGGGTGACACTAAAGCAAAGGGGTGCCAACAGGAGATGCCTAGCTAGGGTAGGGCTCTGGACAGAGCTGTGAGCGGCTTGTTTGGAGGGGCACAGGGACAGGGGAAGGTTAGCTCCTGCCACTACATACACTCCTGGCCAAGCATGTGGGGGGAGGTGTGCCCACTGGATCTGCATGCAGGGCAAGGGCAGGCTGCAGCTGTGGGCTTTGCCCTGGGCGCTAAACTTTGTTGCTACGGCACTGACTCCAAGTATACCTTGATGCTTGTTTCCACTACTGTTTCCAGAAGGATCACTGCTAAAACATGCCCAGAGAAGTCCATAGCAGATCTAAGGAGTACATTCCTTAGATGAAGAATTAAAGTTAATACTTTTCATGCCTATGGAGCATTGTTTAGTATGTACTGGGAGCATCTACACAAGATGTTTACTGCAGAGTTGCCTAATTAGTTCTGCAGTAAAGTCTCAGCATCTATACGAGCGAACGTATTAGTCCACAGTAAATTAATAAACACCACTGTAGGTTAGTACCTGTAAGCACAAGTATATCTTGCATTGGTATTTAGTGCATTGCAATGGACACATAGACACTGGCAGGGTTGGCTGGGGCAAGAGGATGCTTCAGTGCGGGGGCTGCCTGCTGGCTAGCTCCACACTGGAGCACTGTCATACTCCAGGTAGCGGTCCCAGGATACTTGTAAACACAGCACCCAGGAGCAATAAACTTCCAGGTGAACTGCACCAGAGTTTATTCAGTCAAATTAATTGCACATGTAGATGTGCCTATTAATATTTGAATATTTTATGAAGTGGTTAGATCCATCAAGAAAAATCTTTTTTTTTGGCAGCGAGAGATTCTCATATCTCATTGCTTTCCAAAAATGTTCCCAAATGAATCTGAGCTGAATCATAGTTATTTCCCAATACACTTAAATTAGAACAATATGGTGACTGCCTTGAAGCCTTTGGGGACATGTTAATTAGCAAGAGAAGTTCTGGTGCTAGAAGAATTTCTGAGTCCACCAGGATAGAGACGTGGCAGTCTGTGGCTTGTTTATGATTTTCATGCTCATAAATTGCTGTTCACTGAATTTAGTCTAAATAAGGGGGGAAGAGTCATTCTGGGCATGCTGTGGTGCCACCTAGCTCCTCCTGTATCTGCCTGCCATGTAGAAGGAGAACCCACATTGTGCGCTAAGAAAGGGGCAGCCTGGTACCCGCTGCGGACGCAGCCAGTTCCTCAGATGACAAATCAAAGCTAGATGAAGTCACCAGTCTGACTCTTCCTCACATAACTTTTAGTGTTGTTTTTTTTCTCCTCGTCTGAGGCTGCTGAAAAGGAACTTTCCATACAACCACTTACCTTCAGAGCTAGTCTTGCTTGCGGTCCTTGAGCAAAGTCTTGAGCAATGTGCAATCTATATAGGTCTGCAGTTGCATATGACTTGAGATTTCTGCTTCGCGAGAAAGCTACTAGTTAGAAATATTCCTTGCACAATGGTGTTGCAGTGATTGCTTTAGCTTTGATGTAATTTCTAGATACAATTCAAAGGGAGGATTTAGATATATCGAACTGTAGATGGCATGGATTCACCCCCACCCACTCTTTGCAATGGAAGACTTTCCTAACATTTCCTCTGTTGGAACACTGATAAGACGGAGACAGGCCATCTCGTCTCCCAAACTCAGTGGAGGGCTCTTATTTGTCAAGCTTTTTCAGTTGGTTTGGCAAGGCCAAAGGTTTATCTTCAAACTGAATTTTTTCCTTTTTTTTATGAACTTAAACTCTGTTTTTCACTATAATTTAATCCTGTTCACTATGGTAGTACTTAAAGAACTGAATTCCATTGTGCAAATACAAATGCACAGTAGTTAATAGTCCCTGTCCCCAAAAGTTTACTATTTAAATAGTAGAGTGAAACATGAGATGGAGAGCTGGATATAAAACATAAGTAGGGTGAACAGTGTGATGACAGAAATATGTCATGTTATTTCCACTGGGGTTTTTTTTTTAAAGTAATGGAATACAACAGGACTTGACAGCATGCTTAAAGTTAAGTATGTGGTTAAATGCTGTCATAAACAGGACTTAATAAATGCTTTTACTGATTTGATGCCTGACTGCCAATTTATCCATTCATGCTGACAGAAATTATTCAAGGAAGTTCAAGTTTCTAGTGAGGTTTGGGGTGACTTTAATTTCTTTGTGACCTGTTTTGAGTCATTAATTAGATATTGTGAGGAAGTTATAAAATATGTTTTTATTACAATAATTGATGTCTAATTCTGGAGCTTCCGATAGGAACACTTTCAAAATGAAAACTAAATGGAATAACCAAAAATACAACAATCACTCTGGCACAAATTCAGCCCTACTTTATTTTTGCTGCCACCTCACTGAAGCCTTAAAGATCAAACATTTTGAGGGTTCATTTTTTTCTGTACTGTAACAACTGTTTCGGAACCAGGCAATCTCTTTGAAAACATCAGTATGCCATTGAAGTAACAGAGTGAAGAATCAGCAGTGTGTATTTAAAGGTGTTCTTGGAAACGGTGTGGTCACCTTTAACAGGTCAGCATTTGCCAATACTTCTTGCATTGTAATGATGTTTGTGCCTATTACTTTTTTTTTTTTGTTACAGTTAGAAGTTTGGATTCCAGTCTGTTATAGTATATCTTCAAACAACAGCTTAGTCAATGGCAAGCCGTAATGGCATGCCAAGTAACAGAAAATACATTGGAGTAGCTGAAAAGTCTCTGTTATATTTTTGTTGTCTTAAACCATTCTTTATCACTTGGTACTTTAAGCTATTGCAAAGAAAAAATAGGCTGAAAAGAGATGTGGAATTCCAAATCAAGGCAAATCCAGATAGGTAAACTCCTAATTGTTTGTTTTAATTATTGTTTTTAATATAAAAGTGCACTTTGGGGTAACAGCTGGTGATTTGCTGTTACCTTTGGGTGCCTGCCTCTTTAAGGGCAGAGGCAGGTAGGTACCAAGTGCCTGATGAAGGCAATCATTTTGGGAACCCTAAGCATATAAAGGCTGCAGTTTGCTGCTGCCAGCCCAGGCAGAAATGACTCCAGGCTGAATGGCATGGAACACCTAGAGGTGAGAGCAGGAGGCTCTTGGGCCTAGGGAAGACCTAAAACTGCACTCTCCTGGGGAAGGGTGACCTGGTGGGGCTTCTAGTGGAGTAGGAGCCCCCAGGAAATGCCAGGCCAGTTACTTCCCTGGTGAAAGGCAGGTAGGGACACCTTAACCCCAGCCCTCACCATTTGGTGGGTAATTCTGAGAGCTAGGGGAGTAGTGGGGGCTAGGTGTGCCCATGTGTAGGTGACTGAGCCCAGCAGCGATGCAGATCTCAGAAAGGGGGTAGAGCATTGGGAGGCCCTGCACAAAGTAGGGCTGAAGTTGAAGTAGGCTTGAAGGGCGGTGTGTGTGAGGGGATTGAGTAGGGCTGAAATGCAAGCAGGCCTGAAGGACAGTCCCAGGGGTACACTGAATAGGGCCGAATGGGAGTAAGCCTGAAGGCCAGTGCAAGGGCCAGCCCCGTGAGAAGCTGGTTGCAGGCTTGACCCCAGGGTGGGGCGTAGTGCAGAGTTGCCCAGTGAGGGGCTTGGGGCAGAATTAGCCCAGGGTTTGGCACAAGGCCAGATCACGCAGAGTAGGCGAACTCGCAGGAACCAAAGGACTGCATGGTGAGACCAGTATGTGAGTGGCGAAGCCTGATGGCCCAAGAGGGGCCACTCGTGGAGAAGCAAGGGCAGGGGAGTGTGGTCCAGTAATGGGTGGTATGCCAGAGGGGGGTGGAGTTTAAGAGTCCTCCTGTGAAAGGGGGGGTGGTATGAATGCCCAACTTTGGACTGGGTTTGCTCTGGTCTCAGACCAGGGAGCTATACTAATCTGGATGCGATCTGTGAGTCATGGGCTGTGGTGTAGGATAAGTTTGGAGCTGCAGATAGCATCGGGGTAGTAATGGGCAGTCTCTCACCTTATACCATCAGTTCCTGGAAACAACAAAGTTGTGGCAGGCGAGATTGGGTGGTCTGCCCCATAGAGACAGGTGGGCGGGCCAGCAGGAGATTCAGCCCTGAGAGCAACCCCCCCGTTGCATTTGCTCTCTTAAATTGAATTATGGGAATAGCTAAACCAGCCAACCAAAACAAATACCAAAAGCTAATTAAACAAAAACCACCCAATTCCCTTCCTCAAAAATACCGGAAAAGAAAAATGAAAATATGCAACGCTCATCTACATTCAAAATGACTATATTGTATTTAAAAATTTATCTTGCTGTGGAAGACTCAAGTTGCAACAGCAAAAAAAAAAAAGGCACCCTGATAAATAGTAGCATTTATTATAATGGTACACATAGTGCTGTTGTACTAGTAGAAAACAATATTTGATTAAAATAGAATCCCTTTTCTACATCATTAGACCCTTAGCTGATAGAAAGTGGTATTGAGTTATTGCTTTGCTTTACACAACAGAATTTTTGGCCAAATATTTTTCATTAGGTGCAGAAAGGAAACCTAATACATTGAAATGGAAACAACTGTTTTTTTTCAGAAACAGTAAACTGTTACAGAGGAATATTTGTTTAATTTAGCAGTATAATTGAATTTAGTTATGTTGTAAATTGTATACCCAGTAGACAGGCCTTCATAATGATATGGCTTACTGCACCAACCCCCAGCCTTGTCTGTTTAGCCTATTCAGATTTTAAATCCTTTGAAGCAGGGGGTGCCTCTTATTATTTGTATGTACAGAAAGTAGCACCGTGGCTGCCTAGTCTAAGCTGGGATCTCTTGCCCTACCTTAAGACACATAACGATTGTAGGTATTCTAGACATAATATTCCCACACTTTGCCTGGGCAATTAAAAGCAGAACATAAGATATTCATTAGAACATGTGGAAATTCTCCTCCCTCCATTTTTGTGTGATGGTCCTGTTGTTGAAAGTGAGGAGCTTGGATAAGTTATTCAGACTTATTGCAGAAAAGAGTTGGTGCTGTCTGAAATTGCAAATAGCCATTTCCCTTAGCTATTTGGTTCTTTTCTCCCAGTCGATAATCATTAACCTTTATTTTACAAAGCTGAATAGGAGAGTCAAATGGTATTTCTGTGATATTAATGTGGTAGATTCCATTCCAATGGGTAACTTGGATCCTTTCCTCAAGAAAGTCTCTTTATCACTTTACCAATGTCACCTTTTGAAGCCTGCCAATAGCTTTAAAGCATGACTTTTTCGTTCTTCTCAACTTACTGTTCACTACAAGTTGTGGTTTGCCAGGGTACAAGAGGAAAATGTGTTTATTACTTAAATGCAATGTTTTGTTACAATTTGATGATATTTCAGCAGCTTTTAGTTTGCTTGTCAAAACAGCATAGCAATTCTCTGCTAGTCAGAGATCTCTTAGGATGTGACAACAAACCTTTAAAGATGATAGTGCTTTTGCTGTGTGATTTTTTTTCTTCTTTTTTTCTACCATCTTATGGTCTTAAAATGAGAATAAAGATTTTTTTGGAGAAGTGCCTGCAAAAGGTAGATATTCAAGTCTGTGAAATTAAATGCATTATTTTGTCCATTTTACTCCAGTTACCCCAAAACCACACTTTAACACCATTCATATTTGGAGTTGCTTATTACCTCCTGGCAGTCTCCTCCACCATTTTTTAAAAATAAAAAGTTAGTTAGATTTCTTCTCCATTTTTGGATTTTTTTTTCCATCTGCTTTGAGCTTTTGTGATGCCCCTGTGCATCACAACTGTGCAAACTATCCTAAGGTCAGATATGAACCTTAAAACTGTATGATGACCACACTTAAACAGGAAAGAAATGGCAAGATTGACATAACTGTCATGAACGGGAAGGGGTATTTGATCTTGCCTATATAAGCTCTTCATAGACAGTGCCTGTATAACAATTCTCATTTCAGCCATCAACAGTGATTGAACTGTGGTTTTTTGAATTTAAGTGCATGAACCTCTGAGGCTTTAGATTAAAGGTTAAATCTTTCATTTAAGAGCTGTACTGCATGTGTATCTTATGCAGAGGGGCATATAACATGTACTCAGCCATGAGTTGTTATGCCTATTTGTCTCTTGCCCTGCACATCCCTTCATTCTCTGTCCACTTTACTTTTTTCATTCCCCATTTCTGCTTCTCTATTTCCATGTATCTGCATTTCTCTTCTCATTTTTGTTTTCCTCTTTGTTCCTGGCCTTTTCCTAGGTATTCTGTGTCTTGCTTTTTTCTCTCCTTTTAGTTTATTTTGTCCCCCCAGAAAACTCTTTTTCTTTGTGGTAAGCAAATTATGCATCTGAAGTTTTGTTTTGGAAATAACATTTTATTGGTTAGAACTGTTCTAATAGATAAAACAATGGTGCAGAACACAGCATTAAAAATACTACACATCGCAAGGAACACTTGCGAAGTTGTCAGAATATTACCTAAAGTGGTGAATCAATTTTGTTTTTCAATTGCATGTTAGCACAATAATATAGAATTAATAATGTGTCTTTGGCCACTCTACTCTTCTCAATCTGTAAGAAGTAATCCTAATCTTTTTAGTTATTAAATGCTCCCTGCATAGTTCTAAGTGCACTCAAATCCCATGGAAATCAATGTGATCTTTATGTAGAGATGTGTCAAACTCTTGTGGTCACATGAGTCTTGAGTTGACCCACAGGCAGCATGCACATGCACCAAAGCAGCCAGAGAAGGTGCTGGATCTGGCTTGCGGGGGATCCACAGCACCACCCCCCCCACACACATACACCCATATACACAATCACACAATCCTGGATCCAGTATCTGTGGTCCCCACTCTGGCTGGTTCAGGACTATGTTGCACATTGCACTTTCTCTGGCCAGTTTGGTACAAAAGCCGTCTGTGGCACTCACTCCAGCTGGTCTGGGGTGAACGTCTCATGCAGCACAGGTCCTTGACCAGCTAGAGCAGGCACTAGAACTGGTATTCAGGGGACCCATAGCCCCTTGCCTCAATATGTGCCAGATCCAGTGCCCCATCTGACCAGTCTAGGACAGTGCCACATGGGTCTGCTCCAGGATCTGAGGTGTACACTGTAGCCACTCTGGACTGAATGGACCTGTTGTTCTGTGTGGGTCCAGTCCCAGACTGGCCAGAGCAGGTGTTGAATCCAGCATGTAAGTGTGAAGAGGGGCCCTGGGTTTCCTGCATGTTGGATCCAGTGCCCTCTCTGGCCAAACTGGCAGGTACTGCATGTCTGTGGGTCAATTGGAGACACAGGACCAGCACTGTAGGCTGGATGATATGGCTCCGTGGGCCAGATGACACCCTGATGTAGACAACCTTTTAAAATTTTAAAGGACTTAAAGCAGTTTGAACAAAGATCCACTGTTGTCCTTTCACTCACACAGCTTGCAGTTAGAAAAACTGACTAGTTGTAGACTTTCATTGCCAATGAACTCACTCCTACAGGGTTGGATTGAGATGCGAAAAGATGTAAAAGGCAAAGATGTGAAAGATTTAAGAAATCCCTTTTCTTTCCTATGTGTGGGCTTGCAAAACCTGGAGTTTGAGCACATGACGACTGTAAGAAGGATCACAGGGGGCAAAAGAGAAGTAGTGGTAGAATTATCACAGGGTCACCTATGGCTCCTCTTTGCTTCAAGCTGTATTAAAGTCTGAATCTAGCCATGACTTACCTGTTAATTGGTTCTTTGAATACTTGTGGACATATATATTTTGCTGTAGGTGTGCATGCATCAAATGCACTTGAATCTTCCCTTATGGTTTCTTATGAAGCAGCTCATGCACCTGCCTTGCACTCAATAAAATACTTCCAGAAATAAAGTTAGGTGCTGAGAGTTAGCCTAAATACAGGTTTATTGGTAAATCCATCTGTCTACTAGCACTTCTCATAAGTTTAATAGATTTCATAGACATTAGGGCTGTGTAACAGTGAACCTTAACCCTGTTACTAAGAGACAGGGTGACCCCTTTAAGTCCAGAACCTTCCAATCACGGCTGGCTGGTCAAGTAGGGGTTAAGGCTCAAGCCCTGCCAGCCAGTCAGGTGACTCAAAGAGGAAAGCCAGGACCCTACAAATGGCAAGTGGAAAAGGCCAAAGGGGCAGCAGGGAGGTGGACTCCCAATGACTACAGTGCCGTGGCTGCAGTTTCTGTCAGAAGACTACACCATGCTTGGAGCCATACTCATGATCACCTAAAGTAAGCAGGCATGTTGCCTCCCTTGTTTAATGTTAACACATGGTGTGACATGGGAGGAGGAGGCCTCATTGGGAGGTCCACTGCAGTGTCAGAGAGGCCTCATTGGGGGCCAGAGGGGGCACAATATTCAGGGGTGAGTAGACAGAGGGGCAGGAGCCTGAGTAAGGATTTTTTTGAGAGCTAGAGCCTGGGAGTCAAACCCTGATTAAGCGGGGGGGGAGTCTATTTCAGGCCTTGGGTGCTCAGACAATAAAGAAGTTTTTCTTTATGTGCAGTGTAATATACTCTTGCAGGAGTTTGTGACTATTGGACCTTGTCATCTCCTGGGGCACTCTGGTGAACAGATGTTCCCCCAGAACCTGATGTACACCCCCGATGTACTTATAGGCTGCCACCAGATCACCCCTGAGCCTGCACTTCTCCAGACTGAAGAGTCCCATGGCTCTCAGCCTCTTGCCACAAGGTCTGTTCTCCAGCCCTCTGATCATGCGCGTGGCTCTCCTCTGGACTCTCTCAAGCTTCTCCACGTCCTTCCTGAATTGTGGAGCCCAGAACTGGATGCAGTACTCCAGCTGCGGCCTCACCAAGGCTGAGTACAGTGGGAAGATGACATCCTGGGTGTTGCTTGAGAAGCATTGGAAGATACAAGCCAGAGTTTTGTTTGCTTTGCTGGCTGTGGTGTTGCATTGGTGGCTCATGTTCATCTTGTGATCAGTCATGACCCCCAAGTCTCTTTCAGCCATGGTGCTAATGAATGTGATGCCTCTTAAATACAGTACTTTGTATCTTTGATGTCAACACATTTTAAGTGGATATGTTTTATTGTGTAATACCCACACATACACTGGGTTGTAGATTGTGGTTCTGTGGGCAAGATGGCTCTTGTTTTTCTGGCCATGCACTCAGTTTGCACAGATACAGGCCTCACCTTGCCATGTCCCTAATTGGACAACGCTTGGGTGATGTCACACCATGTGTATAAGAACAACTCAACTAAGATTTCAAGCTTTTTCTCCTGGGACTGCTTAATTCTGCACAGCTGGATTTGGAGCCAGAAAACTTGCTCCCAGTGAGGTGGTCTCCCCCCTCTTCACTAGAGAGGCAAATGAAAGCTATGGGATGGGAAAGCTTCAGGTATAGGGAAAGGAAGTCGGTCTCAGAGTTTGAGACTCCTATTTCCTCCTCCTTTCACTTTTTTTCTTAAGTAGGTTAATGCCATGGGGGTATTAATCCCTGGCAAACTGCTCAGGAATGGGTCCTGGGCAGTTAGTGGTCCCTGTGTTCGAGAATTGTATAGTTTCAGCACAGTGGTGTAGCTGAGATTGGATGTCCAGGCTACAGCCATAGGCCTGGGCCGTTTTTGCTGTTTCACAGCTATTGCATTTCAGCCTAACTGTGAGGCTGAACCAAAGCCATATGTTTGGCTAGCAGAGTTGAGCGAGGGTGAAGGATGGCACAGTTTGAGCCAGGGTGACACCTGGCACTTCTTGTTGTTTATCCAGGCCTCAGTGCAGTATAGGCCTGGATGGCTTTTTGCTGCCCAAAGCAGGCCCAATGAGATTGGCCTGAGCCTTCTTTTGTCCCTTTTTATAGCTTATGTCCCAACCAAGCAGTGTGATTGGGTGCTAGATGTAGTTCAGACCCAAGCCAAAATAGGCCTGACTTTTCCTTCAAGTTCTTTTGCAGTTTTCTGCCCAGCAGAGCTGGGATTGGGACTAGGAATTTTGGGGTATGCTGATGAAAACTGCAGTTAACTCCTCAAAGCCGCCATGCAGAAGTGGGGGTCAGTGCTCTACCACTTCTCTGGGAGCAATGGAGCAATGCAGAAGGACCCACACCCTCAAGCAGCTCCCCATGGTGCAGTGAAGTCACGAAGCAGCTCATAAGACTCTCTGTTGTGGGCCCCCATCGCCACCCATTGTTGAAGGGCAGGTCTAGGGGTGCAGACCCAGGAACTACCCGTTGGGGAGCTCCAAGTCCCAGACTGCCTGGGTATGGGTGAAGCCACCCCAAGAGGGTGCCACCTATAGACTTTGCTCTAAAGCTAGTAGTGTTTTAAATTGCATTTAGTATTTTTCTCTGTGTTTTGTAATAAATATGTCTTTTGAGTTCAAACTGCTTGCAAGAAGGGGGTTTTGTTTATGTGCGACACTAGTAATTCATTCAGTGTTCCCCAATTTCGGGGTGAGGGCTCGAGCCAAGGAAAAATACTTAGTACCTCAAAAGTGAACCCAGCCC
Organism: Crocodylus porosus; assembly: GCF_001723895.1. NCBI lineage: Eukaryota > Metazoa > Chordata > Crocodylia > Crocodylidae > Crocodylus > Crocodylus porosus. The sequence continues at coordinate 2,003,145 of NW_017728917.1, forward strand.
TTGTTGCTGCCAACTGGTTTCCTGGCAGAAGGGTTACAATTGCTTGTATTTGATTCTTTGTTGTGTATTTTTTCCCCTTAAACCACTGATGTGTGATTTAGAAATCCAATAATACTAATGCAATAAAGAAACATGGTTATGTCCACTGAACAGGAAAACCCAATAAAATTATGGCTTTAATTTTAAGGTTGACCTTTACTGTAAATTAGTAGAAATCCTCTTGATTCTAAATTAAAAAGATTATTTTTCGGGGAGTTCATTGGATCAACAGGAATGGATGATTTGGGCCCTCTGACCCGTTCACTGCAATAATTCAATAACAGAAATAGCATTCCTAATAGATTTATCATTATGTCAGGAAAAACTCATATACAATGTTCTCTGAAACACCTGACGATTTCTATTCCAGGTCTTTTAATCAGAAACACATTGTCCATGTATTTGAATAGTGCCGTGCAACCGTGGGAAAGATCAATATTTAGGTATTCCTGTCGTCAATATGAAATGGAAAATGGTCTGATCCCTTGGCAGAGAAAATGTATTTCCTTTCCTTTAAGTTTAAGTAACTGGGAAAAGGCGTGTGCAATAGCAAAATGGAACATGAAAGGTGTATGAGAAGGTGTGTGGTAGCTGTGCAGCAATCCTAGTGTCTCTCTTCACTCCACTTGGGCTGCAACCATAGTTGTGTCCCGCATGGTCCCTTAGTGGAGGGAAGGGTTCTGGAGACTGGATACATATCGCCCCTGACTTGCACAGAGTTCAAAACCCTGCTGCTTTGGACAGACGTCTCAGGCAGACTTTGTCATAGAAAGTTTTGACCCTCAGAGCATCAGGATTTTGGGCTCTTCCACAGTAACTGGCTACTACACTGTGAAAGTGATGATGGATAGTGGCAAGGAGGAATAATGGAATAAGGCCTATTCATACTGGTTGTGAAGAAGGCAGCTCCAAAGCCCACAGACGGTATGGTGGTATGGTGCAACGCCCTACTCTAATCACATTTTTGAGCAAAACACTCATGCGTGAGAACTGCAGTAGCTCTTCTGCAGAACCTTTGCTACTGGATGAGCTTTGGCCTTGTGAATTATTATCCAAAGACACGCATCCAAACTCAGCAGCAGTTTAATGGGCAATGAGTGTTAGTAGTTAAACTACTCCATTGTGAAAAGGATTGCTGGTGGCATTTATATAAGGGATCATCACAAGTTTTAAGGCTTCTTGGTTAAGTATCCTGAAAAGCCAGAATGCATGTTAAAGCTGTGTGTTGCGCACGTGCAGCAAGGTGGCTTGCCTATACAGACACTGGGCATCAGCAGGGTGTTGTAGAAATGCACACCATGAGCTTTTGTTATTACAATTGATTATTTGAACTTAAAATGTAAAAAGGTACATTGAGCAATCAAGCTACATGGCAGAACCATAGATTTCTTTATTTGCTGCATCTTTGTTCAATAAGGTCTCTGGGATTTGATCAAATTGAGGTCGTAAGTTGTAATTGAAGATCTTAAATTGTCCTGATGAAGCTTTATTCCATATCAAAGTCTTATCATTTTTTTCCTAATAGGTCCATAAGAATAAATGTGCCTTTATCTTCCTTTGCGGGGAAAAAATGTATAAAACTAATGTAATATGCTAAGTATTCAGAATAACTTTCAAACCGTATTCTAGAATTTAACTGAAAAAATACTGTTGTTACAGGATTCTACAGAATGGGTCTAAAAACCAAAAATCTGTGATTTGAGATTTTACCCATATTCCAAAGCATTTGGAAAAATACCACATATTTAGCTTGATTTGAAAATTCACTCTACAGTTTTTCAAGCAGTTTCTTTAGACACGACTTACGTTTCTGTACAATCCTGTTTGTTTTGTTCCTGCTGAATTCTACAGGAATTTCCCATAATGGAAAAGCGTTTTTAAAAAATGATTTAGTTATGTGTATTTAACAAGCTACTTAGACAAGCCTCCAACATTAAGCAGCTGAGTCATGTCATAGAAGTGAAGTTCAGGCATACATTTAAGCTTGTTGCTGTGTCAAGGGAAAAAGAACTACAAAAGACAAGCAACTTAAAATGTACGTAAGGGACTCTTGAGTCTTTGATAGCAGGATTGGAAATGGTTGCTCTTTTTTTTTATGAAAGCTGAAGGTACTTTTAGGATAAATGATCCATTTAGTTTTGGATGAAACAAGAACTACACAAGAAAGAATATAAAATGTTCTATAAGAGACCTCAAGGTAAATAGAGTAGTCAGACATATGATGGAGGTTTGTATTAATGATACCCAATATGAAGACAGGGAAGCAAGCCGTAGTGAAAAAAGCAAGTGGCTTGCCCAAGCTCACAGAGACAGAATATGCAGTCTCCTAGTCTAGGCTGCTTCTCCGTTACTTTAGCTTTAAAATAAAAGAAGCTTGGAATTATGGGCTATGCCCTTTACTTATTTTCAGCACAGTTTGTAGAAGAAATAGTTGGGTGGTATAGATTTCTGTCTTTTAGAGAGGCTACCCATTCTTGCACAGCCTCATCATCAACCTTTTTGCCTATTCACTGTTAAAGTTATTCTGTTCTTTATTCTGTTCTGGTCAGCTTGTCCTAAGTGCAGTAGACTCATGTCTTTATAGTACCAGCTCTGTTGTGTTTGATGACCTCTAGTCTACATAATGACAGGCCAAGCATTGGTCTGGGCTCTTTACTGAAAATTCAATACTTCTGGTTTCTCAAACCTAATTGTGTGTGTTACCTGAATCTATGGGTCTCTTGGGACAATGTTTCACAGCCAAATATCCCTGAATATACTGCATGGTTATATATATACACTCACAAATCTGGGAATGGTTTTTCTTTGCTGGTTATGTAGAAAACGATACTGCAGAAAGTCGGGAAGCATAGAAAGACACGAGACTCTAGAAAGACGCAAACAAACCACAAAAGCATCTAAAGTTTTATTTAATGAGGTGTTTATGTCCAGGCAGTTTTAGAGCTAGGAATGACTCTCCCCATCATAACAGTCCACTGCATGGAGCTGGTAAAAATGCATCAAAATGAGAGATGTTATAAGTCAACAAAGAAGCACAGAATGAACGGCACTGCCCGCTGTGTAGTAATGACACTCTCCCACGTACTCAAATGAATCTAGTATTTTGCTAAAGAAACTATCAGTTCAAACTCATTTGTAATGCTTCATCTGAATACCGGATGATGTAAATGTGGAAGCTCCTAGTTCCTCGTTCCCCACATCTGCTTATTTTTCCCTTTGGATGAGGATCTTTACTTGAGCAAGTTGCATTTATTAAGCAGTGTAACACTTGCTAATTCAATATCAACACAAATATACCAATAACATGTTTACTTCCTAATTCTCTTATATTGCCACTAATTGCTGAAACGGTGTTAAGCTCCATTTTCATTCACTCCCCAGCAATTAATTATGAATGGATTACAATGAAATCCTACCTGCTATTTTGTTACACCTACTTTGCCTTGTCATGCTTATTTCTTACCCAGCAGCAGGTGCCAGTGAGAAGATCTAAATTTCAGATCTAAACATATTTTCAATTTACTTGGTTCTGCCTTAATATTTTGAGAGCATGAGATTTAAAGAGGGAACCTTAAAGGCCTCTTCAGGAAGATTCACAGTGTTCATATTTAAAAGAAAATGTTTAAGTTTAATAGTCTGAAATTGCCTCTGTGTTGTCCCTCTTTCATGCGTATAGACTTTCATTGCTATAGGCAAGTGTTTTTGCATACAACCAAAATTAAACACCCAGTCAAATGGAGGAACTGAATGCCTGAGGTGGTGGTACGCAAAGGTGCAGATGCATTTAATTCTGTACGTTTGAAAATCTGAGCCTGTGAGTCTAATCAGGCAGCTTAAATTACACATTACAAATACCCTCTCCTACTGGCAGACATTTTGTAATCAGTGTGTGGGTTGAAACGTGCTGTTAGAAAATATGCAATCAATGTATTTTTATGCTTACATTTCACATCTAATGCAGGGAAATGTTTCACCAGTGAAACACTGATGAAACACACCCAAAACCAAATCATCACCTCACACACATTGTCACACTCCCGTAAATACAGAATATCAAGAACGAATTTCATAATGAATATATTACCAAATCCCAACAGGGCTCTACGCGACTCAACTTTTAAGATCTGAGGTTGACACCTAAAATTAAAAGGATAGTCACTTAAATACTTTTTCTCAAGGGCTGCAGCTCAGTAATTAGATTTGCCAGTAGCTCTTTTTCTAGACAAGCTGAATTCTATGGATTTCATCCACAAGGAGAAAATGACTTGGTGGCTTTTTTTCCCCTCCCATTTATAGAGCTTAAAAACTCTGCTGCCTGTGTAAGTATTAATGGTCACAGATAATAGCTATTACAATGTTGACCTCTGGGGAGATTAGCTGGTCTAGCAAAGTCCTTCATGATCTCTCTTTACTGCTTTGCTTTAATGTACTTCTAGGGAGAAATTGTAGCACTGGTTATTGATGGGGAGGTAAAGGTTATATAGCTAGCAAAAGTGGTTGTACTGGTTAACCTCAGGAAAAAACCTAGAAGCTACAAAAGAACAAGAAAGGAGCTTGAAGCCTTCATTCCCATCTTAAGATTAATAAAATAATAACAATGGAAAAGAAACCAGGGTGAATGGCAAATAAGCCTCACTTCAGAGCTGCATTGTCACACTCTGAAGAATTTAATGGGACAACGTCACTATTCAAGATCATCAAAGTTTAAAAGTCATTGATTGTTTTGGTCATCTCTTTTGTCCACAGGTGTTCAATGCACAATAGACAGGTGAAATGCTATCCCAACACGCTGTTCTTGAATGAATCCAAATCTTTTAGATGAATATCTCTAACTTTGCTAGAAAGATGAACTTGAAGAGAATTTGTCTTGCAATGGTTAATCATGTTTTTGCTTTAGAAAAAATGCATCCTGTTTTTAGGTTGACTTATGCTAAGTTTGACTTCAAGTTATTGGTACACTGTATTAGCACTTATGGATCATCATTCAATTTATCATCTCCTCAGTAAACTGTATAAACTGAAGCCTTTTATGTGGTTGTCATGAGCTGTGTTTCCTAGCATTGAGAATAAGCCTTCACTTTCCAAGTGTTTAGGAATGAAGGTAGAGAACAGCATTAAGCTGGTACTAGGAGTCCCTTGTTACTTATCACAGACCCAGTCCTCATCAGCAAGGACCAAAGGTAGTGCATTTAGCCGTTTCATTTGAGCTAAAAGAACATCTCCAAAGCTGTGAATAAGTTGTTGACTCTTATCTTCCATATATATGTGTGGTCAGCTGAAATAACCCTCCACACAGCTATAATACACTGGAAGATAGTCATATGGCCATGATTTAGGATGATAATAACAGCACAGGAGACGAGGGAACAGAAATTTTGGCAAAGAACATGGGAGCAGAGTCCTATGTTTATGAAAAGCAACAGGTGCAGAGAGAAATAAATGAATTAATCCATTACGGGCTCTTTCATGCCCTGTTCAACCTTGTACTTTCTAGATCTTGCTTTAGATTTAAAAACCATTGGTAGGAAGAAAAAAAAAGCAATAGCTGGAAAAAAGGGAGAACAAGATGGCTGAAGGGGACATGCTGGTCCAGATCCCTAGCATGTCAGAGCACCAAGCAGCACACTCAAGAATGACAGGCTTAGGGAGCTTTCTATTACATTTGCAACCTCCCTTCAACTGGAGCCTGCATCAGACCGCAGCCCAAGCCGGAGCAGTCTCAGGGCTGCTGTAACGTGTGCCGAGAAATCCTACCAAGGCCACAAGTTTGCCAAAGTAAACTACTGTCCCTACAATCTACAACCTCTAATATGCCCCTTACCATTTGTTGAATCCCCCCATACTCTTGGTGATGGGAGAGTGTTTAGAAGCTAGATAATCAAACCTAAAACACATTTAAGTCCCCTTTGCATCTCTAAAGTGTCTCAGAGGGATTTAGTGTAGGCCTCCTATTTGTTGCTTCCAGTTTATATATCAGTACACTCTAAATAGCCGTGCAACCTATGTTTCTAATGCCTGTGATGACACCCATGACATTTATTGATATATAATTTACGCAAAATAAATATTTCGGATGTGCTCAGATTTGTAAATACGTTCAGCTTTGTTTCCTCTGTGTATAATGCTATTTCTCCTAGTGTATAATGAATGTTTGGTAGCTTGAGTTCACTTTAATTTGCATGCTATTAGCAGCGTATTAAGTAGTACCACACAGCCTTTTTCACTCTCTTTTTCCCTCCCTCCCCACCAGCTATGTTAAATTGTTCAACTGTCTGATCCATCATGAAAGGAATTGCTCTACACAATCAGCTACATTAAAAATTCCAGGAATCAATACAGGCAGTGACCTTTAATGAAGCTGACATTTAACGGGATAGATCGCACATACAGTACATGACTGCTCACTCTGTTGCTTGATATCTCTCCCCGGAGTCCTACTACATGAGTTCTCTCCCTTTGATGTCTACCTTTGCCTAATTTTTATCTAGGTTATTTTCTTTTTCCTTTTGCATGACGACTGAAAAGAGGAAGTTGATGCCTCAACCCCTCTCTAAGATTGCATAGACCCTTGAAAGCACAATTTGAGAGCACAGCAGAATGAGCTAGGGTTAGACTTTAAACCAGAGGGATATGAAACAGGATTGCTGTATAAGATGGCCTCCTACGCTGAAGCTGTCTGATCTGTGAGGCTCAGTTCATGGCAGTTTTCAATTTCCGCCTAAACTGTTCTTTATTTTTTTTCTATTTGGTTTTAAATGAATTCACGAGTTGGATTTTCTCTCTAGACGAGTATAAATGCATCAGCGTACATGTCCTTCCCTCTCCTATATTAATTGTGACCTGGGTGGAAGGCTTCCCTCTTCTGTGCTAGCAAAGTTTGACATCCGAGCGAAAATGAGTTTTAAATAGGTGGAACTTGAAGGACCTGAAATGGTGTGACGGGAGTTTGAGTAGACCCGTAGAGTGGCTCGGTCCGTTGCAGCACAAGAAACTGGGGGGGGCTTGCCCAGAAGTCCACGTCGCACATAAAGGAGACCGCAGCATGAGTGAGGTCCTGTAACTCAGGTGTGGCTTTGTAGAGTGGTTGTGGTTGCATGCACCCAGGCCAGGGCAGGCCAGCTTAGAGGCACAGTCATTAGAGGTGCTGATCCACTGAGTTAATGATGACATACAATCACAGGAGAGATTATACCCTGGAGTGCCTGCAGAAAGCCTGAGAGCCAGACCTCTCCAGAGCTGCTGGTCAGCCTGCCACAGATTTCATGTACACTGTTTGGGGCATGCTACTAAGGCAAATGTTATCTCTCTGCTGCTTCTGGGGTTTTAAGTAAGTTATAGAATAAGGAGACTGTCCATCACATCTGTATGAATCCTAGAGACAGAGAAGAGCAGAGCACAGTGAAAGGAAAGAGTGCCACCACATGAATTGGCACATTTGCTACCCTGAGCTCAACGGAGACCTGGCAGAGATGTTCCAGGTCAGCACTGATGTGTTTTGGCGGCTGCTTGTGAAGTAGCTGTCTCTTGTGTGGTGGAGCCTTGGCTCTAAGCAGAGCTAGTCATCCTTCATTTTACCTCTCCCATGAAAGCCATTAATAAACTAATTAGAAACCAAGACGCTAATACCGATTTGCTGCGTTGTCTTGTTGAGTTCCTATTGATAGAATGGTAAAACAAAAATTCTAGTTTTTATAATGTTATTTTAGACTTCCTTCATACTTATTTTTTAAAAAAAATGTATGCTCTCCATCTTTGTGTCTCTGAAGAGATTTTCTTGCTTGAATTTTTCTTTGTAACAAAATGAGCCCACCCTTTAGTTGAGAAGTAATTGCCATTACGCCCCCTTGGTGGAAAAAGAGTGGGTTGTTTCCCCCTTAAGGTCTTGCTCTTACTTTGAGTTTTTTGGTCTCACTTTCTACTGCCCTGTAGAAGAACTTGTTCCTGACACGTTCCTTCTGTTCATAATGAGCTTTCACTCAAGCCACTGATCAATAGCAGAAACCAGCAGGTCTGTCTCTATTGCTTGTTTTCCCTATCTTGAATCTGCCAAGATAGATTAGACGATTGCCAAGGTCACTCAATATGTTGTGAGTGAATGAAAAGATATCTGGCTGACTTTTTATAGGACAGGACTGAAAAAAGACAAGACTAGAACTAAACTGAGTGTACCATGACAGATTAAATCTGCATCAAGGTCACCGTAGGTATTTTTAGGGAACCTTTTGACACACCTGAGCAAGATCCACAGCTCCCATCAGCTGATGGACTGCCGTGTGCTGTTTTTAAGGCAAAACCTCATGGCAAGATGGAACGTGGTTTGGGACAAACAAGATGGTCCGAATTTGCCAAGAGGATGAGAGAGATACTCAGGCACATTAAAATCAAGGGGTATTTTGCATGTTTGTCTAGCATCAGTGCATTGCCAGAAATTGAACTCTGCTGGCTCATATGATTAGGAGCAACCCTGCACTAATCAGCCAAACCCAGAATCAAAGAAACCTGCAGATCCTGGATGTGACAGCCAGTAGCAGCTGGAGATGATGGCTGAGTAAGGCCCTCTGCTTGCTTCTTTACTCAGATTGAACAGAGAGAGGAAGACCTGTAGGTGGGTCAGGTACCAAGGATCCCAAAAGTTGCCACGAAGAAACTAGAAAGAGTACAACTCCGGTCTCTAAGGGGAAAAAGCTGACTTCGGTGAACAAGGACAGCCTCCCCTGGCAAGAAGCTGGATCACTGGTAATAGTGAGCAGCAGAGGCCCTCAGGTCTGGGAGTTTCAGTGAGCTCTCTGCTTTTCCTCTTTGCTCTGTTGGCTGGTTGCTCTTTCTGCTCACTGCTTCCTTTCTTATGCCTCCCTTTCTTCTCCTGTGCTGGCCTCGTTGTCTCTACTTCCCATTCAAACTGAGTTGTAGAAATTGGAAGAATATGTTTGTCAGCTGGTGTACGCTGTCCGATTATCAAAATTTATAACAATAAAGCAGGAAAAAAAACTGTGGGATTTACCTTCAGGCATGTGAATCGGTACCGATAACTGGAAAGGGAGTGTTCATGTACTTAAGCAAAGCATGTGTTTAAGTGCTTTGCTGGACTGGAGCCAGGGCACCAGAAAAAACAGCTATGAAAGCAGCAAATGTCTGTGGCATCCAGCAGGTATATCTTGTGAGATAAATAATGTTTTCGGCTCCAGTTGCTTTTTCATTGTCAGTTGAGGATGCATGGTATCTTGCAAGATTGAACCCATAATGTCTGTGACATTAATGGATGGAGGAAATGTGTATTAATTAAGTTTAATGCAAAAGAGAAGCTCGCATAATGGTATGTAACAACCCTCCCTCCGCTCCCACCACCCCGGATAACTGTAACAAGCCAAGACGCTCAAGCTAGAAAATATTGAGTGCAATTCTATCTCCATTTGACCTGAAGTCTTCAAAGTCCTGCAAGATTTAAAACCTGTTTAAATAATCTGACTGCATCACCACCAAATAATATTAGCTAAAAAAGAAAGCAAATAAAAGACTGCAGCCTTGAGTGTGCCTGCACTTATCTTGCACTGTTATCTCAGTTTCTAATTGAATTTTAAAGATGCTGATCATGAGTCATTAAAAGAGGCCAGACAGAAGCTCCAGAGCAGATTAAAATAAAACAAGGGGAATGAATTTCTATTTTCCTTTGGCTTGTGGTGTCCTTTCTAACTGATGATTCTCTAGTCATCAACTCCATGCACATGGAAGGTCTCAACATGTCACAGACGGGATGTTTGGACCCAGAGAGAGGAGCCACTGAGCATTTTAGCTAGGTTGCATAAACTACTTTGCACAGACATTCAATCAGTACTGGTAGTTGCAGTTAGGGTGAGTATTTTCACTTTCTTTAAAAGAGCTGCCTTCATCTGCTCCTGCAGTTGCTTCATAGCCATGGTGGGGAGGTAGGGTAGAAAATGTGCTTTGAAATCAAACTGAATTTTAATCTAGAGTTGAATTAATGGCAACTGTGTTCTCTATGGGGTAACCAAGTGCCTTTACATATTTCTGTATTTTTTGTTTTATGAATGATCTTAATTGTAGGTTATTAGGCGGTAGTTTATGGCTTGTGGTACACTGGCGTGGGAGCTGGAGTGGAGCCTTTTGGACTCATCATCTTTGACAGGGTTGCCTGAGATTGTATGCTCCCTTTCCAGTCCCCTGTTTCTTTGTTAGCTGACTCATAGTAGGAGTATACCATATCTGCAGCATATTTAGGGGTGGATGCTCTTGAATGGCTGCCCACTCGGATCTGGCTCTGATCCAACTCTGGATTCATTCTCCTGCAGCGACTCTCAAGATCTTTGTCTCTGGCTTCCTTGAGAGGGGCCGCAGATGACACCCCTACATCTTCTCTGCTGCATTTCCTCAGCCTGGCCTGGGCAAGTTGGATAAGGTAGTCAAGGAGTCCCCGGGAGTATTCATTCCCCAGGCACATGACGGATGCAGTACAAATCTATCTGTGAGATCTGGCTATATCTTTCTCATCTACTTCTCACAAAGACCTTACAGTTTTATTCTCTGGGCTTTTCAAAATGCCCTGTCTTTAGGATGTCTTTAAGCCCTAACCCCAGTTTTTTGTAATCTGAACCAGGGACGGTAGCCCAGTGGCTGTCTGCTCTGCCTCAGATTTCCTGTATGACCTGAGATATATCTGTTACAAGGCCTGTGCGAAGTGGCTAGTATTTGGTTTGGATTTGGCTGATTTGGGGGACAGCGATTTGATTCAGTGGTTTGAATCACTGTCCTGAATCGATTCAGCTGAATCTGATTTGGACATCTGGCTGCAGCTGAATCTCCAAATCACACAGGCCCCATCCCCTGCCCACTGTCAAAGACTGCCCCACCTGCCGCAGCTCCTGGCTCTTTGAAAAAGAAAAGCCCCCAGTCACTGGCTCCTGCTCTGTAGGGAGAGATCCCTGCTGCCCCCCACCACTACCCCATGCCAGGTGGGGAGCTCTGCCATGAGCCCCCTGACCCCTACCCACTCTCCCTGCCCCCCCATGGCTGCCCCCCCAGCTCCTGGCCCTTTAAGAAAAACAAAACAAAAAAGACCCCACTCACTGGGTCCTGCCAGATGGGGGCAATCCTCACTGCCCTGCACTGCATGGCGGGGGAGGGGGGCTCTTCCATGGGACCCCAGAAGCCCCAAGGCCTCTGCAGCAGGTGGTGAGTCTGGGGTTTTTTGTTTTGTTTTTGTTTTTAAAGGGCCAGGAGCTGGGGCAGTCAAGGCAGCCATGGTGGGGGTTGGGCTGGGAGAGCCAGCCGGTCATGGGGCCTGGCAGGGTCCCCCCCATGGTCTCCTCCCACCTCCTTCAGCTTCCCCTCTCCCATCCCCTACTTACCAGCATGGAGTCCGGGGCTAGCTCCCAGCTGCAGCCAGCGGGGACTGCCCAAATTGCCAAAGCTCTCCAAATCTTTTCTGAATTGATTTGGAGAGCTTCAAATAGTTCAGACCTTTTAATTGGTCCCCTATTTGGATTTGGAGATCTGGTCACCGAATCCGGCTGAATTTCCTCCGAATCGACTCAGCACCTGGAGCTTCACACAGCTCTATCTACTAGCTTCTCATTTTCCCATTTTATAAGACGGCCTTGTAATATTTACCTTACAGAGTTGACAAAGCAGCCAGATACAAGAGTACTTAAGTACCTAAATATACATGGGAGCACACGTGATCAACCAGAAAAGCAGTGAAGATGTTTCATTTTATGTAAAATGCTGTTTGCTTGTTTCTTGGCAATCTAACCTGACATCAGGTAGAGAAGGATTTTATGCTTTTTTATTAATTCCCCATGTTGTGTTGCACAGTATCAAATCACCTTAAGATGCAATGCAATGAAATGACACTATAGGACTCCAAGTCAGTTAACGTAACGTGGCAGAATGTTTTAATGCATTTATTTTGCCTTCCAGTAACCACAATTAATTTGGACAATAGCACTTCTAGCTCAAAGTTTAGACACTGAGCCAGGCCAAGACTGCGCTAAACCCATTTTTGCTTTAATGGAATGTTGCCTTAATTGGAGATAATCTCTAATTGATCTGGAACAGAATTCTAAATATCCTTTTTTTTTAGGTTGGAGAAGAAGTTACAAAGCCCCATCTCTGTATGCAGCATTCTTTTTGTCTCTGTCAATTATAAACAGTAAATCTGATGAGGATTAAATGAAAGGAGAAAGTGCCTGTCTATCATTTACTGCTGTCAAAAATATAGGTGTAGTATTGTGGTAGGATGACCTGTAGGGGTGCTGTGACCTCCCCTAGCACCCCCTGGCTACCGTGTCAAGCTGGTGTCAATGCACCCTCACCGATCTCGCCTGCCATGTCTTTGATGTTTTAGATGTTTAGGGGAGGTTGCCTTTTCTATCTGCTTTGACACAGTGCCTTGATGTAACTAACTTAGCCAATGATCTGTCCAGTTGCCCCGGTGCACTCTAGCCTTAGGGGCTACCCATAAGTCCTACCGTCGCCCGCACTGGGCCTGTCCTCTGCACTCGCGTCGCCCCCTCACAGGGCCTGCTCAGTATGCTCGCCCCCTCCTGGGGCTCCTCCCGCACAGACACTGCCCCACTGGGGCCTTGCTCACGCTCCCTGCCCGCGCTGGGGCCTTGCTCGCGCTCCCTGCCAATCAGGGCTCAGGCAGCCTTGGCCTTACCTGGCCCCGGACCCCTTTCCCAGGTCTTACGCCCCCTTCTGGGGCTTCTCCCAATTGGGGCTCAGGCGGTCTCAGCCTTACCTGGCCCCGGACCCTCTCCTCTGGGTCTTGCACCCCACTGGGCCTTTCGCCTGTGCCCACACTGGGCTTCTCCCGATACTGCCCCACTGGGGCTGGGGTCGGGACACCCCAAAACACAGCACCCTCTCTGGTGCCAGGAACCCCCCCCCCACACTACTGGGGAGCTCCCCTGAGGCCTCCTCCAACCCCTACAGCCTCGCCCGGTCCTCCAGTGTTATATCACACCCAAAACAGAAAACACAGAGCCCCTTGGCTATAACATAAATCCTAAGCCAACCCGGCTATCCTTCATCCATATCCCTGTCAGGGTTCTCTCCACCCTGTATCACCATGTAACACTGCTCAAGCCACCCAGCTTCCTCACTAGGCCCGCAGAGCTCTGCTCATCCTGCTTGCTCCTGCTTCTTAGGCTGCCAGGGGGGAACTGCCCCCGCGGCCTCAGCCTGGCTGTTTATGAAGGCCAGGCCCTGCCCCCTTCTGGTCAGCTGACCCAACTGGTTGTCTTAGCAACCCCCACCTGTGCTGCCCTGGTGAATGGCAGCTGAGCCCATATTACTGCTACCAGTAACAGGCACCTTAGTGCCCTGCTACAAGTATATAGGGCAAAATGATTTTGCTGCTTCCTATGGTGACACATCCTTTTTTTTCCTGTTGTTGCTGGTTTGTTTGATATTTTAAATGTATTTCCAGCTAGTATTTCTATTACAAGCAGAATAAACATTGCATCAAATAGCCCTTTATCAGTACTTAGACAGGTGTCTCAGGACTGTCACAAATTTATCTAGACTATTTGTTCCCTTTTTCCAGATGACTTAGACACTTCGCACCACACCTAAGTCTAGTTGGGGAACGGAAAGCAGCAGAAGATCCCCTTCAAACCCTTTTTTGGAAATGTTAATAATTTAAGAGATGACTGGAAGAGGATTAAAGTATCTTGTGCTGATAAATTATTTCAGACCTAAGATTCATTATGCTGCTTGTCTCAGAATCAGTAAGGTTACGAAGTGTCAGACTGTGAGAAGCATTTGTGCAAGACTGGGCAGATATATTGAATGGGGAAATGGAAAATTACTGGAATCAACTGCTGTTCTCTTGTCCAGAATAGCCAAACAAGCAGTTTCTTGATTGGTCATGTGGTGTGGTCCAATACGACTATTGAACTAGCTGACAAATATCAAGTTGAAATTTTGACCAAAATATTTCACTGAAATTTCCAGTCTTAGGTAAAAGAAAGAGAAAGAAAATAAAAAAAGAGGGAAAACTCCCAACAAGTTTTATGACCATGTTTCATTGCATTTTCCACCTGTTCTGTTTTAGTAGAATGAATCCATGTGCTGCAGGGAGCAGATACAATTAGGGAATAAGTAATACATGCAAATACGTGCAGAATTCAGATGATAACCTTGACTTTCAGCTTTAAGAATACAGGCATCCATTGCACGCACGTGTACAAACAAGCATCACATACATATTCCGGCTTGTTTTGTGAACAGCAAATTCAGGTCACTTCACTTGAGCTATCTTAGCCTGAGTGAGAGCAGCTACCCTGTGAACCAATGCTTCAAGTACTACAGAGATACTGGATTAGTGGATGGACTGGCGTAGTAGCTGATGAGTCGGGCTAACACGGGATAGTACTGGGTATTTCCATTACGTTACTGGCCATCAGCACTTGAGGATCAATCCACACCCCCTGAAAGGTCAACAGTCTCAATTTTATTGTGCCACTTTTATCTCAAGATGGAGAGTTTGCATGTTGACAGGAGTCTGGTTGGGGGCAAAACTCATACTGTGAGCTAACCCTTATGGGAAGACAAAATGTGTGGAGCACAGTGTGATAGTGTAGAGCACAAAGGTGGGGAGGAGAGGGAAGGGTTAATGAGGAAGAAAATATTGTGTTGGAAGGACACAGTGTCACATAATTTAGCCTCCTAACTCATCCATTTTTCAGGATCCTCACGAAGTCTTTCTCTGAGGCTGAAGACCAATTGCCTTCTATACTCCTCGTATACTGCCCTTGTACCTGGGGTCTCCTAGCCACGGTCACAGCCACCTTCTAATCCTCTGTAATGCCTTTCCGTTCATTTTATACCCATCATGTGAAATGTTAGCTTCACAAGCCTATGGGCAGCTTCAGGTTCGGACTGAGCAAATAGCGGAATTGAGTTGGACCGGTACGTCTGATACAGATTTAATTGCAAGTGGATTTTTGAAGAGTTCCATCTGCCCGAATAAAAAAAGGGAGGATCATAACAGAAAAGGCAATTTGTGCCAAGTAAATGTCAGCTACTCACATTGACATCTCCCTTTCTCGCTCCTCAAATTTACATCAATTTCATGCTTAATGAAGTCCAAGAAATCATCCATTGCGCCTGGAATAGAGACTAATACTGTGTTATACATTAAGTGTCAAGTGCAAATGGTTTTTGCCGTATCTGCACAATAAATCCCGTGGATGGATCATTGGCCTGGACTGAGATTAGGACATGCAGCAGTTGATGCATGGGCCGGTAGCATGTGAGCTAAATGAACACCATTGTAGGATGGTAACGGCTGTGCTCTCTCTATGGCAGGCACCAGTAGGCTTTTTATAGCTAGCTCACTTCACCTACATATTGTTCTCCTGGTGCTGAGACCTATGCTGTTTTTCTTTTTAGTTGTCTGCACTCATTTTTCAATATGTAATCCCCCTGACAATCAGAAGAGGAATGTTGTGCTCAGGATTGCTATGTTTTGTCGAACTAGTGGCTGCAGCTTCAGCAGAAGTCTGTGCAGAATACAGTCTGATTTCATCCATCAGCACACAATCTGATTCCAACAAAGTCAATGGCAAAGCTCCCAATTCAACAGAACTTTATCTGCTATCAAATCTTTTTTTTTTTTTTTCTTTTTTTTTTTTTCTTTTTAAATTCAGCACCAGGGCAGTTCTCCTGCCACAAGTTATTTGAATAACTTGCATTTGAAAACAGCAGACGAGTTTTTTTTTTCCCTGTGGAAGAGAACAAGGTTCAAGAAGCGTAGGCTTGAATTCTCTGATGGTAAAGATAAAATGCTCCTTCATCAAGATGCATTTTCACATCAATGTGGTTAATCTTCAGAGATTCCAAAACTTAAAATTTGGATCAGGGTTGATTACATAACCTGAAGCTGGGTTCATTAGTAATTTCAGTGACCTCTTTTGAGGATGGTAGTGTTTACTTTTCTTGTGCTGTAGGCTGTGCCTGGGACAGCCACTGTTTGGAGATGAAAAGAAAAAAAATCAATAGTTTAAAGAAAGAATGTACACTTTTGCATTTGATCAGTGTTTGAGCTCGGAGGACTTTGACAGACTTGAAGCTACAGTAGATGAACTTGCACTGTCAGCTGCTTTTGTTTTAACATATATGTAAATGTGATTAACCTCTGTCATCCTGGATAAGTGGTCTTCCATACATTATATTTTGAACAAAGTTAAATATTTTAATCTCTGAAGGACTGATGCACATATTTATTTCATAGCTCAATGATGGTTAAGTAACTGTAAAACCTGCAATAATTTACTGTTGCTAATGATGTGGTGCATTGCATTGCAAGTTGGCATTTACTGTGGGAAAAATCTAGGTAGACAGTTAATATCTCGCAGACTAGCTGGGTTCACCTTTAAACACAAGTGGACAGGAGCCCACTGAAATTGGAGTTGAACCTGGCTCAGAATATATAGAGTACTAGCCTCTGATCTAGTATTCTTGTGCTCACCTGCAAAAATAGACACACACCTGACTTGCATTTTAGAAGAGCTGTTTACGCCTGCAAATTGGGACCATTATGAGGCATTTAGTTGTCTGATTTGCACATGAAAACTGCAGGCAGAACCAATTCACACCCATTTTGCCCATGTAAGGCTTTGTGAAAAAAGAAAGTGGAGGATAGACTGGAGTTCGCTAGAAATTAGCCTGCCGAAATGGTTGGGTTTTTTTCAAATATATTTCAAACACGGCTATTACAGTATAGATAGAAGCTGTACGTAACAGGTAGGATATGGGAAGTTCTCTTGAGTATTTGTACCAAATTTAGGTTGAGCCATTTTAAAGACTTTGACCCTTTGCACAAGGATTTGGTTTTCTTACCCCTGCACCATTGTGCAGTGGGTCTCTGAGCAGAAGTCTTGACAGAATTGCAACGATATCTCCTTTGACTTCAACAAAACTATGCCAGAATATACCAGCAGAGCATCTGACCTCTTCTTTGTCTAAGTCCCAAAGAATAACCTTTTCTAGCATCTCTAGAAGGAACATTTCTTGTATTTAACAAGAATGCCTTCACCCTATTTTTTCCTGGTTGCTATAGCAATAAGTAGCAACACTTATTTTCCACTTAAATCCCATCACCCCAATTGAGGCACCTATAGCACCTCAAAATATGGAACTTTCCTTTCCTTCCCGCATCCAAAGCTTACTTTCTGGGTACCCCAGAAAGCTTAAGGCATTGAGATCCTATGCATGTATCCAAAGGCTTGTTTCCTCCAGCTTTAAAACTGAGCTATTTGTGTCATCGGGACCATACGCAGTACAGAAGAGGGACTGAATTTGTCCAAAGTAATGCCATAAAAGTAGTAGGTACAGTGATTAATTTTTCTTATAGAAAGCTTGAACATAAGTCACCTTCAAGAAAATATTAGGCCCGGCATTTCCAGCGCTGATGATGCACTCTGAATTTAAGGAAGTAGAGAATGTATCTGAACAATGCTGCTGTTTCAGCTGTCTGGGTTCATTCCTGCTTACTCAATATGACAAAATGGCTATCAAAGTAAGAAATTGCTCTTGCACCATCTCTCACACTTTGCAACACACAATGATGACAAAAGCAACTGTGTCCAGCATTCATCTTTTTCCTCCACTCCTCCCTTTATCCCAGACTAGACTTTATTAACTCTGTCAGCTGTCTAGAGATTAATTGATGCTGCAAACATTGCATTTCCCGCTGTATTACAAAAGCAAGATGATTTTGGCAGAAGGGGTTGGGGAGTGTTTGAGTGCTGTAGTTGTTTGGACTGAAAACCCTGTCATAGATCCTTAGAGCAGGAGAGGGTGATTCAAGGAAATGCAAAACAAAGTTCCTTTTTTCTTTTTGAATATATTGCAGCTACCTGTGTGTATATGCATATATCTATCTAAGGCATTTCCTGTTTTTTTGATACTATAGATTTTGTATGCAGCATATCTTTAATTTACAGTAATCTTTCCAGGGTGACAGGTTCAGTTTAATTCCAACAGTTTAGGGACAGTTTCTCTCTCCATCGTACCTGTGAAAACAGGCCAGCTCAATTTAAGGTGCACCACTGAATTCACAGAAGCACATATATGTTAATGTTTATGAATGTATGTATATAATGGTATTGCATGTGTACACATAACACACACACATTCATGTGTGTATGTATGTGTGTGTGGTGTGTATGTGTGTGTGTATCTATATATCTCTCTCTCTATATAGAGAGAGAGAGGTGTGTGTATAAACATAAATAAATGCATAACCCTAAGGACTGGAAAAGTATTCCTAGGTCATTATAATCCTTGCTAGCACCCAGGCATCACATCATATAGCCCCCTTTCATAAATCTGTTTATGGCTCCATCTTACAAGTAGGCTTTACCTCCTGCTGTTCACACTAGAAGAGTCTTCTAGGACCCATTTCTCTGGCAAGGACTCCTGTACTAATGCATGTATGAAATATAAATGAGGAGATGCATTACATCTCACCTTTCCCAACATGAGGGAAAGGCAAATATAATGAGATGAATTTAAAATCAGAAATGTAGTTCGCTGGTTTCCTTTTTTAGTTTCAATTTTTTGTGCATCTCCCCACAGTTGTCTCAGCCAAGAATGAGTGAGGAAGCAGTGGAAGCTCTCCTGGGAAAACCCACGCTTACAAGACTTTCAAACCAAGAGGTTCAGATAATAACTACTTGGACTGTGGAGTAATTAATAGAATTACTGAACCTTTGAGACAGATCTTTCTCATCTACCTGACCCAAGCCTGAGGAATGAATTCCCCAGGAACTACCTTCTCCTTCAAGAGCAAGGGCTAATTGTTTGGCTTTATCTTTTTTTAACCCAAATGCAGAACAATGTGTGGTGTACATGTATAATAATTCACAAGAAAGCACTCCGGTGCATGCATCTCTCCATGGGCAGGAGACAAGATAACAGACAGGGGAGACTTGTGAGTCATGGTGCTTAATGCCTTAGTGAAAACCTCTCGTGTGCCACGGTGATGTGAGTCATAAGAACTAGAATAAAACAGAATCGATGGTTCTCTCAATCACCAGTATGACTGAAAAATTTAAAAAGTGTAGCATTCAGGCAGTCCCTCTCTTAAAGGGCAAGCGGCTGATGTAGCTAGCATATGGAAAGGTGGTATCGTGAGGAGCTGTTCACTTATGTAAATTTGCAAATTGTGCTTCAAAATATCAAAGAGGGGTTTTATTCCAAATTAGCATTTCTAAGCCTTCTGCTGCCAGTGCCGAGATAGAAAATTGCTGGTTCAGAGAAAGCAAGGGAAGGCGATTGAAAATTGGCTGGATTTTTAAGCCTGTTAATGCAAATGTGATTGTCATGAATTTGCTTTGGCTCATCTAGGCCTTGTAACATCTTGTAGTGTAATGCTGGCTTTTGGATGAGAGAGAAAAGGAACTGTTTATGCTTCGGTAACCTTTGAGGTTTGTTTAGGAGAAGAGAGAGAGATGAAATATGATTTTTGAAACCAGAAAACTCAACCTTAGAACTTCCCCCCCCCCAACAGCCCAGCTTGAAACTACTGGATATCTCTCTGTAGAAGGATTTGATAGTTTCCCAACTCCCATAATGTTTGTAGCACTGGAAAAGGCACCTATTTGGTACAAGAGGACAATGCAAAATGTCATTGTTTCTTTTTACTCTTAACTGGAGACCAGGAATGATAACGTTCTTTGGGCTCAGAGAATTACAAGTGCATGAGGCAGTTTCTGTACTAGAACTGGTTGTGCCACATCCAGTCACAGTCACTCTTAGATATCGGAGGAAATGGATCCTGTGTCTGGGATGTAAATCGGAGCTACCAACATCATACACCAGGGTGGGCAATTATTTCAGGCGTAGGGCCGCATGATGAGTTTTGGCAAGCCATCGAGGGCTGCCTGACAAGCAGCCAAGGGCAGATAAATATTCATTTTCTAAATTTTTTAGGGGCCCCACGGGCTGGATAGAATGGCCTGGAGGGCTGCATCTGGCCCATGGGCCGCATTTTGCCCGTCGCTGTAGACATACGTACACTGGCCATTTTCTCTCAAGTGTTTAGAAGAGATGTGCATTCTGGAAGTTGTTCCCAGTCCTCAGTCCAAAGGGAGAGCTTACTGTTTGACTTCATAGCCAATACCTGAACTCAGACTTCTGTTTTCTTAATCTCTGGTTAAAGACGAATAGCTGATTTTTGCCTGAACGCTAATCCAGATACCGTGAGTTTGGGAGTTAGACTTCAGTTCAAGTATTATAAGGATTTGATACTGCTTAGAAATGGCTGAAGCTGTTGAGAGGGGAAGAGTCCTTCTGTCTCACCTAGGAATACAATAAGAGGTTCCCGGGCTTTACTTTGAACTCTAACTCTGTGTTCTGCTATGCATCTCTGCTTTTCTCTCCAGCATGAGGTTTAGAAAAAGCTTGATTACACGGTCCAAATGTACTCTAGAGGCTCAGAAATCAAATAAATACGCGTAAGGTCATGATTTTAGGGGCTTACCTAATGATTTTTTTTATTGTTCATTTGGCAATACTGCTGTCATTTTTCTTACCTTTTAACCAGACATATTTTGGGACCAGAAAGTCCTGGAGAGGTGATCTATCTATGTATCTATGAATCTATCCTCACCAGCACTGTTGAAAAAGTTATAGGTAAATGCAGAAAATTGAAAACCAAATTATATTATGTTGGGATGATGATTTAGCCATTAGAAAATTCCATAAAGGCCAAAGCTTAAAATACAGGCAGCCAAAAATATGTTTCTGGTGACTTCATTATAAATTATTGTTCATTGTCTGTGAAATAGCAGAATTTGGCCCCATGTGTCTCAGGATAACTGCAATGGTCTTACTAAGTGACACATCCTGGCAAAAATAATAAACTGAGACAGTCTTCTAAATATTTATGCATGACTTCATATTTGTTCTCTCCTCTGGTATGACTAGTTGCTTTTGACATCTCTTTTAGCTTAACTCCATACTGCATCTATACAAAGACTGAAATCTTGGTCTGAAATTTCTCGCAGAAAAAAGGTGCAAAAGGAAACCAAACCAAAAATCCATAATGAACATAGTTTTATACTTTGTGGTGGTGCATGAAATTAAAAAGCACAAAAGCTGACTTTATGCTAAGAATGAAAAACAGTAACTTGGACTACAGTAACAGATGCTGTGGAAATATCTAGGATAGTAGTGAAAATACCAGTAAATATGACGTGATTGTTTGTTACCTTAATCATACTGAGCAATAACTTCCCCCAAGAATAACTGAACAGGACTGAACAGGAACATTTGCAGAGGGTTCGATCTACATTAATCATGAATTCTATATAAGACATTTAGCAATTTAAGGAAGTAATCACAGAATTAAAAATCAGTAGCTACTTAGATGTACCTACATCATGGCTATTATATTAATTCAGTGAAAGTGGAATAAAGATGAAAGCAGTAATATAAATCCCAGGGCCCATGAGAGGACCCCTTTTGCAAAACAGTGTGAGCCAAACCAGCTGGGGGAGTAATTTAATAGAAAAATGTGATTTATAAATGGGAACTGGTTAAGAACATTTTTAATAGCTGCCCCAGATACCACAAGAAAGAAGGCTATGCTCCCTGAGAGGGGAAGTGGATGTAACAAAAAAATTAAAAACAAATATATTAAATGGAAAGTGATAGAGCTGAGAGCAATGAATATGATAAGAAATAGGAAGTGTGGACATTTTATAGGGAAAGCAAAAAGACACAAGTAGAAATCTGGGGCTGGTAATGTTAATAACAGGAACACGAGCTTCTGTAACTGCAGAAGGAATAAAGGGAGTCTTAATAATAGTATTGATCTACTAGGTGGAAATAGTTGAGCTATAAATAATAGTACAGACATGTTTTCTAAATATTTCTTGCATTATATCTGGGGAAATAACCAAATAGGAGGGTTATTTGTATGACATGATGGCATAATACTTTCCATTCCATCAGTAGCCAAGAATGGCCCTACAAAACAGTTAGTAACATTTTTACTTCTGTGTTTTTGGATAGTTTGGATGCAAGAATGTTAGAAGATGTGGCCAAGGTACTCTATAGACTATTTATGTTGATGTAGGGGCTAGCATGCCTGCCATTTTGACCCGACTGTGGCTTAACACACATGACAAGGTTTGCTTTCAAAACATTGGGGTGCAGTTTCCCTGAACCCCCTGCACCTACCTCCTTGAAACATGGCAGAGTTCATGCCCTCAGAGGGGGCGACCTTTCCTGCATATTTCATCCAAATCATGCCAGAAATGACAAAGTTATAGGCTGTTTTGTCCTTCCTCATTATATCCTACGGACAAAACGTCGAAACATTTTTGCTGTTTGCTGTTTCAACGGAACAGAACAACTGGTTTGAATTGAAACAAAACTCAAAATGCAGCACTGTTCCATCGAAATGTTGAAACACTGGTCGAAACAGAATGGTGCTGGTTTGCACAGCCCTACTGGGCATCATGCATCACAGAGTTTTGCTGTATTACAGGTCTCCACCCGAGGGAAGTAATTTTTAATTCCATAGGAAAAGAAACACACTGGCTCGTCCCACAATGGCTGGATAGATGGTTGAGAGTATCATTGTCCACTTACTGGCCTTGTCTAGCTACTCTTCATCTAGTTACTTCCGAGGCAAAATGTCTGGAGTTCAGCTGTCAACCTCATGACCGTTGGGTTGGCAATTATAGCTGGCTTTGTATGCCTGGAGGTTAAGACTTTACTATGACTCTGTTCAACCAAATAAATGAATTTTTGGAACCATGTGACAAGTGTGTACATTACTGGTGTGACGTCATATTGCCTTTTTCAATAAGCATGTTGCACACAAGAAATTACTGTGTAAGTTAAGAGATACTTAGGTTTCTTAGAATCTTTCCAGAGAGTAATTTCAGCATCTCAGGACTTACATTTTTAAAAATGGCTCCCAAAAATGAAGGCCAGCCTTTAATATTTTGTTCCCTTTAAAGCACATCGTAGAATATCAGTGAATTGATCTGTCATCTCTAGTACTTACTGTTAGGGTGACAATATTTGCATCTTGAGGAGCACTGGATTTGCAGCTGAATAAAAAAGGCATGACCTGTGGCCTAGCAGAGCTGCTGACCATAAGGCAGAATGATTTCTAAGGCAGCCATTTGCTTATGATAAGTAACCATCTTAACTGTGCCAATCATTGTCTGAGGAAAAAGCAGCAAGTGAATCTGTGTGAGTTTGTGTGCTGTGAATGAGGTGAAGTTTTAGGAATGTGGAACATGGTACAACATGAAACAGAAAAACAGAATGGAATGTGAAAACGTAATTGGAACATATGCAAAAGGGTGAATGGTGATTGGTGAAGAAGCCTCCAGAAGCTTCCAGGTTTTGGTCAAAGTCCTCCCATTGACCAAAGAAAAGGAGTCAAGGTCGTAGACATGAGCTCATAGCAAAAAGACATGTAAATGAATGAAATGCATAGGCAATTCCACTCTAGTGAAGCAAACAGTAAACAGAGGCAGAGCTTGAGATGGGAGGAGAAATGGGTGGAACAAAGGGAGGGACAGGGTGGAATAAATGTTAATAAGTATAAACCAAAGTGTATAGATGTGGGAAAAAACTATTGTTCATGGCAGCTCCCCAATTTGTTGGGTTTTTGGGAGCTAGTTCAAAGCTGTTTCCATTCTGAATAATTCCGTTCCCTGCAATGTGTGCTGGTGTTTGGTCCCTGCTTGCTCTGGCTAATGAGTAACAGGACCCATGATACATTGTCTCCCTAGTCATTGGGCACCACATGGAGTCGGGGTCTAACACTTACCATGATGAACACCTGTGCCTCAAGTATAATGCTGTTTTTTCTTATATTTCTCAGATCGCTGCTTATGCATTTGTAGGACAATAAGATACTATCTCCAATTCCTCATACAGTCATAGAGGAAAAAAATCATTTTTGGCATAATGCCATCAAAAAAAACCCAAACACCCAGAACAAATTTGGTCTGTTGAATCAGAGAACTTAAATATGAAAAGCACTGTTGAATATAGCTGCTATAGGGTCTATGGATGTCTTCACTTCTGCTTTACAGGGTAAGGGGTCCTAAATTACCCCTAAACCCCTCCCACTTGGTAAAATATCACCTTCCATGACTTCGATGTTTAATACTTACTTATTTCAATAGGAGGATGTTCCAACCCTTCCCCTAAAGCCCTTCCCCCCCAAACCCCAGAACACGCAGCACAACAACAGAAACAAACAGAAATATGGGGCCCCACCATCCTTACACCACCTCAAACCATGAGACTCCCTACAGGGTATAAAAAAGAATCAAAGGAAAAGGAGAAAAAAAAAAAGCAGCACCCCAAAAGTAAGCAGTTCCTTGCCACTCTTGCCGCTCTAGCCAAACTCTGAGCTGAGTTACCTAGAGCTTGTACACTTCTTGCTGTTGTTGTCAGTCTCCACAGCTTAGCTGTCAGGTTTCCTGGCTTGCTTCAGGTGTGACCTTTGCTTTTGCTAGGAACTCACCCTCTTGATGGCTCACTGTCTCACCTGCTTTGGGGATCCTCCAATCCCCATTCACCCTCTCACTCAGACTGGCTCCCAGCCTCACTCTCAGGTGTATGGTTCTTAGTGGGGAGTTTCCTGCTATGCTAAGTCTCTCCATGTCAGGCTCTCCCCCAGGCTGCCCCTCTCTGGGGCTGGAAATAGGCAATGCAGAGCATCGTGGGCCAATCTGGAGCTGGCACTCACTCCAGAAATAGGTTTTCCAGCCATTCTCACTTGCCACATTCCTCTGGTCTTCTGAGGTAAGTGCAGGGAGAGGTGTTTGCTCTCCTCTTCCTTTCATAGGTGGTTCTTCTTCCTCTCCCTCTCATGAGCACAGACAGAAGTTATGTTTGTCATGCAGTTGGACCCCTGAAAGTGCTCTGCATTCATGTCATAACACATGTGCATGGCTGCAGAGCTCTTTTAAAGTGGCTGATTGTGTGACACATTAACCCTCATCAAATGAGGGATCAGATGAAGGCATTAGGGAACATGTGTTCCCTAGGATTAATTTGTAGTGTGATCAGGACTGGACTGCATTAGCTGAGCACTGGCTCTGAGGCTGTCTGTAGGAAGAGTGTGGGGATGGAGAAAGGGGAAGCAAGTTGCTGGCTGGGGTTTGCCCAGCCTGAGTTGGAAGGGACGAAGTAGGTGGATTAGAGTCCTGCCACCTTATGGCCCCCTCTCTGAACCTCCCATCTTAGACTGGGCAAACCCAAGCTGGCAGCTCACTCCCCCTCTTCCCCCCTTCTTGCAGATAGCCCTGGAGCTGGGCGGGGGGCAAAGCTCAGGGAGAGTGGCAGCTTCTCAGCTGTAGACAGGCTCTTTGGGGTCCTAAAGGCAGGCTTGATTTCCACCCCCACAACCCAACATGCCGAATGTCTGCTGGGTTGGGAGGGCACTGTAACTTATGGCGCTTTATACAAAGTGCCTTGAGTTAGAGTGTGGGCCTGCACGTCTGTCTGCACCTGAAAAAGACCTAATAGATCATTCAATCAACCTCCCTTTCAACACAGATTCTTTCCTGCTTCACACTTTCTAGTGGTATGTCTGAGTTTTATGAGCCCCAAGGAATAATTCTGTTCTCCTTGTCAGGCTATATTCCTGGATTTTATCTTAAACATTCCTCTAATTTCATCTTAATTTATGGTTCTCTGCATCATTCTACAACACAGAACATTCTTCTCAATCTTTCTATGCATAATCTGCAAAGATGCATACAAAGGATAAGAAAGTAGGGATAGAATTGACTTCACAAGGTCATCTAGTCCATCCCCAGCTCAAGCATCCCAACCCAGTGTATGTCTAACCTGCCTTTGAAAGTTTTAAAGGATGCAGATTCCATTTCTCCCAGTAGCCTGTTCCAATGTGTAACCACTCTCATAGTTAGGCAGTTTCTCCAAATCTCCAATCTAAATTTCTTTTGGTGCTACTTGAAGTTGTTGTCTCTTATAGCCACAGAGCAGAGCCCATTTTCATCCTTTCTATAATTACTCTTTAGGTATTTGAAGGTGGATTATTGCAAATTAATGTCTAGCTTGTAGTGCAAAATCAGCCATCTCTTTTAGAATGGTCGTTTCTGGCATCCCTTTTCTACTGAATATCTCTGTGTTTCAAAACATTTTCTCTTCAGATGTACCAGCCAGCATTTTCTAGATTAATAAAATACACCCAAGGTTGAAAATCCTCTACTTGTGTACTGCACTGTAGATACAGTTTTATGGATACAGAGGACTTCACTGTGAAATACCTTACGCTAAAGATGAATTCACTATTTTTTTTAACTGGTTTTGTCTCATTTTGGTTTTCATGTTTCATTCGCAGTCATGCAAACTTTTGACAATGTTGTATGCCATAGATACAAGTCTTGCATTCCAAAGGTGTATATGTGTGTTAGGAAATGGGAGGGGAGGAGGAGGCAATAGACTTGTTTTTCTGTGCTGCAGTTCTTCTAAATAAGGACATTAACCTCCCCATTTTGCTCCTTTTCGTCTTTTTACACTTGATGTTTTTTGGGATAGGGTCTGGGTCTTTCTGTGTCTATGAAAAGCCTACTATGATGAGGTGCACAGCTCTGTTGGAAGCTTTATACAATATTAAAATAGAAGGTTAAACTCCTTGAGATGAACGTTGTTAAGTCAAGGGGCAAAATATGCAGTTTCTTACTCATACAGCTGCAAATTGAAATAAACACTCCATAGTCAGTGAATCAGCTAAGAATTTTTGTAGAATAGTTTGTTTTCTATTACTTGGTCTACATGAAGTACTAAAGTGTTATCATAGTGTGCTACACTTAGTGTGATAATGAACTGATTGACGATCCTTTTGACAGCAAGGGTGTCTTTTATCAGTCTAGGCCAGATTATTGGAGAGGAACATAGCAATATCTGAGACAATGGCATCGGGTCAATAGTAGTGTATTGTTATAACAATGCCAACACATTCACAAAGTGTCCAAACAATCTTCACTGATGGAATATTGATCTTGGTCCTGTCAGATGCAATGGAATTCTGGAATGAGTTGCTATAAAACAAGCTTGTATTTAGTTTTATAGGATAGTTTTCTACCCTGTAATTTCTTTTACATGAAACTTGCCTTGGCATACCTTATAAAACAATGCATAGCTCTTAAAAAAGAACAAACCTGAGCTTGTATGGAACTATTGACAAATTCAAACAAAAATGGTATGAGAAGAAGTAAGACTGCAGTACCAAAGGAAACTAAGATAGAAGGTGGTTATTCATTGGAACAAGTTTACATAGTTGAATGGAAAATTTAAGAGTAGCTGCCATAATACAGCAAAAACACAAACCCATTTGGCTAATTGAGAGTGTTAAAGACTTTAATTCAATCTCTGTAATTGATGCCATCCCAGCAAATAGAAGTAATTTTTGGCAGAAATGCTCAGAGCTTTAGCCTGAGTAAAATGTCATAGGCCCACTGCTTTCATCAGAATGATGACAGATTGGTACCATATCACAGCCCCTCGGTGTCCAACTTTCCTAACTGTCTTAATAACAGGCTTAATTTTTTTTTAATGTAGGCAACCACAGTAATGCATTTTAAGATTTTCAAGGTGTGGTATTGGCCTGAATTTAAAAGGACTTTCCCTCTTGTATTTCTCCCATAGGCATGATTTAGTCTGTCCTTTCTCCCCTCCCCCTGCCCCCTGCCACATCTTCCCTGGATAAGTTCTGTGAATTTTCTGCAGAGAAGGATTTGAAATTAGCAGCATGATTATAATCCACTGGAGGAAAGTCACACTGTGATGGATGAGGACCTTTGCTGCACAGTAGAATTCACAGTCGTTTTTTTCTGTGACCCCTGTATTGGGCCATAGTTTCATAGTTTCTAGGGTCGGAAGGGACCTGAGTAGATCATCTTGTCCGACCCCCCGCCATGGCAGGAAGGAGTACTGGGGTCAAACGACCCCAGCAAGGTGAACATTAAACCTCCTCTTAAACACCCCCAGGGTAGGAGCCTGCACCACTTCTCTTGGAAGCTGGTTCCAGACCCTAGCCGCCCTGACCATGAAGTCGCGCCTCCTGATATCTAACCTAAACCTACCCTCTGCCAGCTTGCGACCATTATTCCTGGTCACTCCTGGCAGTGCTCAGGGGAACAGGGACTCCCCCAATGCCTGCTGGTCCCCCCTGACTAGTTTGTAACAGGCCACTAGATCCCCCCTCAGCCTTCTCTTGTGGAGGCTGAACAGGTTCAGGTCCCGTAGCCTCTCCTCATAGGCCTGAGCCTCTCCTCATAGGGCCTCATAGGACCTCAGGGTCATCCTGACATTCAGTGTTTCCATATCAGATTTTGTAGTTGTGTAATGGTATAGAGGTTGTTATCATTTGCATGAAAACCAGAATATATGAAAGATGAATGGAGGCTTGCAACAGACTATTTTTACTGTTAATAAGATGTACATGTAGGTCCACACTGGGAATTTTTCTGAAGTGTTTAATATTACTGACTCTTTCAAAGTTTTTCTCTCCTCACCAGTATCCACTGGTGGCCTTCCATCTTGAATCTACTGGTGGCATTCCACCTTGAATTCTATAGCCTCATAAATGAGGCTCAAATATTCTGGAATACCAGGAAAATTAATATCTTTATCAGGAGGAATACAAAGATGAGAGAAAGAGAAAGAAAAAAAAACCCCTTAGAAACCTTAAAAGCTCCTCTATTTTTATGTTGTTATGGTAAGAAAAATTATAACATGAGATAAAAGGATCATGCCATACAGAGCTTCACAAATTGTAAGGCAACTCTGTTATGAAAGCAAATGTTTCAGGTAGAGAAAAAAATATATTTTTTAACTTATTCCTTTAATAGGATGAACTTTGGGGAACGCTTAAGAACTTAGTACAAATTGGGACCATTTGAAAAATAATTGATATGTTTTTCAGTAAATATAAGACTCTGTCATTATTTCTAATGCATTAACTGTAGCATTTGATCTGGGATTGTCAGAAGTGTGCCAAAATAATGCAGCTACAGTAAAAAATATTGAAATTGTTTTCTTGTTTTTGAAATGGAGATTTGTTGAAGATGAGGCCATGGTTGGTAGAAGTTCAGTGGCTGAAATAAGGAAATGGGTGCTGTGTAGGGTGGATAGTGGAGTACTCCAGTTTCTCAAGGTGGAACTGAAACTCAGTTGAAATCCAATCAGCGCGGTGGAGCATAATGTGTGCATGTATAGGCTTTATACATAATGTGTACATGTACAGTGAATGACTGTAATGTTTATATTACCAACCAGGTTGTAAAGTTTACGTTAATGACTTTACATTTTAAAAAATGCCATATATTTTTCCTAAAGAAAGTGCTAAATCCAATAATCAGGGATAAAAGCATATTTCATAATTATACCAACAAGTATATTTCCCTAGGGTAAAAGTGCATTCTTTCAATTATAACACAGTTGTGATAACTAAAGGAATTATGCTTGGTAATGCTGTATATGTTCAGAACACGTAGCAGAAGCAAATACCATCTTCCGCAGCAGCAGTGCTAGGCCAGAATAGATTCCAGGATCCCAGCCTGATTCAGACTAAATAGTCTCCTATGAGCAAAAGAGCTAAAGAAACTGTTTCCACTATGATCTGTGGACCAGGTTGGCTTGTGGAAGAACTAAGCTCCCTGCTTCCCCGAAGGAGTCTTCCTCCCTGTATGAGTAATGATACATCCTACTTTCATTTCCCTGTATCAGTGGGAATTATGACTTTAGGGGAGGAATGTGAGAGAAGAAGGTCTGTTTCTAAACTGGTTCTTTAGTAACAGGAATAATGTATGGTGCCCCAAGTTGTGAGGCACATCAATGTGCTTTCATGCCGATGTCAAGCGACCTGCTGAAAAATATATCCCACCCTCAGGGCTGTAACTGGAATTAAGCAATGTAGCCACCACAGAGCAGCCAAAAGGAAACCTGAGCCTGAGATGCTTTTGTATGTGCATTTGGTGACTGTCATAGGGCACTAAGGTGTGCCTGCTTCTTCAAGAGCAGAGGCAGCTGAGCTAGGGAGCCCTGAGGGCTAGGCAGGGCTCCACAGCTGCAGGTAGCCTTGGCTGCAGGCTAATCAGGGTATTAGCTGGCACCTGCACTGGGTCAGCTGACCAGAAGGAAACAGAGCCCTGGGCACACATAAGCCCTGGGGCTGGGGCTGGTTAGTTCTCTGTCAGCAGCCAGGGGGAAGGAGGCCTTGCAGAAACACTACTCAGAGATGCTTGGTTGCCTATTCTGCTCCTGGTGGGACTACTGGGCTCTAGGAGCTCCTAAAGTGTCTGGGGCTAGGAGTCACACATTGTTGAGAGAGAAACTTGCCTCCTTAAAGGGGCAAAGAGTGACCTCCAAAGTTATTGTTGTTAAGTTATAGCCCAGGGGCTTGTATTTACATTGTTATTTGAATCTGGTGGATCAGGATGAGGCTCTTTGGGGAGGAGGCGACATTATTAGGGCTGCAGGGAGCCCAGCACCAGTGAGGGTACACCAACAGGGCAGCAGGGAGCCCAGTGCCAGAGGGCGCTGCTACAGGGAGTGGAGAGACCCCAGTGCCAGAGGGTGCTGCTACTGTGGCCAAGGGCCCAGTGATGACAGGAGGCTGAGGTAGACTGCAGCCTTATCCAAAACGGGCAACATTTAAGTACAATCTTTGAGGCATGGGGTATGTTAAAAGGGTGGTGTTGGAGCCATGCATCTAGTCCATAAGGCTTAGGGTGTCTCAAGAGGTGTTAACTTTGAGTGAGACCCAGCAGGGGTCCAAGATCAGTAGCGTCTAGTGGGGTTCAGCAGGACTGTGACCACAGAAACTCATGGGCAGCCTTCCAACTTATTATTTCAACCAACAAGACGTGGCAGGAGAGATTAGAAGGCACCTGCAAGGCAGAGCAGGCACAGTCACGGAGCCCTAGCGTCATCACGGCCATCCCTGGAGACCCCATGCTGTGACAGTGACACACGTTGCAATACTTCTGGAATTTGCACTTGTAGACTGAGTCGGGGGGCATGGCATGCATCTTGGCAGTGGTCCTGGATTCTACATGGAGGCTGTGTAGGTGAGGCCCCACAGGTTGCTGCAGTATTCATCATTTCTGGGGTTTCTATAGGCAAGCCTCTTTCACCCTTTTCCTAGGGGTCTGTAGAATAGATCTTCATGTCTGTGGGGTCCCCTTTCCCCTGGGTTGTTTGTTCCAGCTCACTGAGACTGGTGTATATGCAGGGAGAATTGGGGTAATATCCTGGTCCCTTCTAAGGCAATGGCAAAATGCCTTTTAACTTTCCTTTAGGCAGAAATTCTCTTAAATTTCAGACTGTTGTTCTCCCCAGCTCCTGCTTTTGGCTGCCCATTTCTAAACCATACTGCACAGGAATATGTAGGAGTGGCACCCTCCATAAAGCTGAGTACTATAGCATATAAAACAAGTCAGGTTCTCTTTGTGGGTGCCCTAGTCCTGCTCTCTATCCAGTACGCTGGAACAGCTGCAGCTGGGATACTCAGTGCCTAGAAAGAACTGGTTGTGAATTGTGCAGTGTAAATCTGAAAAAAGAGAACAATCAGCTTAATTAACACAGTTTATAGAAAACAGATTTAAAGAATGGGATAAATTAGGGATATTGGGGTAGCTCCTCAGGTATGGACAGCAGTGAAGCTGTGTAGATTTAGCCATAAGTGCCTACAGATTTTTTTGTGAGCAAATCAAGAACCTTGGATATTCTGTAAGTAGTAAGACGTCTGAATTGAAAGGGAGATTTTCATTGAATAATAATGTGTTGTTTTTGGCATCCAGCTAAATGAAACGTGCTACATGAGCTTTTTGAAAGGTCCTCTTAAATAAAGGCTCGGCATGCAATTAATTTTAAGCTACTCCAAATACTTTATACATTTTGACTAACTTCATCCCTGGTGTCCATTCTGTAGACGGAAGAAATTACTGTAATTCTTTCAAGTGACAATAGCTGGAAGTCCAAATACTTGAGGGCAACTAACAAGCTATGAAAAATACAAAAACAAACGGGATGCCTCCTCAGATTAAGAAGCAAGTGATACCTGAAGGATGAAGGGTACGGTTCTTGCATAATTGTTATTAAAAATCTTTCCATCACAAGCTAACTTTTTTTTATTGTTATTACTTGTGCACATACATTTTGTCAGTGGCTTCTGGGCATGCTTCACTACTTTCTCTTTTCATCTATGACAACTTGTCTCTGCAACAAGCAGAATCCCTGTGCATCATTAAAATGTGTATCCATTCTCCTGGGTCGCAGTCCTGGAAGTCAGTAAAAAGTTTTGAAGATATTTCTTTTGCTTAACACCATTCATATCCTGTTCCTCACCTGAAATATGATCAACTTTTTTTTTAATCCCACAATATCGTTTTTCCAAGGGAGTATTTACATTGTATGAGCTTGTAGGTTGGAACTGACAAGTCTCCGCACCGCCATCATCATTAGTTTGTGCAGCTGCTGACATCCAGACATCCTGAGGGTTTTGTAGTTTGAGTAGTAACTTATTTGTCCCATCTGCACTACGCTTCCCACTAAGCCTCATTTGAAGTCATCAGAGAGATCAAAACGGCTCTCACTGTCCATGCTTTTTATGGTTCTCATACGCAGTACATGTATGTACTCCTGGAAAAGTTGACATAAGAAAGTGATGATTTATTAATGCCACAAAACAAATTTATATTGTGGTTTATAGGCTGACAATAGATATTAAGATACTAAGGAAAACTTTCTTACTCAGAGGGTAGTAAAACACTGGAACAGGTTATGGAGTCTTCATCCTTGGGGGGTTTTATGACCTGGCTAGACAGAGCCTTGGCTGGGATGATCTAGTTGGGGCTGGTCCTGCTTTGAGCAGGGGATTGGATTGAATGGCCTCCTGAGGTCCCTTCCAGCCCTCATTTTCTATACTTTTGTGATACTAAGTAGTAAAAGCAACGAGATGATCTAGGGTATCAGAATTGACAGAGCTGCTAAAACATATATATTTTTTATTTTTAAGTTTTAGTGGGTTTATAATTCTGATCCAGAACTCTTACAAAAATTTTCACAAACATAACTATGGCTGGTCAAGTGTAATACCAAGGGATATCCATTTAAGTTCTACAAGGTTCTTTTATTTCTAAAGCAAAAGAAGTTCTTTACCCCCGGTATTACTCTGAACTATATGCAAAATAGGATTTTAGAAATTTTCTTTGAATGCTAATTGTGATGCATGAGTTCTTTTTCTTAACACTATTGAGTTTCAAAGCACAAAAATTGGCCTCTTTTTTTCTCTTCTTTAGGGTCAGGTCCTAACGTCCTTCCTTACTCCAGTCAGATTCCAACTAGGATCAAGGGGTGAGCTGTCTGCATTAGGACTATATGCTTGCATCCATAGTCTGCAGAATTTATACAGTGGTTCCCCTCAGCCCCACATTAAAGTGCCATTTTCGTTTTTAAATAAACTTGGGCTAATGAAAATAAATTCCCACTTTAATCAGTCTTGCAATCATAATAGCTAATAAAAATGTGTTAATGTTGATACAGCACACTGCTTCTTACAGTCATGGCTAGAATCACCAAGTCATGTACTGTTCTACACTGTCTTCTGCTACAAGTGTGGGCAAGTTTTTAGTTTTTGAAGTAAGGCTCCTGCTCTGTTGAATTATGGAAGATTCTGGAAAGAAAAGGAATAGCAAAAGAAACAATTTTACCCTTTGTGGTGTCTGATTTGAAGTCAATTCTTAAAAAAGAAATCTTCCCTAGAAAATGAGCATTGGTGCTTTACCAATTTGTTAGCATTCCAGAGGAAGAAGCAATAGTTGAATATATTTAGAAAGGGATTTTCAAAGAAACTTAAATTAGTAAGATGTGCAAATCCTACTGTTTTTTCAGTAACAGTTTGGTATCTAATATCCTATGGCTTCTTTAAAAATTCCAGCCCTTTTGTTTTTAGAATAAATAATACATACTATTATTGCTGTGTACCATTGCTAAGGCATAAAAAACTTCATTTAAAAGCACGGCAGGGGAGATGAATGTTGTTTTGTGCCTTTTATGATTGTAGTGTTAAATACCATTTAGTAAGAATTAAGCACAACACTAATATTTCCATCGATGTTGGGGCAACTGGGATAATCAACAGAATAGGAGAAGTCAGTGGGAATTTTCACACAAAATGAATATATTGTTAGAAAATGTCAGTTTGTCAAAATCAAAGTCAGTTTGCTCTCTCTCAGTTGCTCCTGTTAGAGATGAAAGATTTTATATAAATAATTATTTTTTTGTTGGGCTGGGGTTAATGAGGGGTGGGGAGAAGTGAGCGTGCGGGTACAGGTAGGTGAGTATGGCATTGATCTAGAATATAAGAGAGTCCCTGTTGCAATAAATGTTTAATTATTGCATGAAATGGAACAGTTCAAATAGTGGGGGCCTAGAAACCCTCAGCCAGGACACCCAAAGAGCAAGGACGAGGCAGAGCTTTGTGGTCTCTGGTCTGAATCAAGCAGGGACCTGATGCCTCGTTTCTCATATCCTAAGCAAGGTCGCCACTTTTCATGTCAACAGATCTCAATTTCTTCTTGATTTAACTTGGTAATATTTTTGGAATCTCAGACTTGTTCATGATGGGAAAACTATTTGTCACGCAGTTTTAATAGATTGACAAACCAAGTCAACATATTCTTATAATATCATCATGGGATACCGCCCATGACCTTTCTCTCCAGTGGCTTCTCCATTCTGACCTCATTTACCCAGTATCTGTGTACCACCTCGATGAGA
This sequence comes from Crocodylus porosus, assembly GCF_001723895.1. Classification (NCBI taxonomy): domain Eukaryota; kingdom Metazoa; phylum Chordata; order Crocodylia; family Crocodylidae; genus Crocodylus; species Crocodylus porosus. The sequence continues at coordinate 2,038,002 of NW_017728917.1, forward strand.
TGAAGATGAGTCTCAGCTGTAGCAGAGATAATTGCACTCCTTTATATTTTTTTTGTTCCAAAATGTAAGATTTAATCTTACCAATAGCTGTAAGCACATGCAACCCTTTCCATTAAGAGTTGCTTTCTGGTTTGTGGTCTTAATGTGCTTAAATTCTGTGAAATGGAGTTGGTGCAAAATCTTTTTGACATTAAAGGGAGCATTCATTTGAGGTAGTTTTCATTCAACTACATTTTTATTTTACTGACAATTCCAGTGACTCTTGAAGTATTTCAAAACTAAAAAGCAAACTTTTCCCCCCACTCCTTTTTCTCATCCAGGAAACTGGATGTAAACATGGACTGGAGTTGTATTTAAAAAGCTTTTAATTTAATAATGGCTAATAAAAATGCCCTTCCTTGTATCTACCATTTAATATTTATCTCTTCTGAAATACATATGTAATTGTTTGAATATCTGCTTCTACTTTGATAAAATATTCATGATGTCTCACAGCTGTAAAAGCTGGTAGTTACAGACACAAGCATTTCAAGGTCTTTAGCTATAAAGAAAAGGGCACGGTATTTTCAATTATTAATAATGCTCTGAAAGGTACTGTATGAGATTTAGCTGGATTTGTTGTTTTATTTTTGCTTTTTGGATGATTGGGTAAAAAACTGTTGTAAGCAATTTTGTCATATTATTTTATATTTTTAGTTTAATATTTAGATTTTATATGGAGATGAAGTATCCCTCTGAGACAACTATTTGTCTTTTCGTGTTTCATTTCAAACATTAAAAGGTACATTTTAAAGTGGTTTCCACACAAAATAGCATCTAAGGACGAAGTGCACCTTCTTGCCCATGCACAGATGCATTTTCAGTATATCTAGACTAGTCTACCATGCAAATGCATTGTTCCCACTGGTGAGCAGTTACTCACATGAGTAATTCCTTCAAGTCAGTAAAACACAATCATGCCCTCACTAATTGAAGATCCAGTGCAAATTTGATGTAAAGGGGGCCGGGGCCAGGAAAGCACTTAGTCCTGATACTAAAATGCAGGGACTTTACAGACTGCCTACAGTCCTCCCTCTGCCTTCTCTGGTCCCTTTGCAAGTAGTCTGGCTATTAAGGGCAACCAAATGGGAGTTGGGTTCATAGGCTGTAGAATGACGTGGGCCATGGCACAGCCAACTTTTAGCACGTTAATTTATGTAATCCATTAGTGCACAATTTTCATTCCGGCTAAAACTGTATAGCTATTTTTTAACTGCGTACCTAGTTAATTTAACGTAGTAAAAGTTGGTTGCACCATGGCCCAGGTGGCCTATTGGGCTCATCATCCCAACTCAGAATGACAGACATCCTCCCTCCCCTGATCTTGCCTTCTTCTGGGGAGAAACACATTATTTCATACCTGTGCGGAGTGGCTTTCTTTCCCCAAGGGATCAGGTCATACATAATGTCTCTTACTTGGCCACATACATAGCAGATTTTAGGAAAAAGGGGCTTTCATTATTTTGATGTAGTCCAGGGCATAATCCAAGAAATCCAAGCAGGAGAGGAAGATAAGCCTTCTTCCTCAGACAAAGCTAAGCTAGGCAGGAACAATCTCACCTAGAATAACAACAATGGTCTCTTTTTATTGTCGGACCCCTGTTTTTTCACAATACTGTTGTGAGAAACACCTGCTATTAGGATATTGAGATTCTGAGAGAAAGCCTGCAAATTACTGATTTACTAGTGTCTGGATAAGAGCACAAAGTCTATGCTGTGAGGTCTATGTGGTGATTTTACTTTATGCAAAGTCACACCTATTGGCTTCCAAACATGGATTAACAGTGAAAGAGGCATTCCCAAAATACACTGTGGATCTTAGAAGGATAGAGGCAGGCTGCTAATTACTGTGACCTCTGGGAACTGGAGTTTGAAACTGTGAATTGCACTGTTGTGGAAACAGGGGACATTATGGGATCGTAGCTGGAGAATTGGTGGGACCAACAGAAGTAAGTCATTATCTGTATATCAGCTGAGTCTTGGGTTGCTTATAGAAGTAGTGTTACAGAAAGGATGGTCTTGTTTTCCAGAAAAAAAATGTTCTGTTTGTAAGTGGATGCATGCAAACTTATAGCCACAAAAGTTGACTATCATCAAGAAAATTGTACAGTATATACTAGACTTCATTCACAAACTGTACCGTTATCAAGAAGATGAAATGCAATAGAAAAAAAAAATGAGTAAAGGCTGGTCAGGTTTGGGAAACGCTTCTTGTGTGCTGATCATATGTATGTATCCTCCAAGGGACTGCCATGCACATGAGAACTATAATAACATTTATTGGCTTTGACAAGGCGTTTCATGTCCACTAGCTGGCTGTTAAGAGCACATTAAGAATATTTTGTGTGGAGGAAATGACAAAATAATTAAAATCATTGGAGGCTTTTAAAATGAGAACCTAAATAATATAAAAAACGGGAGAGTCAAATCAAAAGAGTTCACAGGGCATTCTGTCTCAGAAGAGGTTTCTGCATTGTCATAAATGATGCCATTTATAGCCACTGACAGGTTCATATACATACATTAGCATGCTTCTGACTGTTTCATGGAAAAAGAAGGAAAATTCCTAGTATGTAAGACGTAAGTTAATGATACTGTAATTGCATATTGATGGAATGAATGAAACTGGTCCAGACATACACAGTATCCAGAAGAAAGTAGTCATCTGACAAATTAATTTAACATTTCGTAGTTGTTAGGGGCTGAAAGGGACCTTACAGATCATCGAGTCCAGCCCAAGGGATATGAACTGATAATATTCAAGTGACCATCCATCTCTATTGCTCAGACCTGAATCAATAGGAGTAAATCAAAGTAATTGATACAGGGTACATCTACATGAGATGCTAATTGCATGGTAGCCTAATAACACTGCGGAGTAGTGCATCACAGCACTGGCAGTGCTAATATGCTACTGCACAGTAGGGTCACTAAAAAGGTGTTTGCCAGTGCTACTGTGCAGTAACTGGTTACACAAGTACTAAATTAAATGCACAGTAATGCATTAATGAACATGTAGACATGCCCACAGTGTATAGGGCAAGGAAAAACTTCACTATTGTCAATAGCTTATCAAATATATAGGTTTAGGTTTTGCTGATAAGAATGTGTATGAGCTAAGGTGCTGATAAAGCACCATCTAAGAAACCTATTAGGCATTATGCCTCAGACTGTCCTCTGAAGCACTGTTGCCTCCTTGAGGGTGTTGTAGGAATTCAACACTGGTTATTGGCTTGCACCAGCATCAAATGACTTCTCCACCATTATGACTGGCCTGGTACAAGACAGACCCAAAGCGCACTTCTGCTTCAGCCTACCCATCCCGTTACTCACCAACTTTGTACATGGTTGTAAAATAAGATAGGTGTTCCAGATAGGTTCTGCAGTCCAATCTCTTTTACCAGTTAGAGGAAGGAGAAAGTTTAAAGACATGCACATAGCTTGAATGTGAATATATTAAATGCACACGGAGGGGGGAAATTGTCCTCATTAGCAAATCATTAAAAAGAAATCTCTTCCTTAAAGAAATTTCTTCTCAGTCCCAGAAAGTTTTCTTTCTCAAGAGCAGATTAAGGTGTGTTGGTAAATAGGGGTTAGTAAACAATAGGTTTTGGGGGTTTTTTCAATGCCAAATTGTTGGATTGATAGGCTTTCAATTCTCAGAGCTCTATCCAGATGTTCACACAAAATCCATAAGTAGGGCTGTAGCTTTCAACTGAGTCTCCTAAGCCTCAAGTGATAAGGTATTCTGACCTATGTCTTCTTCAAATCCTCATGATAAAATAGCTCCACTTGGTATAAAATGTTCCCCCTAGTCACTGGAGAATTGGAAGCCATTTCCCATTCAGTGAGAGAAAGCCATTGAGAGAATGACTCTTGATGGTTAGGAAGTTCATCCAAAACCACATGAGTTCCATGCAGCGCACTAGGAAATATTTTATTATTTAGGCAATATGAAAGAGCACTGATAGGAGGAATTAAAGCCTTCCAAATATTGGCTTGGAGTTCAAGCCCCACAGGGCAGAGTGAGAACTGTCAAATTCCCATATTCTAGGGCAGGGGACCAACCCATGGGCTAAAGGAAGAAAAGCACTTTCTTTTTCTTCCTTCTCCAGTTTTGTAAATCTAGCCATGGAAACAAATAATCCAGTTGAAATGATTCAATGATTTCTCAGAATCCTAAATACTTCTGGCACAATCAAAATTGAATTTTCAGTTAATTTAGTTTGTGCTGAAAAAAAAATTACCCAGTTTTGTACATGACACCTTCACAGATTTTACATAAAAATAAATACTTAGCCTATCACCAGATCATCTTTATTATATTAATAAAAGTAATTGATAAAACCAATATATAAAATAACAATCATCACAATTGATTAGTTAATAATAATAAATAAATGTTTAATCACCATGCTAGCATAGTGGAACTGATAAAAACCTAATTATATGGTTATTGGTCTAATAATTGTACAATAAAGCAATAACTAATTATAAATAATAATAATAAAATTAATGAAGTGATGGCACTTAAAATTAAAGTAATACATGTATTTAGTAATTATATTAAAAGTAAAATAAAAGTAATAAATAAAAGTATAAAATAGTATAAATAGTTTCTTTTATTGCCTCAGATATGCCAAATTTAGGCTAATTTGTTTTAGATACATTAAAGTGGCAGAGTGAGTTATTTCTTGACATTTGAAGTCACATTCCATTTAGGTTCATCGACGTTGTTTCCAAAAGGCTGCATGTTGGCTAAAACTGGGTGAATGCATGTTTCAGATCAATTATTGTGTGCATCTTTAAATGAGTTGTGGATTATGCTATTATTCAGCCTATGAGGATAATGATTTTCATCAAAAGAACACGTCCTAGATGTGTTATTGCCATTTACGTTCCGTATATTGCTGCCACATGTCCTTGTTTTACAACAGCTAGCTTTCTAACAATGTGGAGGAAAGACAAAGGTTAGTGGAATTAAATGTCAAATTTGCCATTATAATTTTGCTTCAGAATAACTCAAGGTACAAATTGAATCTTAACAGTTGAGGAGAGATTACAACGAATGTCATAGTGTTCATAGAAATAGCAACGTTGATTCTCTTTGTACCATGAGGAGTAAAGTACTAAAAATTCAGATGTTTATGGGATGGAGGTAGTTATGGCTGTAGTTTCTTTATACAACATGTACCTGAAAAATCCTGCTGCACCATACTTCCAAGAAAGCACCAACAGGTTGTGAGCACCTTCTGCTATTACCTTAGTAACTTGTATGCCCGGTGGCCACTGAAGTCAAAGGAAACTGAGAATACTTAGGATCTTGTAAGGTCAAATCCAAAGCTTGTAAAGATAGGGAAAAAAATTAGGAAACAGACAAGATGGTAAAACACAATTAACAACCTTTTGCCTCTGTCTTTAAAGTCATGAAACTTGATGGTCCCAATAAAGTCTATGAGACCCTAAGCCTGATGTCCATAAAATTTATAGTAAAGTTCCCACTGACTATAATGGTGCAAGATCCAGCCATAAAACTATGATTTTCAGAGGCTCAGGGAACTCATAAATCCCTTTGAAACCAGTGATACTCCTGGTTCAGCACCTCTGAAAATCAGCACTTATGCACCATGTTTAAAACTGCTAGGAAAATGCTTTTCTTATCTCAAAAGAACTTTTAATTCCCCCCCGCCCCATCCTAAATCATCATCTCAGCCATTTTCACAAGGAGAAATCTTAGCAATTAAAAGTTTTCCCCCCTAATCATTTAGAGAAGTCCTTTTTCAGTATAAATTAACTAAGGGCATTTTTACACGTGCTTTGCAGAGAGGGTGGGGGAGGGCATTTTAATTAAAGAGGCTCCAAGAACAGTGCCTCATGTATCAGTGTCCCTGCACTTAGAAATGGCAGCAGGGGCACTTGAACTAAAGCTTGTTGAATAAGATTTAGTTCAAGTGCCCCAATGTCATTTTTAAACACAGGGACACTGATACACAAGATGCAGGAGGCTGCTGGAGTGCGGTAACTGTCACGCTCCAGCAGACTCGATTAATTCAGTCTGCTGTAATGTGTTGTAATTACAGCAGCCTCTATACTTGTGTACAAGTACCCAACAGTTTCTAAACAAAAAGTCACTTTCACCCCAAAGCCAGAATCTTTCCTCCAAAAAATTCCAAATTTCAACAATTTCAAAACTTTCTTTCCCCCTTTATCCCAAACTGACCCTATCTTTCAAACAGCAAATCATCACTTTTTTTCCTGGTAAATATTACATTTTGAAAATGCCCACCCAGCCTGGTCTTTGTTCTGTACTACAAATTAGGCATATTTAAAATTCTAGTGCTTATTTCAATAAAACTAGAGAAAATAATTGGCCAGGTTCAATGTAGCTATGCTAACTTATACAAATTAAAGTCTGGTTATAAGTCTGTCTTTTCCTTTTAATAGACCATTGTGTAAGTGGCTGCGCCTTGTTTGGGTTTGCCGCTGAGTTCTAGGGCTCTGCTCTGTTGAGCGTCAGTTCTTGCAGACTGACAGCTTGACCTTGCTGGCTTGTATAAGCAGGACATGCCCTCTGTCTCTCCCGCCACGTCTTGACCTTTTAAGTAAGTGGGGAGGATCCTTGATGTTTTACACCTGTCTTCATGAGCACCTTCTTGGGGCTCCGCCTCCCCTTACATCTCATCCTTGCACCAACCTAGTCTTATGGTCTGGTCAGGCTGAGTGCCATTGGATGGTGAGAAGGCAGTGTCCTTGCAATTGGTCCAATTTTTCTTTCAATATTTAACTGCTTACCTATCACAGTTCTATGGACTTTGACAGCGATGCCTATCAGAGCTAGTGTATCAAGTTCTTAATTAACTTGTCTGGCGTCACTTCCCTCTTAATGAGACCCTAGGGGCCTTCACCCCTCCATAAAGGATTCATGGTTTGTCACTTGTGTCAGTCCAGCAGAGAATCGGACATCTCCCATCACCTCCGTTCCATGCCTGCAGCTCCTCTGTGGTGTGAAGCTTGTCCCACAGTGCTGAGGCTCCTCCGAGCATCAAGTTAGAAGAGCAAGCTCCACTCTTCTCCTTGAGCCCCTGCCAGAGCACTCTTAGGTCCATGTCAGCTCTCCAGTAGCCATGCTCCAGGGCTTCCAACCTGCCTTCAGCCCATGTAGAGTGCGTCTTTGACGTCCTCTGCTGTGTGCCAGCCGACTTGGATCTAGCAAGAGCTTCTGAAGTGGGGCAGCTGCAGCACCAGGAACTCCCTAGACAGTGGTGCCTGCATCTTCCCTGGTAAGTTTCTGCTCCCGGATGAAGCATCTGCCTCCATGTCCCAACCTCAGGAACTAGTGGGGGCATTCCTGGGGGATTCATCACCCCAGTAGGAGTCGTTGGGGTACTCCCCACTACTACACATTTATGAGGTAAAAATAGAGTAGCTCGCTTACCCATTTTTTTTTAAACAAACACGGGTTCACAAGGAAGTGAGAATCAATTTAGCCAACATAAACTGATAAAGGAGAAGTAGATGGATAGGGAATGATGTAGTCTGTAGAGTGAACTCTGAATGGCAAAAATATAAGCAGAATGCAAGATCCATTGCCCTAGCAAGAGGTGTCATAGTTCAGGCAAGGGCACACCTGTATGAATGTTTTTAAAAAAGGTGTTCAGGAGAGGAAAATAAACCTTATACCACCTCTTTCATCGGCGATCCAATTTTCTGCTCTTAATACGTGGCTGCACATGAAAGAGCTGATCTGGAAGACTTCTAATGGCTGACTTGTTCATATATTGGGAGAACAAATCTTTGATGATTTCTTTGCACTACATTAATGCTCGGCTTTGTCATGTTTGCCCTTTTGAACTACACAGCTGGAGATGAATGTTCTTTCAGTACTTGAACAAATAAATAACGACAAGGATGTGTCAGTAGATTTACTTTGAGTTTGTGCTGCTGCACTTGACACCAGTCAAGAAAGTTGGCTTACTTTCAGCACATGTCGACTTCCATACATATCCGTGACAATAAGCACAACTGTAATTTTGTCTAAAGTCTGCAGTACAGATTCTAAACTGGTATAAACTGTTGTGGCTGCGCTGACCTCCGTGGCAAGACCTTGACATGCAGCAGCTATTAATTTGGCTCTCCATTTTCCAAAGACCATTGTTATTGTTCTCATCAGATTATGAAAATGCTCAAAAGCTAGTCAGGCTTCAGCCCTTTGTGGAAACACCTAGGAAGATATCACCCTTGGTTATTTTTCTGTTGTTGCTGTGCTTCTATCCATTTGAAACAATATTTAGAAGTTTGTTTCAAATATGCTACTTTGCAATCTTCACTTGGGACTTTTTATTGCTATTGGATTAGTACCAACATAACCCAGCTGAGGGTTTCAGGGCCGAATAGTGCCAACCATGGGCATATGCTCATCTCACTTAGAGTTGGGTCCTAATTTTTAGAAGTTATAATTTAAGCAGAGGGAAAACAGAACATATCATAAATTCCATGTTACCTTTGCAGGCTGTAAAGGGGAATTAAACGAATGCCCGTAATCAAAAAAGGATACGTGTCAGAGCTAAGAATCTGAGCACAGTGCTATAAGCACAAGCACCTCTTTATTTTAATTCTTTTTTGTTCTCAGTTGGCAAGCTGCACATTCATGTTTTGAACTGGCAAACTATGCAGTTATGCTAATATTTGCTAATATTCTTTATTCAGTTCTTTATTTTTATAGGGCCTTAGCGTTTACTTTTTAACTTAGATATCTCAACAGTATACCCAGGGAGTCGACTGTTCCACAGCAAAGAAACTCTTATTAATAATAAATACTTATTACACATCATTTAAGGTGACTAAATCCCATGAAAGCTATATACTGAACATTAATCATTTATGAACAGAGCTCTAAGAGAGTTCAGTTTGTTTCCTGAAATTAAAGAATAATGAAAAAATTCTCGAAAGTCTAAGTCTAATTGCATACTCATCACATTTAATTTGAATTTACTAAGAGTATTTGTTAAGATCAAATTCATTTAGCAAATTAATTTCACATTAAGTATTTACTTGCTGCAGGAGTCTTTTTGCTTCAAAAGTAAACAACTTCAAAACTTTTATTATCAGGTCAAACAAGCTACCCTGCTTGATTTACTGCTTGATGAGCTTTCTGTTTCTAAACAAAATGCAGGTTCAAAGGGAGTGTAATGGATAGGAACACTAGATTGCAAGAGGAGAGTGTTGTGGATCCTGACATGTGACATTTGGCAAGTTCTTTGTGCTCCGTGCGTCAGTCTTCTAATGTGTAATACAGTGATATTGATGCTTATCCTGCTTTGAATGTAAGACACTATTATTCTTACACTCTCTGAAGTATAACTCCATTCTATCAAATCTATCAAATACCAAAGGGCAGAGAAAATGGAAGTAGTTGGTTTTTCATTTAATCTCTTGGATTGAAACTCATAAATTTTGACTCTACTGAAGACTTCCTGTGTGGTTTTAAGCAATTCACTTGATCTCTTTATACATTGGTTGTCTATTTGTAAAATGGGGTGACAATACTACCTTTGCCTCTCTTTGTCTCTGGAGAACACAAGGACTTCCGAATGGAACTGCCTATTACTCCATGCAAATAAGGCACTAAAAACAATGAGGCTCTAATCTTGAATAGGGGTAAAGGGGTGTTGGGGGTATATCAGAGAGGAATGCAGAGGGGAGAAAGAAAAGGTTGTTCACATTTCCACCCTTCTGCCTAGCAAACTCGTTCTTTCTTTACAATCTGGTGATGGAAAACAAAGACCACTGTACTGGTCTGAAGATACTAGCAACAGCATGTAACTGGTAAATAAAATAAATGAGTGGGTGATGTATTAAATTGGCCTAATTGCAGAAGCTATTCTGTGCACCTCAATTCATGTAGCTTCAGGAGGATAGATTTGAGTGTGGAAAGTATCCTTTTACGTAGTGAGATGCCCCAGCCTACTAATTTGGGTAAGTCCTGTTTTCACCCAGGAATTTTGGCTGCATCAACTTAGCCAGGAAGTACTATGCCTACTACTTTAGGAGGGGACTTTGGAAAAAAATGATCTGATTCTTTACTAGCATTTTTCAAGAGCCACAAAAATGTTCTAAGTTCCTTGCAGAAATGTGTTGTTCAGTCTTACTGATTCTATATCGGTCATGCCACATGAATAATGCAATTGAATGTGGCACATGAAATGGGAAGGAGAAGTCAGTCACAGAAATTTTCTTTTTGATTTGCTTTAAAAATCAAAGATTTTATTATTTTTAACCACCCTGTGAAAGATGCAAGGGGTGTTTGCTTGTCAAGTATGTTCTGTAGGTGTTTAGTGTTCCAAAGAAAACATGCCTCCCACCTGCATGTTAGCGGGTAATCCTTTTTTCTTTCCTCGTAGAAATGGACTGGTGTCAAAATCTGTCACTTTGTTAAATAAAGTTATACAGTGAGAATGAGAAAAATGCTGCTGCTGAGGGGTCAGATGTCAGCTCTGACAGTAATGATGACTTGCAGACACTGACAGATGAAGAATAAGGGATAACTCAGGAAAACCTAGCCAGATATGAGATGCGTGCCCTTGTCAAATTTTAGATTAAAACGACACCCCATCTTTGTAATGCTTCCTGTTTTGGAAAGGGAAAGGCAGTTGGCATAGGAGCTGGCTATTCTTGCTTTATACCAGCTGAGAACATTGCTACCTTTGGCTAATTGTAAGCTAAACAACACATGTCTGCCTTTGTGTCACAGAGGGACCAGAGCTGAGAGAGTTCTGGCCCCAAATTCCTCCCAGCTAGAAAAGAAGTGACATTAAGCTAAATTAAACGGAGATTTCCCTATTCAAAACCCATTTCTGCATCAAGGTGATCCAGCAGTTTCTCATAATTAATCCAGACAGAACCTCTGTATTGCAACGTTGAAAGAGTCAATTATCTCATTTCTTCTATTTAAGTCCCTGTATTTCAGGTATTGTAGAAATCTTCATCATAATTGGCAATTAGAAAAGTGAAAAACCACCAACTTTATCACTTCCAGCTGCCTTTTCCCTATATTCACAGCCAGAACCTATGCATATTCCAGCAGCATTATTTTCATGGAACATTAATGACATTTTATTGCACTATTATTATTTCTATAAATTATTTATTGAATACTGACTGTGTGGGCTAGGTAGACGTATCTCGGGAAACAGCAATATACACTTATCTCTTTGCTAGTTCAATATGTGAGTCACTCTCATTAGTGCACAATAGCAGCTTGGATTGTTTAGTCTTAATTTCTTCCACTTATGTGCCTTTAGCCTTTGATGATGATAATATTGTGAATGATTGACTTGAGATTCTGAGCAAGATGTTGCTGTTCCTTCTCTTCAGTGGCATTGACTGTACTGCTTGTTCACTGCCTCTTTGTGCTCTTACAGGACAGCAGTCCCCACCAGGGGAACAAAACTGTGAGAAATCTTGCAGTTTTGTTCCCCTGGCAGGAAAAATTGCAGGGATTGCACTGTAAAATGTTTGCATTGTAAAATGTTCTGGGGGCTGCACAAACAGTCTGTACTGTGAACAGTTCACAGCCCCTGTGCACACATCCCAGCATGCTCCCCTGGCTGCCAAAGTGCTGAAAGCAATTGAGTGCACAGGGTAGTGGTGATTGGCTGGTTGCCCCAGGGGACCACATCCACCTGGGGTATTTCTACTCCCAATCACCTCCTTCCCTCCCTGCTGCATGAAGCCTTGAGAAAGGAGACTCGGAGTGTTTCCTCTTTTGTCGATTGTAGACAAGTTGTTTTCTATTCCAGAAGCTTGAATCGGATCCCTACTCCTCTCTCTACTTATCTTGGTTGTGGGAGGGGTCCTGGGGGTCTGGGTCACACGCAGGGGAAAAATATCTGCCTTTGCACCTTATGTCTCCTTGTAGCCCTGGAATGCAGCGCAGGGCTAGTGAAAGGGTCTGGGCTTCCCTGGCCCCGGGGCAGTCAGAGAGGCTTTGCTCCATGCTTGGCTGGAGCAGTGGAGTCCAGCCCAAGTCACAGACTGGCTCCCTGAAGCCAGGTTATGGGGCAGAACCATGTGCATTGGGAGCCTGTGGGTTTTACTAGAAGGGTAAGTATGCATGTGTTCATTCTCCCGGGAGTTTCTTCGACCTGGCTGTAGGTGGGTTAATTTTCTCCTACAATTGCCATTTTTGGTTTGGGAGAAACGCTGTGAATGTTTCTACACTTGGGCGTCCTATTGGGAGAACTGCTGGTAAAAACAGGCTTGTATGCAGCCATAGTCAAAATCAACTTTCACTATGAAGCTCTTTTCTAATCTCCCTATCAGCTTTGGACGGAAAATTAGTTTGACTCAAGTTTTGCTTGATTTGCTTTCGAGGCAGAAGATAACGGAGAAGGTGCTGTGTTTTACCATGCAAGAAGGCCATTGAGAAGGCATTGCTCAATGGGAGTGGTAAAGAAAGATGGCTTTAGCCACTTTGCACCACCCAGATCCTGGGCTTCTGCCAGACCTAAAATGAATGCTAGAGCAGTCTTTGGGGTCCTTCTGATGATCCAGTGGGATTCGGTCTGGCTATTTTCTTGTTTAATCCAGGGTAAACATTCACAAGTGCAAATCGCAGTTGCACACCTTGTAGTGTTGCTTTGCATCAATCTAGTTACATTAGGACTTAAGTTGGCCAGAGTAATGAAGGCTTTAGATAGGAAGGTGACAGTTACCAAATGAATACAGGTGTGTTCTCAAATTGGACTAGGCAGGTGAATAACAGTAAATCCTGTTTAGACGCTGTGGGCATCAAATGCCAGGATTCCTACCATCATTTGCCTCTCTCAAATATCTTCAGTGCTTCTATCCAGAAGAGGAAAAAAAGTCTATTACAATAAAAACAAATAACAATAACTAGGCAAAGAATTATGGTGCAGGTTATTCAACATTGTTTGACGTGCTTTAAGTTAATTTGATGCCATGCAAATGTCGCGTTGCTTTAGAGGGAAAGCTAAAGAAATGGGCTTTATCTTTCCCAGAGGACTCAAAAGTGCAGTAAAATATGACATAAGCAAGGCAGAAATAATCTAAACTGATGCCATGGCTAAGGTGAAGGAGAGCTCAAATAGCTTTTTTGGGATTAGTCAGCTGTTCTAGCTTGTACAAAACGTATATAAGCTTCTCAAATAATGCTGTGAAAGTTGAGTGAGACTTACGATAATTGGGATTGGTGGAATAGATCCTGAGTGCAGAAAGGCACCTTCCAGCAGCCTGGAGGTCCACCTAAATGGGGGAGAGGAAGTTTGAATTATAACCTATGACTGTGGCGTTGCTCTGTCGGCTATTTCTAGGATGGTCCCCCACTCAGCACATTGGTCATTTTAGACCACATCCTGAGGTACCTCATTCTTCCCCATGCATGCCTGGGCAGTCTAGGTGCCCAAAATAACGTCCCATATCCCGTCCAGGGGTCAAGGTCTAAAACATTAGATTCTTCGAGATGTTGGACCTACCCATTCACTCCTTTGCATTACAGTCTAGCCATAGGTATGATGGGTATAAAGTATCTGAATTATATTTAGGCTAAGATTTTTTTCATAATGCATTTTGGTGGTGGTAATTGTGTGGCGGGGAGGATTTGTGATCACTTCGAATCTTTAAGGTTCACCTGGGGAATATTATGAGGCTTTTCTTTACCATCCTAGGGACTCTGTGCTTATAAAAGTTGACCTTTTTCATGAAGAATTTTGCCTCAAGGTGCTGAAGTTTGAAGAAAGACACCAAATGCTGAAGGGAGAAGAGGCAGAGGGGGCACAGAGATGGGTTATCCAACTAGATGGACCGCCATTTTGTTTTGGCCCGGAAAAACCTATATTCCTCAGCTTCATATGTAATGAATTTTTGCCCTCCTCACAAAATCACTTTTTCAGACTGGACCCCCATGTATCCATGCTGAGGTGCAGAGCTGCATGTGGATGTGCTGTCTGAGACAGGCTGCCTGGATGTGCAGGGCAGAGCAGTCTGCGGATTCGTACCAAAAGCCTGCTGACACCAGCTTTGGCACCTGTCCAGCCCATCAGCCTTTTATTTTTCTGAGTGCCAGCATTTTATTTTTCTGTTTGTTTTTTTTTTCTTTTCAAATTGGCTCAGTAAAAATAATTAAATTCAAAATGACTGTTTACACAATATTTAATAGCTTTCAATTCCAGCTGAAATTGCCTCCACTTGTTAAGTATTTCCATTATAAGTTGTCAGTTCTTCCCAGCACTCGGTTGCACCAGGGCCATCATCTTTCAAGCATCATTTTGAGATGCTGGGATTCTTTTATTGACGTAGCAGTCGGCTGGACAGTCACGACTTAATTGTTTATTAGTAGTTAGGCAAAATGACTTTCCTATTAAGGGACTACTGACTGAATGGCTGTTATAATCCTTAACTTTCTCCCACTGAGAACCATTTAATCTAGAATAAATGGTCCCATCATCCATAAGCTTCACTGTAAAGCAAGCGTCTGATATGTAGAACTAACCAGAGGCTGTCGGCAGTGGAAATTTTGCTTCAGGGTGGATCTTGTCTGGTCTTTTGTAAGCGAGCCGTGCCCTCCACACACAAAGGGTTCCCCCTTCAGCAACAATTCTAGGGGAAAGTGAGTTGAATTCATTTCCCAGCTATGAGGAGGAGCCCTTCTTTGTAGGAAAAGCAGGGATAGTTGCAGAAAACAGAGACTTGGGCAGTGTGGCTCTGCTAGATCATGGTGTTGACTAGTGTAAGTAAAGCTGCAGGAGATCCTAGAAGTGATGTGGGACCGAGTGGCCTCTTGCTTCCTCTTCAGTTTGTGGTCTGCAGCCCCACTTTTCTTGTTCACAGGGTGCAGCCTGTCTCGTCAGAAGGGAAAATGCAGAAGAAACTGTGGAAACTGGAGTTTCCTTCCCTCTGTATAGGCATTACTCCCTAGGAGAATGACCTGGGCGTAGCTTGAAACAGCAAGGTTTAGTCCGCTACCTTTCTGTTAATTTATTCATAGTTGCTTTATGTGCTAGCAGTGCATTTCTGAATCTGCCACAAACTACCTGTAGATTACTGAACAAGCTACTTTGGATCTTGGTTCAGCAAGGTAGACAAGCACGTACCTAATTCTAGTTAAGTAAGCAGCCTAATTGACTTTCAGCTATGTCTCAGCCCCATAGCTGTAAAGAGTGACAGTAGCATGTCCTCTCTCCTTATCTTTTCTTTGCCCTGCCTTTGGAAGGAGCCTGTCTGCATGTCTATTGTTGTACAGCAACTGGTACAGTGGCCCCTAATCAGAACTGGGACCTCTTTGAACCTCTGAACTAACATCAACAATAATAATGCTAATAGCAATAATAAGGATAATAATTGTTGCTGCTGTTATTACCGTATAGCCCCAGTCTTCACCTAGAGGCAAGATAGTCCTGTTTTGCTGCCAGTAACACAATTTGTCACTAGATTCTACATGTTAGTGTCTTTCTTTTAAAACCCCATCTGCTGAAATCCTGATATTGAATGTGAATCCTAGCTTTCGCTTGTAAAGCCAGTCCTAGTGGCGGCAGAGAGAAGCCTTAAAATATAAAGCAAGTGTACCCTCAAGGCTGAAAAAGCCAGAAGGCAAATAAAAACAAAGTCCAACTTTTATTACTTTCAAAGTAACTTATGCATTAAAGTCAATCTTAGGAATTGTGGAGGGCTGCGTTCGTCTTTTTTTGAATGTTTGGGGAGAGTAACATTGCTTTCTCCAGATCACAGCTGCAATATTAGGGTTCTTTCTAGCTCAGCCAGAAGTTTTTCCATTCACTGACCTCCTACATGATACAGTACATTTAAACATGTATAGGGTTCATCTCCTTTTCTGTATTAAATTCTTTGTACGCTGGTAGAGTAAATGAGTATTGAACTGTTCAACTTTAATTAAACAACAGAGGTTGGGGAGAAGCCAGGAGCGTATTGCCAAATTAAAATGGTCACCCATGTAAACAGCTTTCCATAAATCCGATCCTCTTGTATACATAACAACTGTTAATTGAATAATTACCTACAGTTCATCTCCTAATTTTTTTTCCTTGGGAAATGCATTAAATTTACTTGGAAGCATTGCATTTTCAAGCATGTTTTAATGCAGCTCAGGGTTCAGTTACAGCATGCCATCAGTAATGCAGACATATTCCAAAGTTTATAGCTGGGCTGAGGTCTCAGAAAGGCTAAAACAATCAAATAGTTTTACATGCATAAGGGAGTTGTGGCCTTTTAAATGCAAGTCAATATCTGTATAGCGTTATTTTGAAAGCACTGTCATGATCTCTTATTCTGTTTGCTAGGATGGATACAAAGGTTTGCCAGGCTAAATATATATAAAATGACTCTTAAACTCCAAGTGAAATTAGTGAAAAGACTCTTATCAGCTTCAGTAGGATTTACATTATGCCCCGTGTCTGTAATGTGCCTGGCACAATGGGCCCAGATGCTAGATCGGATCTCTATCAATAAAAGAGAAGTAACAAATCACTAAGCTTCCTAGGATTGGTAAATGTAAAGAAAAATATGGGACAAAACCCATAGCTAGTACAAAGTGGCATCTCTCCCCTGCACTTTGACCTACACCATTTGGAATCAAAGGCAAATACTCAATTAATCAGAGCATGTGCTCCAGCAGCCTCCGTGTCTCATGTATCAGCATCCCTGCGCTTCAGTACAGGATGTTGCCGTGGGTGCTTTAATTAGAGCATGTCAGAGCTTCTCTAATTAAAGCATCCCTTCCCCACCAGAGCATGTGTAAAAAAACACCCAAACAAATCTAGCTGATAATCTGTTCAAAATCACCTAATATCAATTCATTTTTGCTCCTTTGCAGCCACAATAATTGATACCAATCACTCAGCAATAAGATCAAAAGAAATCGGCATCTCTTTTTGGGGTTTTTAAAGTAGAAATGGAACATAAATGCATTCTAATAATAAAATAAAGAAAAACTTCACACGGTTAAAAACATGCCACCTTAGGAAAAAAAACCAACCTGTCTGAATTACAACCTAGAATCAGATTTTAAAAACCTAAATCTTCTTTGTTGTATGTGGATTGCTAAAGGGCAAAGTAGTCACTGGTGCGCACAATTAAACTTAGTAATGTCTCTGCAAAGATTCAGGTTGTCAACATGCGTTGGCTTACAGCAAGACAAAGTAAACAGCACACAATTTTGCCTCTAACTTTAAATCATCTAGAAATGGCAAATGAGAAGAACATGCCATTCTTTAACAGGTAGGAGAGCATACAGAAATAATCCTTTGATGGAAGTATCAGGCCTTTATCTATCTACGTGACCACAAGAAGTAAGAATGAATTCATGCCCCTACTTCATGACAGCTCATAGGGATAAGAGCGACAGTCTTGTCTACCCCATTCATCACCGCACATCCATGACCCTAAAAGCATTTGAGGAGGGGAAAGAGGGCAACAGGCAGAAGAACATACTTCTTTCGCTTTGCCATTATTTAGTAGTAAGTGTTGTACGAGTAAATGCTGCTCAGAGGAGCGCTGACATCCACTCTCCGAGTCTCAAACTGGAGAGAGCAGTAGCAGTTCAGCTGGCCAGAACAATTTGCAGAAACAACCCTAATAGGTGAACCTGCAGGAATTGCATATGTACTCTTCCCCCTTCCATGAGCTCTTCTCTTTGATAAAGAGATCAGAGCCTTCAAGTATTAAAGTGTCCTGGCTCAGCTGATGTTTCTCACGGCTTTAGTGATTACTAGGGCTGTGCAAATCTTCAGTTTCTGATTTGGTTCAGTGGAGATTTGGCCTGATTCGGTGGCTAAATCTCTGAATCCGAATTGAATCAGGAGACCCTTTAATCT